>NW_024386735.1:1332212-1898110 GCF_900408965.1 Simochromis diagramma
ATGTCACGACAAAACAAAAACAGAATGGTTAATGAAATCCCGGAGCACGTCGTTAACTAAAGCTTGAAAAACAGCAGGGGCGTTGGTCAGACCAAATGGCATAACTAGATACTCGTAATGACCCAAGTGAGTATTAAAGGCCGTCTTCCATTCGTCCCCCTCTCTTATTCTCACCAGGTGGTACGCGTTCCGTAAATCCAGTTTGGTGAAGATCGTGGCCCCGTGAAGCAGTTCAAAGGCCGAGGTCAACAGTGGCAACGGGTACTTGTTTTTCACAGTAATGTTGTTGAGACCACGATAGTCAATACAAGGTCTCAGACTCTTGTCCTTTTTCTCAACAAAGAAGAATCCCGCAGCTACGGGGGAAGAGGAGGGGCGGATTATTCCTGCAGTAAGAGACTCAGTAATATACTTTTCCATGGCCTCCCGTTCGGGTCGTGAGATGCTATACAGTCGGCTTTTGGGGAGTGGCGCACCCGGCAGTAGGTCTATTCCACAATCATATGGTCTGTGCGGGGGTAGGGAGGAAGCCCTGTCTTTCCTAAACACTTCCCCCAGATCATGATAGACAGATGGGACAGAGGAGAGGTCAGGGAGGTCGGATGCTGGGCAGGGAGTGAGTGAGGTAATAGCTGGGGTGGCAGCTTTCAAACAGGTCATATGGCACCCCTCCCCCCACCCAAGAATGCATCCCTTCTCCCAATCCAGTACGGGGTTATGGTGCCGTAACCAGGGAAACCCCAAAACCAACGGAGTGAGGGGTGCTTTAAAAACAAACAACTGTAAGGTTTCGGAGTGATTGCCAGAAAGAGTTAAAGCTACTGGCTCTGTAATATGGGTGATATCAGGAAGGCGCTGGCCACTGAGGGCTGTGACTTGAAGCGTATGTGGCAGAGTTGTGAGGCTGATTCGTAATTTATGGGCCAGAGCGGCATCAATGAAACTTTGCTCTGCCCCAGAATCAATCAATGCACGGAGTGGATGAGGAACAGAGTGAACAGTAAGCTTAGCTGAAATCATTAAACGTGGAGGAGACCGTGTGCAGGACACCTTGCCCACCCGTACTCTCCTCACTACCGGCGGGCACGATCTTTTGGCTGTGCTTGACATGTGGCGGCGATATGGCCCTTGTGGCCACAGTTAAAGCACTCACCGGCCATCCAGCGGCGATGTCGCTCCTCGGGAGACAACCTGAAGCGTCCCAATTGCATAGGCTGCTCACCCTCGGTCTCGTCCTCCCTCTCCCGAAGGATTCCGCCCCCGATCGCACCTCTGCTGGAGGCCATCTCCATGTATCCTGGGGGCTTATGGGTATTGTAGTTTCTCAATCCGCGGCGCGCTCGTAAACGCTTATCCACCTTTATGCACAGTGATATAACGTCATCAAGAGAAGCGGGTAACTCTTTCATAAGCAATTCCCCCTTTAATTCGTCACAAACATTGTTCAAAAGGGTACTTATCAACGCCGGCTCCCCCCACCCGGTCTCCTCGGCCAACGTCCAGAATTCCACGGAGTAGTCTGCCATGCTACGTCTGCCCTGCTTCAAATTCAGTAACCGGTGAACAGCAGCAGCTGCCCCGGTGCCCCTCTCAAAAACACTCTTGAACTTAGAATGGAAATCATGGTAAGGGATTTCTGGATCAGATCTTAACACAGCTTGCGCCCAATTCAATGCTCAACCACGTAATAATTGAACAAAAAAGGCAATCTTGGACTCATCGCTCCCATATGTCCTCCGCTGCAGTCTAAACTGTAACCCGAGTTGGGTCAAAAATCCTGCACATTTGTCAAACTCACCCGAAAAGGGCTCCGGTGTGGGTAGCGGGTGCTCTAGGGACTCCGATGAAGCCGGAGTGGAGGGCTGAGGCGCCGGGGGCTCTGGAACTGGGGCTTGTGGAGGTGAAGGCGGAGGCGATGTGGGAGGGCTTCCCAGAGGCACATGTTGGGCCAAGGCTTGGGTGAGCGCAGCCAGCTGATGATTGAGTTGCCGTAGCATTTGTTCGTGCCGCTCCAGTACCGCTTCCGTAGAAACGACGATATGCTGGGCAGGGGCTGAGTCCGCTGAGTCCATCGTAGGGCTGGATCGTTACTGTCACGGTTCGCTTGAGGACTCACACGCAGGACTCAGAGGCACAGTCAGTATTTATTACAGTTCCACCAGGTGTATATACAAACAGTGCAGGGGATAGTGCTACAGTGGGGCAAAAAAGTATTTAGTCAGCCACCGATTGTGCAAGTTCCCCCACTTAAAATGATGACAGAGGTCAGTAATTTGCACCAGAGGTACACTTCAACTGTGAGAGACAGAATGTGAAAAAAAATCCATGAATTCACATGGTAGGATTTGTAAAGAATTTATTCGTAAATTAGGGTGGAAAATAAGTATTTGGTCACCTCAAACAAGGAAAATCTCTGGCTCTCACAGACCTGTAACGTCTTCTGTAAGAAGCTTTTCTGTCCCCCACTCGTTACCTGTATGAATGGCACCTGTTTGAACTCATCATCTGTATAAAAGACACCTGTCCACAGCCTCAAACAGTCAGACTCCAAACTCCGCCATGGCCAAGACCAAAGAGCTTTTGAAGGACACCAGGAAAAGTATTGTAGACCTGCACCAGACTGGGAAGAGTGAATCTACAATAGGCAAGCAGCTTGGTGTGAAAAAATCAACTGTGGGAGCAATCATCAGAAAATGGAAGACATACAAGACCACTGATAATCTCCCTCGATCTGGGGCTCCACGCAAGATCTCATCCCGTGGGGTCAAAATGATCATGAGAACGGTGAGCAAAGATCCCAGAACCACACGGGGGGACCTGGTGAATGACCTGCAGAGAGCTGGGACCAAAGTAACAAAGGTCACCATCAGTAACACACTACAACGGCAGGGAATCAAATCCCGCAGTGCCAGACGTGTTCCGCTGCTGAAGCCAGTGCATGTCCAGGCCCGTCTGAAGTTTGCCAGAGAGCACATGGATGATACAGCAGAGGATTGGGAGAATGTCATGTGGTCAGATGAAACCAAAGTAGAACTTTTTGGTATAAACTCAACTCGTCGTGTTTGGAGGAAGAAGAATACTGAGTTGCATCCCAAGAACACCATACCTACTGTGAAGCATGGGGGTGGAAACATCATGCTATGGGGCTGTTTTTCTGCCAAGGGGACAGGACGACTGATCCGTGTTAAGGACAGAATGAATGGGGCCATGTATCGTGAGATTTTGAGCCAAAACCTCCTTCCATCAGTGAGAACTTTGAAGATGAAACGAGGCTGGGTCTTCCAACATGACAATGATCCAAAACACACCGCCCGGGCAACAAAGGAGTGGCTCCGTAAGAAGCATTTGAAGGTCCTGGAGTGGCCTAGCCAGTCTCCAGACCTCAACCCCATAGAAAATCTGTGGCGGGAGTTGAAAGTCCGTGTTGCTCGGCGACAGCCCCAAAACATCACTGCTCTCGAGAAGATCTGCATGGAGGAATGGGCCAAAATACCAGCTACTGTGTGTGCAAACCTGGTAAAGACCTATAGTAAACGTTTGACCTCTGTTATTGCCAACAAAGGTTATGTTACAAAGTATTGAGTTGTATTTTTGTTATTGACCAAATACTTATTTTCCACCCTGATTTACGAATAAATTCTTTACAAATCCTACCATGTGGATTCATGGATTTTTTTTTCACATTCTGTCTCTCACAGTTGAAGTGTACCTCTGGTGCAAATTACTGACCTCTGTCATCATTTTAAGTGGGGGAACTTGCACAATCGGTGGCTGACTAAATACTTTTTTGCCCCACTGTATATACAAAGCGGTGACAGGGAAAGGGCTCCGGGGAAATCCAGGTAGGGAAAAGACACTTGCTCCTCTTCTGGCTCTCTCTCCAAACACTCACACAAAAGGGAATCCACTCGGGGAATGCAGGGTCGGGTCCAGGGGATCTATGTACAGAAGGAAACACACGTTAGACGTTTTGCACAGGGAAGCAAAAGAGAACTTGCTCAGAGCCGGGCTGCACTGACGCGAGTCACACACAACGATCCAGCGATGAGTAGAAGCCACTCCCTGGCTTAAATGCTGGCTGTGCTGATGAGGCCCAGGTGTTTCCTCTTCAGAGGGGGCGTGGGCCGAGGGCGTGAACCCACCATGAGTTCCGCCCTGGCGAGAGAGCAAGAGAGAGAGAGAGAACACTACTAGTCGGCGGCCTGCTGATCCCCTGGCCGTGACATATGGCATGCAAGCTAAAAATAAATATGTAAATCTCCATTGTCTTCCTGCTAATTTATTAATAGGCCTCCTTTGTAATAAAAAAATTGCATATGTGCACTGATATCAATACTGGACAAGACAACAGATGAATAAAAATGTGTCCTCACTGTCACTTTAGACAGTCAGGTGGAAACGTGCATCTGTAAGTGGACTGACTCCCATAGGGTCTACATTAATACCAACAACAAATGTGTAGTTTCAGTTCTGATGTGTAGATGAAACAAAAGGCTCCATGCCACATTTCCCCGTCTGTTAAACAGCCTACTGTTTTGTTTTAGGGAAATGCATTTTACAGTGTGTCTCTCAGTTGGATGATGTGCTGTATGTTTATGTGTTGCCAAACTATTTCCAAGCACCTGCAAGGTGCGGCAGTAGACTCACCGCAGGACAGATTTACCGGCCAAGAAACAGGTTTGATTTGCACAAATTAACCACTGGTGGCCACAATAGTCAGTTTAATGATTCTAATTTTCAACAACACACGTTTTGATAATGTTGTTTATTATTGGCAACTAAAAAACTGTGTGATTTGAAAGAATATTTCAAGAAATTACAGCACTGTGCAAAACTCTCAAGCCACCTCTCATTTCTTTATATTTTGTGAGGAAAATAGGAGAAAATAGGAGAAAGGGTTAGGGAAGACATGGAAAAGACATGGAAAGAGATGGAAATACATTATATGAGGCAAAAACAGAGTTTGTACAATTACTGTACTGAACCTTTATTCTTCGGCACAGTCTGAACTCTCTTAGGCAGCTTTCTTGTCATTTCTTTAAGTAGTCTTCGGGAATAGTTATCCAGACTTCTCCAAGGACATTCAAAGCTCTTCTTTGGATGTTTCTGCCTTTTGTTCTGTTCTCTGTCGACATGATCCCACAATGCCTCAGTAATGTTGAGGTCCAGGCTCTGGGGAGGCCGATCCATGACTGATAGTGTTGCATTTTGTGTTGTTACTGCATTGGCAGTGTGTTTGGGATCACTGTCATGCTGAAAAATGAAGCCTTTGCAGGTCAAATGGGTCCAGTTCTTGTGTAATTTGGCATACCCGTTTCCCTTCCATTACTCAGGTCCTCTGTCAAGTCTTTGATGGACTTTTTTTCTACTGATAAGACTTTCAGATCCTGTTCATCTGCTGTAGATAGTTTTTTAAGACATTCCCCTTTGTCTTTTGTTCTCCACTTCTCCAGCTGCTTTAAATCTTCTAAGAACACACTGCACACCATGCTGAGATATGAAAAGTTTTGGCCTAATAGCACTTTGATAATCTCCGTGTTGCTGAAACAATTCTAAACAAACATATCACAGTCTGTCGAACTGTGATATGTTTGTTTTTTGTTTTTTGTAACTGCAACTAAAGATATGTGAACAAAATATGTGTTTTTGTGACAGGCTGCTAATAACAAAATGCCCACAGGCACAATTTAAAATGGGTTCTTTTCTAAGCTGTCTGTCGAGAAAAGAGTTAGGTGCATTTTTCTTGCTTAAATGAGTCAAAGGTCAGTGTTAAGTCACATATGAAACAAAAAGAAAAATGGTCAGGTTCAAGGACTGGACTGGAAATGTGTGAAAAAGCAGCCAAAGAAACCTTAAAAATAAACTTCAGAAGGCCCGGAGACATAATGCTCACAATAACATTTTATTTTGTCATTACCTTACCTGAATATGTTTGTTAAGGAAACATTTATTTTGTGAAACTGGAAGAAGGTGATTTTGATGTTGGCAGCATCTTTACAGCTACATGGATACTGAATTAGCAGTATCACTAAAGAATGTCTGAGAATAAGTTTTTGCTGGTACAGAAGCTGATGACATGGGTAACATTTTTATGACTTTTTTCTAGCAGACTAAACCCCTTTTTTAAACATAACATTTCAAGAGTAATTTGAAAAATCATTTGTAGAAATCTGTTGCAGAAGTTACGCAAAAAAACCCGTTTTCACTTGGAAGTAGCATCAACAAAACAAATTTAAAGCAGTTAATAAGCAGACTTAGATGAGTTGTTAGTAAAGGCAGAATCAGGTGCTTGTAATTCTCTTTAGTGTTTAAATGCTGAATGCATACTTTCCTTAAAAGCACTTCAATCAATCAATCAAGGCTTTATTCGCCACGTGTAGGTTGCCACGTGAAATAGGACCCCCCCCCCCCCTGCCTTACACACACAACACAGACATAACATGGGGATACAGGTCGGAGATCAGTAGCATTACAGAAAAAAAACAAAACACTGAAATATACACTACAATGGGAAAGTACAAGAGGAAAAAAAGAGACCTCTACTCATGCTGGGCTCCTGGGAGGACAGCATGAGAACAGGAAACAAAAAAACTCCTCTGCACAAAAAAGCACATAAATGTCCACAGCACAACATTATGGAACACGTGACAAGCCACAGGGTCGGGTGGGGGGTGAGGAGTAATCCGAAGCAAACACAGCAGCCATCCTGCCCAGCGCTACCATTCCAGCGCGGGCTCAGACCCGCCGTGTTCCCAGGAGGGAACAAGCATCGAAGGCGTTTGGAAAGGGAGGGGGGATGAGTGTGTGCATATCAGTGTATATGTATGTGTGTGCGTTCAGCTGAGACAGTGTCCTTCGCCCTGCTAGGCTAAGTAAACAGTCTTCCAGCCAACCCAGGTGGCCTTGCATGGAATGGGAAGGAACAGTCTAAACACAGTCGTTATCAGGGTGTTTTTGTTCGGCTCCAGCCTTGCGACCGCAGCTGGCGCCGAGAGGGTATCCGCATGAAGTGATGGTGCTTTTTACTTTAGTGCGAACAGCTCATATGAATTTCAAAGCAGTTCTAACAGTCCAACACTGGTCTCTCAATCTCCCGTTGGAGAGCCGCGAGCTTCTCCATGATGTTATCAAACTTGTGCTCTGTGATGTTGTCATTCTTGTGCTCAAAGAGCCGATTCTGAGAACTCACGACCACAGTGAGCCTCCCCAAGATATAATCCAATTTGCCCTCAGAGATGTTATTCTGAGCGAGTCCTTCCAAGATGTAATCCAGTCTGCACTCAGAGATCTTATTCTGAGTATTCACAGCAGCCGTAGCCTCTCCAAGATCTTATCCGTGCTGCACTCAATGAGCCCATTTTGAGGAACTTACGCCTCTTCCCATCGTTTCAATCCCAGCGGGCAGCCTTTCTCAATTCTTTGATAAGTCAGGGCCAAGCCAGCTCCGATCAGCCAGAACCCTGTTACCATGGTTCCGAATAGGTAGATATCTTCAGCACTCAGGCTCACCCAAACCCAAACTTCTCATTGAGAAAGGGGTGTCAATTGCATTTAGGGACCAGTTGATCAAATCCATAATTCCTCTTTTAGGTTTTAGAGGACAGACTGTGAGAGAATGTTCCAGGAAAAAGTAATACAAAAAACACGAGACTAGACAAGGACATAAGAGGCTAAGCAGGGAAGCTAAGGGAGAGGAGGAGAGGAGAAAAGTGCGACCGCCTTCGTCAAGAGCAAGAGCAAGAGACTTGAAATGCCTCGAGCGCAGTTACAGCACTTCACTACATGTCAATATCTTCTGTTTTATAAAATCAGTCCCGGGAACATTAAGCGAGTGTACATACACACGGGCACACAGTGCTTCTATAGTGTTAAAGTTTACCTTGAGTGAGCGATCAATGTCTTATTGTCCCATTATATTTATCTCTCTGTCTTTACAGTGTGATGAAAGTCTCTTTTTATTTTACGTAACAAACAAACATACAGTTTGAGGTCTTTTTGGGGCACGTCTTTGCTCCTCTTCACACTTCAACTCATGTTTCATTCAGTCGTATAACCACACCTGCTTTAGCTACATCGTCCTTTTGTATTCATCTGCTTTATTAATGTCCTCCACTGCTGATATTCACACATGCATATTACAGATGTGCGAGTATCAAGAGGTCAGCGCAACACATATTTAGTCTTTACATGAAGAATTGTCTGTGTTTTATTCAACATCTCTCCTAACCTTGAATCCCATGGAGGAGCTGAAACAAAACTGCTGCCCTCATGCACGTCGCTGTTCACTGCTTCCCGCATGTTTCATTTAGCAGGCTGCAGCCATCAGTGTTCAGTGACAGGTGAGCGCCTGAAGTCACATTAAAGAGTAACAATAACGACAGCACACTCGACACCTTCCAGGAGAGTATTTTACAAAGAGCTGAACGTAATGATTCCTGTATTGAAGGAAAAAGAAAAGCCAGCAGTTCTTTTTTTAAACTGAATGCTATTATCTGTGCTTTCATAACAACACTGGCTAAAATGACTACATATGAAAGAGGTCACGCTTAATAGCAATGCCACAGTAAATGACCAAAAACTCACAATTTCACATTTGAATTCTGGGCGTTTTCACACCTGTGCTGTTCAGTCGGTTTAAATCCAGCTCTGGTTTGTTTCCTTCCTTTATGAAGATGTGAACATGGTAATCACACTCGGGTGGAGACCGAAACAGCTACACCAAGAACAAACTCAAGAGCACATGATCTAACCTTGGGGTGACTGAACTATTAGTTGTATGCTGTGCATCCTGAGAAGTAGCACAGACCACAGACATGCAGAGTACAGCTTTGTCTGAAATTTGCACATATAAATATAAATGTTAGGAGTAAAAATCTCTGTGTTGTCCAACAGCTTTTAACCTAAAAGTTTTTAGGTTTGTAGTGACATATTTTTTGTTGAACTGGTGTGCTGGTGGTATGAAAAGGTTAAAAGGTAAAATAAAATCATAAACCGATCATGACCAGAGTGAACAAACTATAGGTGTTAAACTGCCCTCAGTGTCATTATGCAAAAAAATCAATAAATAAAAATGAGCATTTAATACTCTAAACCAGAAACAGCTGAAGCAGAATGTGTAGTGGACAGCAGTGGGATGGCAATGGCTCTCATTCACAAATCATATCTGTGCATAAACCCTGCCTACAAACATTTCATGTACTAATCTGGGACTCATCAATGTTTTCTTACTTGAATTTATTTGTAATGTGTGGATGAATAATAACAATATAAAAGAAACATAATAACTAATTTCATTTTTGTCATTATTTACAGTTTCTTTGTGATTTATCTAGAAATGTGATATATAAATAAAATTTTACTTACTTACTTTTCTAAAACATTAATATTAAAAAAAATAATCCTCACAGAATTTTGCTTTGCACATTAAAACCACATGTTGTGAATCTCGCTGCTTCTGGGGGATAAATAACGTCTATCTTACATAACCATTCATCTAAAGTGACCATCCTTGCTGGACCCTCCCTGTCCACCACCTGTTTCCTCCTTTTTTTAATGCTCACACTTGAGCTAAATTTTTGGTTTCAAAGCATTTCATTTTTCCTTGAGCCACAGTGAGCATCTCAGGAAAACTGATATTCAGCAATGTTTTTCAATGTTTTTCAGTCCTGAGGAAACACTTTGAAAAGCTGGCCCCTTTGTGAAATCTTCCTCAAAAAATTTTCTTTCAGCTGGAAATTCTTCTGCTTTCTTGGTTTATCAGTGCAGCTTCTCTTAGAGCAACATTAGCCCTACCTCTCTATTACTCATTTAGGTACATTTCCCTGTTTTGAGAAAGGTATGCAGGTATGCGGACTACACATAGTACAAACCTGTTGGTTTTAAATAATTCTGAATGAGCCATTTAATAAATTCATGAAATAATTCATGATTCGTTTCATAAATCTGACAGTAATTTTACATGTGCACATATTTTAAATGTAGGATGGGCACATTTCTAAACAGATATGATTGAATGAATCCCAGCGTTTCTCTGTGTCTGCTGGATGCATAAAAAGTGAAACTATTTGCCAAAGCACTTCCCATATCGACTTTATAAATAATGCTAATATGTCTGAAATGTGCTTTTTTTAGAGCCATGATTTGATACATCTACTCTGTCCCTACATGTTCAGAGCTGCTCTGGTGAACCACAAGTTGGAAGTTAAAGTCCTGTATCTGCATCCCTGACAAAAACCAACACGTTCTGACTCCCAACTCGTCAAACGTGTGACGCATGGTCAGGCTCCCTCTGCTTCACTTATGGACGCGCAGGGTACCCCCCTCGCGTCGGGAATTGACGTGAAGGGTCCTCCGATTGAAGAGATTGCCGTGGAAGTGCCTGTTGTCGGTATATTTAGACATTTTCCAAATCACATTGTAGTGACGTATACAGAACACAATAAATTATATAATGTAAACAACTACCTGAAAAACAGGTAGAACGATACTTTTGTATCGTTTATTGCATTTATGGAGGGAGTGATGTATGCTGGGTAATGGCACAGCTAGCTACTGGGTGACTTTATTCACCCGCTTCGGCTGTTATCAGTCCATACAATGGGCGTTATTAGCAGAAATCAGTCCCATAGATATGGGCCATCTCCTGCTAGATTGTTCAGAAGGTTGTTCTCATCCATCCAGATGGAGGATCACTAACAGGAGCGTGGAAGACTCCAGAATCCACTCTGGCTGGAATCCGGTGGATATGCAGTGTGTACAGGTAAGACCATTTAAACGGACAGCATTTATAGAATGACTATTAAAAGTCAGCGAGTGTCAGTAATGTTAATGTGGTTATCTTAGTAATACACAGAGTGCTAATATAACAGCTTTAAGATGCATTTGTAGATATTATTACGTGTTTTACCGTCTTTATGGTGCTAGCTTAAAGTTACGGTGTAAACGTTAGCTTATATTGGAGTAAAGCTGTTACTGGTTAAACGGTGTTAGCACAGAAATATTAGCTTCTGTCATGACTGATGAAGTTACTAGTTAATAAAGTTTTCAGTAAAGTGATTAATCGCAGCCACAGATTGACAGCAAATATCTCGATTAGCTTCAGTGCATCTATAATAAATATGTGCAAGTTTCAGTGCTTCGTTTAAACTGTATGATACTTATACTGACCCAGGGTCAGTGTAAAATACAATCCTAGCTGTGTGAACAAAGCCTGGCTCCTTTAATCCTGCATGTCAAACCTCAGGATGCAGGTTATTATTACTCTTTCCTGCTGGCACACCTGTCACACCTGAGAGTCAGCTAGAAACTTACAGTGACGTGAACATCATGCAAAGACTGCCAGACTCTGTAATACTGTAAATGATCAGTGACTCATGTTGACACTAAACTTTAAACGGTACCTCTGTGTCTCTGTGTGCTGAACATTTAGGATTGAGTCAGGCTGCATCAGCTGAAGCTGTTATTTGTATATATCAGTATTTTTTATTCAGGTGTGGGGAAAATACGTAAGACTGCAGTGAAGCGATGCACCAGATTAATCCCTGGCCAAAGGTATCGTACTTAAATCAGACTACTGATCCAGCCACATCAGCCTTTTGTGAGGTCTGTTTAAAGTTGACTAAAAGTGAACTGCAGGTTCCTGAGAGGTGGACTGTGAGCACAGAAACACATGTTCATACATACAGCTGCAGCAAACTTACATTAATTTTAAATAGATTTGTTACTCTGATGCCCGTCTCTGTGTTAGTCCTCTGACAGACTGGTGACCTGTCCAGATGTGTTCTACCTATGACTACTGGGACAGGCTCTAGCCTTTTTAATAGAAATTTCCTGTTATTCTCATTTAAAGTATTTAAGTGCTTATGCATATGCTTAGTTGTGACACTGTTATAGACTGTTCAGTGAAAGTTTCTAAAACTAGATGAACTTACTTCAGCGTCAGCAGTTTGAGAAAACAACTCCCTTTACAGGTGCTGATAAGGCCAAGGGCACAAAACAGCATAACCATTGATCCGTTAGGTTTCATAGCGAGACACGTGAAGTGTGGTGTGATCAGTTTGTAACTTCCTCCCTCTTCCTTGGAATGCATAAAGGAGTAGGAGCACAACTTCTGTGGCAGAGCTGACATGACTGAACTGTGATGTTTGATGTGTGTTTGCTCTCCTGTGCACAGTAATAAATAGCATGATCACAGCTCTTTCTGTGTTGCAGACTTTATTTAAAAAATTCCACGACACCCCCCACCCTCCCACTGTGAACCTGAATTGAATATTCAGAAGACATTTGTTTAAATAGTTCTACAAATCTGAGCTGTTGTGTCCTTGGATTGTGTGGTAATAATATTAGAGCTAGCAATCTTTCTTACTGAATCTCTACTATGAGTCATGTTACCTGAGATTAATTCTATGTTTACCTGTCAGCCTGGACGAATGTGCTGTGTGAAGGAAATTAAATTAAATCAGATCTGAACTGCGTACATTTAAGGAACCTGTTCATATTTAATTGAAATATGAACCAGTGATTTTTTGATTGCTGATTCCAAGAGAGTCTTTGTGGAAATCCTGTTTGGCTTTTTGTTATTTTAATTCTCTTCTCTGTTTTCCAGAACAGTTCTCCACAGTCACTGTCCACATGGGTCAGTGGGACCAAGAAGCACTCTGCTAATGTGTGGACTCTGACCAGCAACATCCAGCAAGACCCAGACAGCGTTTTCTATCTCCCAGCTGGAGTTTTTTGTTTGTCTGTGACTGGAGAGTCAGATTTTTGTTGAGCTTCACACTTGCAGAGGTAAGTCAGTTTGCAGAGATCCCTCCCACCCTGGCTTTTATATCCTAGATTTCTTATCTGAAACAGTAATATTTCAGTGACTGCTGCTTATACCACAGGTTAATACACGCTACTGATCCCTGATGGGAGAATCATCAATTTTGGCAACAAAGAAGCCTGGTGGATGTTTGTTTACAGTCTGATGATGGGACATCATGCTCTGCATCTTCAAAGTTTGCCTGCTCATTATTATTCATACCCAGTAATGTGAAGTATGCTTATATCTACTATAACTGGACCAACCTGGTGCTCTTCATTTATGGAGGCTGTTGAGTCTGAATGTTGGATGTTGTGTATCTCGTGTTCTCTGGGCTTTGTTGTCCTCAGTCTTTTCGCAGGATCAGAAAACAAAACCAGGAGGCGCGTAAATGTTTCTTCTCCGTGATGTTTCTTCTGGATGATGATAAGACTGTGACACGGGATGCCACCTTTGGTCTTGTGATGAAGCAAAGCTCAGGAAGAAGTGTGATTAAATGGTACCCACATGTGTGCTGCTGAGAAGGATGTACAGGGGCACCTGCAGCCAAATCCAAGCTTCAGGTTAATGTTTGATTAAGCGGATGAAAAAGAGAAGTTTCTTCCCTACAATTATCACTTCTTAAAATCTGTAGCAACTTCAAGTCTGTCAGCGTGCTGAGCATGCTCAGAATGTGACAATATATTTTTGTTCAATATTTAATTTCTTTCAGTTGCAATTGTTAAATGAAAAAAATAAATAAAAATATATTCTTATAATTTAGCAAACTAATTTATCAAAAAAATGTACATATATCTGTATTAGTTTTAATTAATTAATTTGACACCTGTATGAAAAAACATATCGTGATATGAAAAAATCTCATATCGCCCAGCTCTACTAAATAATGAATGTGTTACAGTTAAAGTGAAACACTGGTCAGTGTAAATGGCTCATAGGGACATAGAAACCTTTAAATTAAACCCTATCACCTGATATCGAGTGTCAAACAATATCAAAGCTGTAAAAGCTGTTTACAGTCAGAATTTATAAAACTATGATTGTAAATAGATTCAAACTAGTGAGCTTTTCTCTTTGTGCTGAATATCAACACTGTGATTTCTTAGACTGTAAGCTTTACTTTAGCACAACCAGTTGTAGAAGCCGTCACTCCAAATGTCTTTTGATAACAAGAAAAAAAATACCTTTTCAGTCCACGGCCTGAAGTTCTTCTCTGACATCTTCTGCCATCAGCTTTGTCTGCTGGTTTGAAGACAATAAACCACAAAAAGATGATTTAGTCACTTTGTCTGCGTCATGCAGCTCGAATGTGTCGTGTAACGATGTTGAATAGCCGTTGTTATCCCTCTGCTGTGTCAGTAGGATTGTACTGTACAGCATCTCATTGATATGTGAGGAATGCTAATGTAACACGATAACAGACTTACATCATTAAAACATAAAGGACAGGAGATATTTAGATATTTTTATATTTATATTACATTTTATAGCTGACGGATATTACTAAATAGATAGAATTTACTAAATAGCTGGATGAACATGAAAAATATGTCTATAATAACAAATGACCATGAGAGCCAGTAGAATTAATTCAACTGGACACTCAAAAGATGTCCTTAAATGCTCTTTAAGTGGCAGAACAAACGAACAAACAGTTAATTGCTTACGTGAGATGAAATCTGCTCAGCTACTTTGAAAACAGCTTCTAACTGGTTCCTCCTTTAACAGGATGACTGCTCAGGGGTAAGGCCATCATGCAATCCAGCAACCTTTATGGTTCTGCTTTGATTCACCAGGAACTATTAGGGAAACCTTCCAGCGCCTCCTGTGAAAGACACAGGCATAAACACACAAACATTTATTAACATGTTCCACAGTCTTCCAGTTTGAGTTTCTCATCCTGTGGACAACAACGTACATGGATGCAGGTTTATTGTTAACTTTTGTAAGGTTTATTTACTGAACATATCAAGCTGCAGCGCCACTGTGATCCTGAACTGGATAAGCACTTAAGAAAATTTGTCAATAAATGGACATACATCAACTTACTATATTTATCCAAACAGACGGGACCAATAATGCTTCGCTGAGTTAGAGACTTTAATGTCTCTTCTATGTAAGAATGTCTCGTGCTGATATACCTGCAAACTTGACAACAAAGGTTTTTCAGACTACATGTAGCTGTCCTCTATGTCAGCTCACACATTTACATTTATGTCACACTTATTTCTGCTTTCCCATTTTATAATTATTACTTACATTTTGATTAGATACCTTGAGTTTGTAAATGATCAGATTACATAATTGGAATACAATGTATCCAATTCAGGGTTGCGGGAGGATGAAGCCTATCCCAGCTGATACAGGACAAAGACAGGGTGCCAGTTTATCGCAGGGCTACCACAATATGTGTAACAGAAAATCCACTTAAATGTTTGATATTTCTTATAATAATCATAATTATGACTATTATTTAAAGGTTTCTTTATAAATACATTTTGATTTTTTTATAACCCCTAAAATATTAACCTGAGCTGTTTCAGATTCTGACCTCTGACCTCAGTGACCTGGCTGTGTCCTCACTGCAGCTCCCTCTTGGAAGTACGTCTGCTTCTTGTCTACCCCCAGTGTTGACCGCCTGCCCTTGATATCACGTACTGTACCTGAGGAACAAAAAAGGACAAACACTTGCCTTCATTTAAGAAGTACATTCATACAGAGGTAATCTATGGAAACACACTAGTTCACCCTTTGGGAGGAATCAGTTCCTGTGAAACATTTCTGTAAATGAACATCATGTGGAGAATGAATGAAATGAGTTCTTCAGGTGACTCAGCAGTCCCACACTGACAAATGAAATCTAGTTAAACTATTAAGCATATTTGCTCTTCTGAAATCTGTGTTAAACAACAACAAACATAAATTAGTAACAAAAATACAGCTGAGTAGAGGCTTTACAAACCACCAGCAGCCATAATGCTAAATTTTAATCTTCAAATGTTTCTGAGCCGTCTTCAACCTGCTTTTAACACATTAAAGTCCCACAGTCAATGCAGCCTGACTCAATCCTAGATGTTCAGCACACAGAGACACAGAGGTACCGTTTAAAGTTTAGTGTCAACATGAGTCACTGATCATTTGCAGTATTACAGAGTCTGGCAGTCTTTGCATGATGTTCACGTCACTGTAAGTTTCTAGCTGACTCTCAGGTGTGACAGGTGTGCCAGCAGGAAAGAGTAATAATAACCTGCATCCTGAGGTTTTTCATGCAGGATTAAAGGAGCCAGGCTTTGTTCACACAGCTAGGATTGTATTTTACACTGACCCTGGGTCAGTATAAGTATCATACAGTTTAAACGAAGCACTGAAACTTGCACATATTTATTATAGATGCACTGAAGCTAATCGAGATATTTGCTGTCAATCTGTGGCTGCGATTAATCACTGTACTGAAAACTTTATTAACTAGTAACTTCATCAGTCATGACAGAAGCTAATATTTCTGTGCTAACATCGTTTAACCAGTAACAGCTTTACTCCAATATAAGCTAACGTTTACACCGTAACTTTAAGCTAGCACCATAAAGACGGTAAAACACGTAATAATATCTACAAATGCATCTTAAAGCTGTTATATTAGCACTCTGTGTATTACTAAGATAACCACATTAACATTACTGACACTCGCTGACTTTTAATAGTCATTCTATAAATGCTGTCCGTTTAAATGGTCTTACCTGTACACACTGCATATCCACCGGATTCCAGCCAGAGTGGATTCTGGAGTCTTCCACGCTCCTGTTAGTGATCCTCCATCTGGATGGATGAGAACAACCTTCTGAACAATCTAGCAGGAGATGGCCCATATCTATGGGACTGATTTCTGCTAATAACGCCCATTGTATGGACTGATAACAGCCGAAGCGGGTGAATAAAGTCACCCAGTAGCTAGCTGTGCCATTACCCAGCATACACCACTCCCTCCATAAATGCAATAAATGATACAAAAGTATCGTTCTACCTGTTTTTCAGGTAGTTGTTTACATTATATAATTTATTGTGTTCTGTATACGTCACTACAATGTGATTTGGAAAATGTCTAAATATACCGACAACAGGCACTTCCGCGGCAATCTCTTCAATCGGAGGACCCTTCACGTCAATTCCCGACGCGAGGGGGGTACCCTGCGCGTCCATAAGTGAAGCAGAGGGAGCCTGACCATGCGTCACACGTTTGACGAGTTGGGAGTGAGAACGTGTTGCAAAAACACGTCCTTTCAATCTAAATTTTACAAAGTTTGTAAGCAACTAACATTTCCTAAAACAAGGTCAAGGCCAAAGTTTTCTTTTTTTCCAAAAATGTCTAAACTTCTACATTAACATGCAAAATGGATTTAATTTATCTTTTTTTTGATTGGAAAACGTGAAAATGTGTTTGATTTTTGAATTGTTGTGGTCTGGAACTTTACTAGGTTTACAAGATACCGTCAATCGATCACGGTCGTGAGTTGTTATGTTGGCTTGCTAATGTTAAAGTGCCTACACATTTCAAATAACGAGCCACATTTTAGATGATCAAATATCTGCCTTCAGAATTTGCATGCCATCTTTTTATTATTATCTTTTAACCTCTCGTACTGATCCCACACTTCGGATTTCCTCTCTGAGATGTGTAAACGCAATCTAATAACTTATGTTCATGACTGACTGAGTCAGTGTGTGTCATAAATTAGATTCTTATAAAATGCATCAATTCCTTTATCAACCTACGTTACTGCAGAGATGTAAGTCAAAATATATAGCTTCCGTTGACTCTTTAAAACTTTGGAAAAAACCTCAGTTAATGCTTTCATACACATGATCACGTACCTGGCATTAACACCAACTACCCAAATACAGTTACATGTCTGAAGAAGCTTCTCGACTTTAAGAGACTTAAAGAAGTCCAGACGCTTTTCTTTCCAAGCTCCTTAGACTATGATGACCTGGATGACTGAGAACCTTCACAGACTTACATGTCTTTGTTAATGTATCTGATCTTCTATACCAGACCTTCCCAAAGTGTGGGGCCCGCCCCCGGGGGGGGGGGGGGCGCAGAGCCATGGCAGGGGGGGCGCGGTATGAAAAGGAAAAAAACAAAATGCTTGGACACTGCTATCACGGGGCAGCCACAGAAACGCAAAGCAGGAGATGAGGCATCGCTGAATATGTTTCCAAACCAACTTCATTCTAAGCCAAAGACTAGAAAATATAGTGAAGCATATCTTCACCTGCACAAGTGCCAAGGTAGGTCTCCCCTGCAGAATTGGTTTTCCCGTGCTGGGCTCTTCATATCACGGACAAACAGTATCCCACATTCTTGACTTTTAGTTCACAAACACTTGTAATGACTAACAACTAAAGTTACAGTGGGATAAAAATAATATCAGGCTGATCCTGCCACGATTTGTTCCCCCCTTCAAATCACGGACAAACAGTGTCCTACAGCTGTTTATGTTTTTAAACCCATTTTGCACAGAGAGGCATTTTTTGAAAAATGTATTGATAGCAATGTCGAATTTTATTACACAGAAAAAAAAAATCAACTACACATAAAATAATCACACCGTGACGCCTCTGCCTTTGTAAATGGAGGGACAGTAACTGCGTGTAAAACCTGACGATAGTCAGATTAACAGTATTTTGTATCTATCTGCCATTCTGCAATTCATCTCATGTAAACAATAACGTGGCTCACAGTGTGATGTGAAAAAAGGCAAATACCTTTTGACGTTGCATGACGAACTCTGTATTCCCACGTGCACGTGCGGGGGGTGGGGGGCGCGAACATTTTTCTTGTAAAACAAAGGGGGGCCCAGCAAAAAAAGTTTGGGAACCACTGTTCTATACAATTCCCTTCATGGTCATTCGGCTCTATCAGTCCTTTTCCTTCACGTTGCACATGAAAATAAGACATCTCAAGGCCTAAATTTGAGTCGATTGCGTGTGTATGTCTTATATATTAATTTCAGTCTTCGGTCCTGTAATTTACTTTATCTTTTCAATCCTTGCCATTATCCTTTCGCAATTGGAAAGGATGCTCTGGTCACCCTTGCCCTTAGTGTGTGTCTGCTTGTGCTTTTGGCTGTAAGCGTACCTCCGTGAACACGTGTGTGTCTTTGTCTCCTCCAGGGAAGAGCGGGGTACGTACATTAATGACTGTTTTATGTTTCTTGCTATCTGAGTCTCTTTTATTCACGTTGGCCATGATGGCCTAATATCTGCCTGTCAAACAACTTCTATTCACTCCTCTAACAGACTGGAGACTGATACTTAAGACACACAAAAAACACACACCTACGTATAGAGCGCTCATACCCTCCTCAGCAGATTAGTGGGTGGTGAAGGAGCCACACTGGGCATTATGTACTGTTCTTGCTCCAATCAATTACTATTCATTTATTCCAAAGGAGTGACCGTGCCTTGATCTGAAGAGGTATTATAACTGTGTGTGTGCCTTGCAGTTTATTCAAATCTTTTTTAACAAAACTTTGTCTCTGTTTTATTCTCCTCCCACCTCTGTCACCTTCTGGCTGTATGTTCACTTATTTTTCTTACATGTTCCAGTTTTTCCTCCCCCTCCCATCCCTCTCTTTTGTTAGCATCTTTGAGTTTTTCTCTCGCACTTTGATTACTTCCCCTCCTAATTCTTACTGCTCATCATTTTGTCCTTCCTCCTTTGCTTTTCACATGTTTTCAATCAGCCCTGTCTCATCAGTTGCTCTCTCCTTGTTTGTTTCCTTTACTGATAATTCATTTCCTTCTTTTCCATGTTTATTTTACAGTCACAAGCCATAGCTTTATTATCTTCATCCAGCTCATTTCAAATTAACCAATTTCCTACTGGTAATCAGAAAAAAGTTGGGTTAAAGCAGTGGCTCCCAATCTTTTTTTGCTAGGCCCCCCTTTGTTTTCCAAGAAAAATACCCCCCCCCCCCCCCCCTTCTCGCGCGCGCACGCAGACGCACAAACACGTCCTCCAACCACACCATTGCCCCATTGCAGTTTCTTTCACACCTCAAACATTTAGTAAACAATTAAGCAAATACAAGTAATCTGCAATAAATGACAGGTAGTAATAAAATAAACTACTAACTCTTTTAGGCTACGTCCACACCTACACGGGTATTTTTGAAAACGCAGCTGTTTCGTCCACACAAACGGCGTTTCAAATCACCGAAAACGGAGATTTTTTAAAATTCTTTTTTTTTCCCGTTTACGTCTGGACAAGGAATACAGAGTTCGTCACGCAGTGTCAAAGGTATGTGCCTTTTTTCACGTCACGCTGTGCGCCACGTTTACATGAGATGAATTGCAGAATGGGAGATAGAGACAAAATACTGCTAATTTTACTATCTTCAGGTTTTACACGCTTACATATACACGCAGTTACTGTCCCTCCATTTAGAAAGGCAGAGGCGTCACGGTGTGATTATTTTACTGTAGTTGTTTTTTTTCCTGTGTAATAATATTAAACTTCAACTTTATGGACTTCCTAAAATCCACAAGGAAGCTGTCCCACTCAGACCCATAGTCAGTAGCATAAACTCAGCCACTTATAACATTTCAAAACGCCTTGCTGCCATCCTTGCTCCTCTCATGGGGAACACCCCACACCACATCAAGAACTCCACCGACTTCACTGACAAGGTCCAGAAACTTACCCTGGATCCAGATGAAACCATTGTGTCCTTTGATGTAGTCTCTCTCTTCACTTGCATACCCACCACGGAGGCCGTGGAGACTGTCAGAAAACGATTACAAGAAGACAGCTCCTTGGAAGACAGGACCAACTTCACACCCAATCAGATTTGCACACTGTTAGACCTCTGCCTTACCACAACATACTTCAAATACAATGAAGGCTTCTACAGACAAAAACATGGCTGTGCCATGGGCTTCCCCGTGTCACCTATTGTAGCCAACCTTTACATGGAGGAAGTGGAAAGGAAGGCTCTTGGCTCTTTCAAAGGAAGAGTACCCAGCCACTGGTACAGATATGTAGACAATACCTGGGTCAAAATCATGACACAAGAAGTGGAATCCTTCACTGCGAACATTAACGCTGTGGATAAAAACATCAAGTTCACCAGGGAAGACACAAAGGATAACTGTTTGCCTTTCCTGGACTGCGCTGTGCACATTGAAGAGAATGGCAACCTCAACCTTTACCGGAAGCCCACACACATGCACACTCACAATGAGCTCACCCGAAACCCTGGCTGATTGGGACCCACACCCAGTTTCACACCTTGGCTCAGGCGATTAGAGGTTCATCAGGGGGTCCTTTTGTCCCTCTGCGGGGGGATACTCCCACTAGGTTTAAATCTGGGACTCTCCACCATTTGACCTTAGAACTGAAGAAGCTTCTCGGATGAGAGGTGAAACGTCTTCAAGCAACTTAAAGAAGTCCAGACGCTTTTCTTTGCAAGCTCCTTTGACTACGATGACCTGGATGACTGAGAACCTTCACAGACAATAATATTCAACATTGCTATCAATACATTTTTCAAAAAATGTCTCTCTGTGCAAAATGGGTTCAAAAACATAAACAACTGTGGGATACTGTTTGTCGGTGATTTGAAGAGCCCAGCGCTGCTCCCGACACAGGGAAAACCAATTCTGCAGGGGAGACCTACCTTGGAACATGTGCAGGTGAAACCAAAGGGAAGATATACTTCACCATATTTTCTAGTCTTTGGCTTAGAATGAAGTTGGTTTGGAAACATATTCAGAGATGCTTCATCTCCTGCTTTGCGTTTCCGTGCTAGCAGTGTCCAAGCATTTTGTCCCCCCCCCCCGCAATGGCTCTGCGCCCCCCCCTATTGCAGAAGCGCATCATTGATTCCCATTTCTTCAGTTGAATCTACGAAAGGTGCCAAAGATACAACAGTTTGACGAACTTAAAACAGTATTTTTGCACCAGTAAGGCAATTTGTAAAACTGCTATTAGCCAAAAACATTGTGTTTATCTCAGCAAGGTGTGCAGTGGGTATCATGAAAAAACTGAGGAAATTGGAGGAAACAGGAAAAAATCCAGCAAATACCTGACATGGGACCTGAGAAATTTATACCAAATTATCTTGTCACAATTGATGGAATTATGGGCACAAAAAAGTACCAGCAGATTTTGAGCCACCATGCAATACCATCTGAAAAACATCTGATTGGAACCAGCTTCATTTTTCAGAATGACAATGATCCCAAACACACTGCAAATGCAGTAAAATCATACCTGGATAGGTATGATTGTTAAAAAAAAAACAAGAAACCTTGCCGAAACCTTACATGCAGATTCAATTGCATCAATGTACTACAACAGTAAGTCTTCCGAAAGTGTACTGAAAGGGAACCAGAGGTGTTTTTAACTTATCTTAATGGCGCTTTTTAGCTAAAGACGCTATGGCAATAACCAAGGCAGTATTTTGTGACTGAAATGTTTTAGTTTTTAATGCTGTTACAACGTTATTTGAAATGCTAATAGCCAGAGGATTCTTCGTGTGGCCCTCAAAAAAAAAAGTATGCCTTGATTTTAAAATCTGAGACTTCCAAACTCCCACTGCTGTGTCTTTCCACTCCATTGTGGTCATGTAAAGTGTGCAGTAAAGCCTTGTAGTCCAAATAACATCCAATTTGAAGCCCTTCACATCCATTACCAACAATACTATTATCCCCCCTCCTCTCTCTCTCTCTCTCTCTCACACACACACACAGACGCACACACTGCATTAGCCTTGGGGGAGAACAATGTGTAGTGGTGACACTGGTCTAAATGGAGTGCTTCATGGTGTGTCTTTGTCTTTGTATTGGGTGCCTGTGTGAGGGGGGCTTGCTCATTTGGCTCATTTTTGAAGAGATGAAAAAGTTCGGAATAAAAAGCGAACACTACATTAAACCACTAAGTCTGCTCCTGCTGTTCAGTCAGGGAGTTACTATGCAAATAATTTTTTCTGCTTATTCACAGGATTTTTGCTACTCGGGATATTTGGCAAACATGTGCACACCACCTATTTCTACATGTGCCAAACTGCTGACTTTGGTAAACCAGCCTCCTCACATCTCTCTGAGCATTTTTTGTTCATCTGAGGCTCATCAACATTTTCCTCACTTGTTCTCAATTGTTTTTTTGTTTGTTTTCTACCAAGGTGGCTAGAGCCAAAATCCTAGGCTCTAGCCACCTTGCTCTGTACTGCAGATCAACGTCAAAGCACCCAGGTTATCGTTTCCGTATCTGACTTCCTTCATCCTACCCTCTATAAGAAAGCCTGTTTCTATATGTAACTGGAGAAGTAAATTAATAAAAGCTTTTTGGACAGTAAGGGTGTAAACAAATCAAACAAATTTTAATCCCTTATCTTGAGCATAACTTGCTCCAGTGCAGACTATGTGTGCAAGTTACCATGGTGATGCATCACGGTAAAAGTGAACCACTTGATGTCCTTACTGAATCATCAGAGCTGAACGGGTGATGGAGAAACAGGTTTACCTTTTAGGTGACATGAATGAGTTGAAGGAAAGTTATGAACTGTTTCTGAGAGACAAATAACACCAGGATCCTTTTTTACATAGCTGACAGCTGGTAACTGTGCAGGGGCGGGTCTAGCAAAGTTTTGCCAGGTAGGGCATTAACGGGGAAAGGGGGGCACAAAGAAATATTTTTCTTTATGTCATTTAATAACTTTGAATAAATAATTATCTGAATCTTACAACAAAAGTGGTCACCTGATTAAATGTATAGAAATCCATTATTGTATGTAGTAATTAATAAGTCTAATATACACCCTTGTTAGCTATAGTACTTTTTCCTTTGGGAAGGTACCATCTGTGCAGTCTGCAATTCTGTTGAAGATGTTGAATCTATTTAATTAATGTAGAAAAACAATTGATTTCTGTACATTTGTTTTACACTTGCATTAAATTAAAGTTGATTACATAGATTAAGGGCGGGGGTGTGGTTCCCTAATATTTTTGCTGGGAGTTTGCAACCCTATTAGTTAGGTAGGTAAGTACTCTTTAAAATAGCAGAAACGGGAGGATGGTGGAGGTTTAAATTTATTACATTGATCAGTGTTGCTGAACTATAAAATGTTTTGGGTGGAGAGCATTTTTTACATACAGGTATAACAGAATAGCTTCAGTCTCTTGTTTTTTAAAATTTGAATAAACTTATACAAAATGCAGCAAGATATTAAAAAAACAGTTTTATTGATTACAAAATATGCTATATCAGATTCATATTGGTATCGGCAGATATCCACATCCACAGATATCGGTATCGGACATTAAAAAGTGGTATCGTGCCATCTCTAGTAATGATGGGACTATTATATTTATGTCAATATTTTTATGTTTTTGAAGTCTTTTTCCTCATGTGAAGGAGTATTGCCTTAATTTTGTAATGTTTGCAAAATGACAATAAAGAAACTTAAATCTTGAATAATTGCATTTGATTGTTTCTAAATGGCAGAAAAGGCTTTTGACACAGTCGTGATAAAATCAGAAACATCTCTGAATACAATTTTTCAAAAAATAATGTTTCCTCTGTAAAGATATTTTTTTGATACTGCAAATTTGTAACTTTTAGGTATGGTGTTATAACAATTAATTTTACACCTAAAGGTGAGACACTGTTTATTAAGAAAAGTCCTAATTAAGAACAGTGACACCACCCCCTGCCATGCCCATTCCTGCCCTTTTAAAAATGCTTTTACACATTACATGAGGGGGGCAAAACTGATACCTCAAATGGGTGCATTAGTGGGATAATCTAATTAATTGCATTAGGAAGCCATTCAGTTTTCAGGAGCAGATGCTTCTGAGTGGCGCTCTGATGAAGAAATATTTGTATGTGTGAAAGGGATCAGCAGCGCCATCATTGTTTGAATTACACTCCAGATTTTACCCTCATACATTCAGCTGCACAACTTAATCGATTCATTCATGCATTGCAAAGAATTTTGTGATACTGAATATATCTAATTGCATTCCTGAATGTGGCACATCAAGCAATTAAAGTGAGCTAAATGGACTGAAAATGCACATCAAATGACTTCCAACAAACACTTGAATACACCAACCAGGGGAGTATTTCTTTTTAAATCACTTGTATCTCAGCTGCCGTTATAGCATACTATTTCTTTGTGTAGTGGCACCATGGTCCAAACTGACCAAGCAGGTTAAATAGCTGCAGGGCAGGATGTCTGCTGTGTTTGCTTGGGATTACTCCTCACCCCCTACCCATCCCAGTTGCTTGTCACGTGCTCTATAATGTTGTGCTGTGGACATTTATGTGCTTTCTGTGCAGAGGAGTTTTTTTGTTTTCTGTTCTCATGCTGTCCCATTGTAGTGTACATTTCAGTGTTTTTCTGTAATACTATCGATCCCCGACCTGTCTCCCCCTGTGATGTATGCGTTGTGTATGTAAGGTCGGGGGGGGTGGTTCCATTTCACTGCAGGGCAACTTGCATGTGACAAATAAAGTTCTGATTGATTGATTGAGGTTGCTGTTTTTGGTAATGACTAAAATATCTGAAGTGAAGAAGTTCTAGGAATCAGTTTTGATTCCCTGATGACAAATTCAGATGATTTTGGTGACTAGTGTACATGTCCCATTTGAACTTACTGTAATTTACAAGATAAAGTAATACCAATAAAATGAAATACTGCATATTTAAAGTGTAATGTACACTGTGGAGCCCTGCTCTCAAAAACTGAAATACATTTAACACTGTCTGTGATGCTGGATTTAAGAAATAAGTCTTGAAAGGTAAAGTTTTCAGAGACTGTTACAGCAGTACAGAGCACGACGCCACTGGGTTGGTTGGTTGGTCGCAGATAATAGACTTAAATTAAGTTTATGTTAGCTAACCAATTCAATTCAATTTTATTTATATAGCGCCAAATCACAACATAAGTCGCCTCAAGGCGCTTCATAGATACAGAGAAAAACCCAACAATCATATGACCCCCTATGAGCAAGCACTTTGGCAACAGTGGGAAGGAAAAACTCCCTTTTAAAAGGAAGAAACCTCCAGCAGAACCAGGCTCAGGGAGGGGCGGCCATCTGCTGCGACCGGTTGGGGTGAGAGAAGGAAGACAGGATAAAAGACATGCTGTGGAAGAGAGACAGAGGTTAATAACAGATATGACTCAATGCAGAGAGGTCTGTTAATACATAGTGAGTGAGAAAGGTGACTGGAAAGGAAAAACTCAATGCATCATGGGAATCCCCCGGCAGCCTATGTCTATTGCAGCATAACTAAGGGAGGATTCAGGGTCACCTGGTCCAGCCCTAACTATATGCTTTAGCAAAAAGGAAGGTTTTAAGCCTAATCTTAAAAGTAGAGATAGTGTCTGTCTCCTGAATCCAAACTGGAAGCTGGTTCCACAGAAGAGGGGCCTGAAAACTGAAGGCTCTCCCTCCCATTCTACTTTTAAATACTCTAGGAACAACAAGTAGGCCTGCAGAGCGAGAGCAAAGTGCTCTAATAGGGTGATATGGTACTACAAGGTCATTAAGATAAGATGGGGCCTGATTATTTAAGACCTTGTATGTGAGGAGCAGGATTTTGAATTCAATTCTGGATTTAACAGGAAGCCAATGAAGGGAAGCCAAAACAGGAGAAATATGCTCTCTCTTTCTAGTCCCTGTCAGGACTCTTGCTGCAGCATTTTGGATTAGCTGAAGGCTTTTCAGTGAGTTTTTTGGACATCCTGATAATAATGAATTACAGTAGTCCAGCCTGGAAGTAATAAATGCATGAACTAGTTTTTCAGCGTCACTCTGAGACAGGATATTTCTAATTTTAGAGATGTTGCGCAAATGGAAGAACGCAGTCTTACATATTTGTTTAATATGTGCATTGAAGGACATGTCCTGGTCAAAAATGACTCCAAGGTTCCTCACAGCGTTACTGGAGGCCAAGGTAATGCCATCCAGAGTAAGAATCTGGTTAGATACCATATTTCTAAGCTTTTCAGGGCCGAGTACAATAACCTCAGTTTTATCTGAATTAAGAAGCAGAAAGTTAGCGGCCATCCAGGTCTTTATGTCTTTAAGACATTCCTGCAGTTTAACTAATTGGTGTGTGTTATCTGGCTTCATGGACAGATAGAGCTGTCCAGTGTCAGAACTTGCTGGAAAATGTGAGTTACTTTTAGTTCAGAACTTAATATTACTGGGTTCATTGCCTTGTTAACTAACTTGTTAGCTAGCATACTTTATGTTAGCTAAGTAGTACAGTAACAAAACCAATTATTCAGTGGAAAATAAGGACACTAAAACTAAGGAGATCACTTTGGTACTGGTACTCGCAGCAATTCGTTTTATGTAAAAGAAAACCACTTCCTTTAGCAGAAAGTTGTTAGCTAGCTTCAATGAAACAGGAAAATACACTTGTTAGCTGCAATGTTATGGTTTGTAAAGTAGTGATGGGATTTCCGGCTCTTTTTAGAGAGCCGGCTCTTTCGGCTCCGAACCGGCTCTTCAGGTTGTTTTGTTGCTCTAATTAATTTATTATTAACAATAATATAAAATTATGCACAAAAGGAATTACTAATGTAAAAAAAAGTGGTTTTATTTATATATGTTTATATATAAATATATGCGCTGGCCCCTAGAGACAAAGCACGTACAAACTCTAGACTCTATTTCTAGCTTTAACTGAACTTCCAAAACAGAGATACCTAGATCACTTAAATTACACAATTGAAATCATATGTGTATTGTTTGTGTATTTATACACAAGCACTCATATATATTCAAATAATAAAAAAAAATGTTCATTTACCTGTTACTACCACACACCAAATCCGGTCGTTGGTACTTGCTGGCTTGTGTAGCTACTAGGTAACAAAAGCTCAACACTGCGCCTAGCATCCTGGAGCACTTCTGTTGTGTTTTGTACGTGTTTTGAGTTTTTATATGCTTCTGAGTTTTTACGTGTTTTTAAGTTTGTACGTGCTTTGGAGTTTGTATGCGCTTTGTCTCTAGGGGCCACCGTAAATATACTTTTATTTGTTCATTCCACATAAAATGTAATAAATAAATCATATAATACAAAAACCAACTATTCACATTTCAACTTTTAACTATTTAAATTTTCAGCTTTTTCCTTTTAAACAAATTTAAAGTGAAACAACACAAAACACTGCAAACCACAACACAATTAAATATAAATTAAAATATGAAAACTAAAAGAAGATGCTTATCAGGGCTTGCAAAATCGCTACCCCAATGTCCCAGGGCTAGCGATTTTTCCAGCCGGGCTACCAAAATCTAACTCAGCCCTGCCCGTCGGGCTGTCATAGGAAGGAAAAATATATGTCAATGCTTTTTCATTCTTTCGGAAATGTAGCTGGGTAATTATGTCATTGGCATCGGTGAGCCACTGTCAATACGTGACATATTGAAATTGCGTTTGAATTTGTGCTTGTTTTTTGCTTTCACTTTCATTTTGCAATCGCACAAAGGTGTGTAGAGAGCAGCAGCACTGATTGGTGAGTGACGATTAATTGCGCACCAGTTCCTCTGACATCACTCATTAGCTTACTATTCAAACGTGACAAGTGAAATCTCTGGCAGCAAGCTTAAACATGTGAGAGGTTGAGTGCGCAAAAAAAAAAATCGCTGACCGTTATGTAAATACGTGTGTAAAAGCAGCAGGATTTACGCTGGTATTTTAGTTCTGCTCAGCCAAATAAGACAGGTCAGGGTGAAGAAGGAGCAGCCAAAGAAAAGCTTACCACAAAATGGAAAAGTTATGGCAAATCAGACTATAAGGCAAAAAGAAAGCGCAGCTTTTTTGGTTTCATGGACAAAAGAATTTCTGTGGCTGGAATATGACAAGCTAAATAACATGATGTTCTGCCAGGTGTGTTGTGAGTTTCATTTGATTTCTGAGTCGACAAGCGCCTTTGTTACTGGGACCAGTAATTTTAAGAAAGACCCCATCAGAACTTATGAGAAATGCAAGAAATGCATTATTGCCCAGTCTGCAGTATCTTTCCCAGAACAAACAGCAATTGCAAAAAAAACATACTAAAAATAAACCAAGCACAACAACAAGAACTCCTGAAAAAGCAGTTTAGAACAGCGTGCTATATTGCAAAGAGTGAACTACCATTGGCAAAATTTAGCAGTCTTTGCAAACTTCAAAAAGCAAATGGCCTAGATCTTGGTTCCACTTACTTCATACCCGTGACTTCAGTGGAAATTTCAGATTCAGGATCTGACACAGACTGATTCATGTTCTGCACCGTTCTTACAAGTTCATAGAAATTTCTGTTCAATTTGAACCAAGTATTTGAGTTGATGGTTGTAATTTTTATACAGTTGTTGTGATTTATCAAGCAATTTTTTTGATTAATTTTTGTTTCTGTTACATTATTATACATTAATGTATAATATTGTAAAGGAAACAAAACATAAAAAAATTGCTTTTTAAATCACAACAACTGTACAATTTCTTTTTTATTTGGGCTACTTAAATTTATTTTGGGCTACCAAAAACTGAAGAATGCCTTCCCGAAGGGCTACCAGAGATTTTTTACGAGCCTTGCATATTCTCTGTCATATGGGCCTGCATGAATAAACTTTCTGAATCCTTTATCATCTGCAACCGAAAATAGTTGTGGAGGATTACTATACCTTTCTAATGTGACGTTGTTGTCCCTGGCTCTCTTTCTCTGTCTCTCCCTCCCGCTCTGTTCCTGTGCTACTGCGAGCATAACTACCGCCCCTCCCCCCTCTTCCTAGCGCAAAACAACTCGCATGCGGAGTGAAACGGAAAAAAAAGTGCGAGAGAGAGGGTGAGAGAAAAAAAAAAAAAGGAGCCGGCTCGCGTCGTTCACGTCAAAGATCCGGCTCTAAGAGCCATTTCGTTCGCGACCGACACACCTCTATTGTAAAGCACTTTAAGGATAAGGAGGAGGAGAGCCTGTTTGAGTCAGGTGGTTCATCAGAATAACAAGCTGGAGTCAAAAATTGTTTTTTCTGTTAAAAACTGACTTTTTCTCATCGGGTCAGGTGGACAGAGTGGCGCAATCTGTGGACAGAGCAGATGTCTGCAAGGTGTGATCAGTGCTATTTTATGCAATAAAATAGTCTTTTGCCCCAAGTACATCCAAAGAGTTTACAACATAAAAACATAACATTTGTTTGTGGTGCATCACACCACAAACAAATTCTTACCTCACATTATGTCACTGAGTGAATTACTTCATACTGGAAGTGAGGAAAAGCAAAGTTCAAATGTAAGTGAAGGAGAGCAAACGTGGAGATTTTTTTCACCTGTGGAGCTGATGGCTGATGAAGTCACAATAGAATAAAACTATGATAACAACCTCGATGCAGCTAGAGAAAATAGGTGGTTGCTCAGTGGTTGGATTTAAAAAAAATTTGCTGTTCGAGACCGATTGGAAGCAGTTGTGGTGACCAACTGGCCACCCAAATGTGGAGTGTACAGCACCCTAACACTCTGATGAAGGTGAGTTGCACAGGTCACCCGGTGGGAGGCAAACTGTCTCCAAACGGTTGTGTTCCCACTCAGACTGACTGTGGTCAGATTAGTGAAGATCTACAAATAATTATAATAATGGATTGGATTTATATAGCGCGTTTCAAGGCACCCAAAGCGCTTTACAATACCACTATTCATTCACTCTCACACACTGGTGGAGGCAAGTGTGTAGCCACAGCTGCCCTGGGACAGACTGACAGAAGCGAGGCTGCCATATCGCGCCATCGGCCCCTCTGGCCAACACCAGTAGGCGGTAGGGTAAAGTGTCTTGCCCAAGGACACAACGACCAGGACAGAGAGCCCAGGGATCGAACTGGCGACCTTCCGGTTACAGATGCGATTCCCAACCCCCTGAGCCACGGTCGCCCCCATAATACTTGCCATCTAATTCATAAATCCAACAGATTGCCAACACAGCAATCGATGTCAGTATTTCTTTTTTGTGTGTGTATTTAAGTAATTTCTGTGTATGCAGATGGCAAAACATTTCCAAAAGATGACACAAATTTGTGATTTTTAAGGATTAGCTACATTTAACCACTATATAATCAGAAGTTGATTGGATGTAATTGCCCACTTGATGCCATTCCATCGTATTGCCTTGTTCAAAGTCACTTTGAAGACAAACTTTGAAGCTGATTGTGAATAGTTGCAGAGTTAGTCCCTATCTTTGAAGCAACCATTTCAAAGGCAGGTGCAAGTTTGTTGCAGAGGGCCACAATCATCTTTCGTTGTGCTGTGGCCTTCAGCCCATGTTGTCCCAAATGTAAAGGTAGCATAATGTGGCTAACATATCCAACTGGCTAATAGTATTTCTTTTGTGCTATTAATAATTTTTTCTTCAAGGTTTCCATGTCTCTCATAGTTGTTTTTAATGAAAACTCAGTTTCACTAAACTATTCAACCTCTCTCCAACCCTCCCCCTTATGAGGCGACCTTCCTTCCTCCATTTCTTCGAAGCCACGTAGCCCCCTCTCCTCCCCCTTTCCATCCCTGCCCCCTCTTATTGTAAGAACCAGCAAGTCTGTCAGACAGAAAGAGGTCAGACTTCTTATCCGAGCTTCATAATGGTTTCTGAAAAGCAGAGCACTGTGCATTGCAATAATTAGCAAACCATCGGACAATAGATGCTGCATAATCAGTATGGAGATGTATGCTGTCTGCCTGTCTGTCTGTGGCTTTTCCAAACAAAACTAAACACTCACCGTATTCCTGCTTCCTTGGAGTATGTATTCATTTGTGGGGCTTTTCATTCTCTTTCTGTCTTGTGTTATACTGCAATTTTGTCACTCACTACTCAACCATGTTTCTCTTTTTCTCTCCTCTTTTGCCCCCTGTTTCTTTTGTTCCACTACTTTCCTTTTTTCAGTCACTACTAAAACCTTTTCTAATGTCTTCATACCCAAAACCCAATCTTCTTTTTTTCCCACTCTTCAAGTCACTAAGGTGATTTATCAAAACGGACAAAACACCGACTTACTTTACTTCCCAGCACAGTGAGGAGGTTTTTCTATTACTGTGTAACTGTGGTGAAATATGTATATCTGTAAGATCAGGAGTGTGTGATTGTGTGAGTGATTTGTGACTCTCTGTGTGTGCGTGCATCTGATGTGGTGCAAGGTCGAGAGCGGTAAGTCACCACCTGTTGGCCCCGAGACAGCAGCACCTACACACTTAAACCACTTCAGCCTCAATAGTTGCCTTAGAATTCCCCTTCAAAGCTAGTTTTCATACATATTCTATATCTGCTTGGTCCAATACTGTGCTGCAAATATATATCAGACTTACATTTAATGAATTATTCAAAACCAAAGGTATGTGTCTCCTTCATATGCAATCAGTCTGCATAATGATTAATGCTCCCTAGCAGGGTCTGCAATGAAGTGGAAAGAAAACCATAGCTGGTAAGGATGGGGTACCTTCAACTCTGGGATTTTTATTATTTGATTATTATTTATACACTATTACTGAATAACTTTCAGTAATAACCCTTAACTTTCCTTGAACTTAGCCTTCAGTGGCATTAGTGGCCTAAGTTTCGCAATAATTACAGTTTAAGTTCTGTTTATACAGTGAATTTCTTCAACATATTCAAACCAGCAAAGAGAGGGAATTTTTCTCATTTCTCATTTTCTCATTTCATTTACATTAGTAGTTGATCTTTAGTCCCCATTCTCTTGTTTTGGGCCCCAGGGACACAAGCAACCACCAGTCGCTAAGGAAAAATGAATGTTCACTGACTGATTGTGAGTGTTTTTGGAGGTTGCTGGCACTTACTGTAAAACTGATTGCTAAAAGTCTCAGTCATGCATTCATATGCTCAGTGATCTCAGGGGAACCATCCCCAACTGGTTGGGAAATGGTTGCTTGTTGTTGACAGGTGGTTGGAAACAGGTATACAGGTATTTATAATGCAACTGCTTTAGTTGCTAGCAGGATAACAAAGCCATTAATAGTTTTTGTAGACTTGTCTGCAAACAATCTCTAAGTAACCAATAAGCAATAGTGAAATTTAAAAAAAAAAAAGTGCAACTCAAACCACAGGCACACCTTTGAAAATAAAAGTTGCTCCGTGTAAGATTGCTGCTACTTGTTGGTTACTTAGCAAGTGTTTGCAGACTAGTCTGCAAAAACTACTAATGACTTTGTAAACCTCTAGCAACCAAAGCAATTGCATTATAAATACCCAATTAGGGGAATGGACTTCTTTCATAGCAACTGGAGGCTTACGTGGGGTCACCGACTGGACTTTTTTATGTGGATCCTGCAGCTCAAAGGGTTGTATGAATGGGTGAATGAGGCGTTATATAAGAACCAGTCCATTTACTGCACCTCTGTCACTCATTATGGTGATGGTATGATACAGTTGATGCTGATATGTCTCATATTCTTTTTTTTTTTTTTGGGGGGGGGGGGGGCGTATACATTTGTATATTTTTATACAAATACAGGGTTATTTTTCATAAAAGATGGATGGGGCTGATGGATGTATAAGCACCCAGTCTAAATTTCGTGTGTACAACTAATGAAACATTATCACGCTAAATGTTTTAAATACATTTTTTTATTTTATTGAATTCAATTTAACAAACGTGGAACGGGACAGAGATTCAACATTTTTATGCAATAAATGAAACCCCTAACCTCTCTGAATGTATCTTTTGGTGAGCAGGTGCATCTAAATCAAATGCAGTCATTTCAGAAATGTCACCACTTAGTGTATCACACCTAAACTCAATCTTCACTTCCACTTCACTTATGAGAGCTCTGATATTTTCTGCCACAATACAGAGACAAGTATCACGGTGCAATCGCTCCCTCTGTTGTGCTGTCACTACTTATGTCTGACTGACCTCGGGATTGACATAATGTCATGTTCTGCACACAAAATCAAGTATTTAGTTGACACTTTAAAAGCGACTTGTCCTGCATTCATAACATTCAAAACTATGAGCATGAAAAGTATAAACACAATGAGCTTTTCTCTCTTGGAGTTACCAGACATATTTTTTTAAACCAAAAATGAAATTCTATCATTTGGGTAATTACTTGAATGCTGAAAAGAAAGATGGCAGACAATCAAAACACGTGCTGCAAATAATCACAAAACTTACTGCAAAGAAGAAAAAAAAAACACTCCTGTGCAGTCAGAGGAAAAGAAAACAGACCAGGTGAATCAAACAAGGACCGAGGACCAACACAGCATAATCTCTGAAAGGTATGAGTCAAACCATCAAATGAAATGTAGCGTGCTAATGTATTTTAGCATACGCATATGTTCTCATTACCAGTTCTTTGGGAAAAAAAAAACAGAAGCAAATCCTCAATCGACTACAGTCAAAGGAGCACCTTTTTTTCAAAATCTATCTATGTTTTCTCATTTCTCATCCAGGAGACAACAGTTTGAGGACCATTTGGGAGCTTGGTGCTTTGTGTGCCTTTCACTTGCTAAATAATTTCATTTTTATCCCTTTTTCTGCATTTGCTTTCATGCAATGTCTGCTGAAGTAGTAAAACGACACATGTCACCATCGGCCATCCCAGCACCAAGTCGTGTGAGACTGGAGAGAGACTGTGCACTGACTGAATCAGCGGTGCAAGAGACATTAAATTTAATGTGTTTTCCCTCTGTGACCTTTCCCCTGTTTACCTCAGCAATTTGAACTGAGGATACCTACCAGATTATTTAGATCATAAATGTGTTAACACCCCATTCACAGAAGACATAGAAAATAGTCAGCGGTCCTACTGGAAATCTCTGGTTGCTAGGGAAAATGTGTATTGCCTTTCCTGGAGGTTCCTGGCAATCACAGGAAATCAGTCACAGTAACCTCATGTGGTTGCTTTGGGTGCTAGCAGATTGCCACAGTTGCAGGATAATTTGTAGGTGTATTTGTAGATACTGCTTGGTTAGGTATGGAAGACAAGGACATGTCTGATAACACAACTACTAATGAACAATGGAGACTGTTTGCCTTCAAAGTAAAAGTTGTGGATTATCACAGAAACCGGCAATTATTTTGAAGGCAAACAGCATACTTTCAGGTTGAGTCACACTTTTTTAGGTTGAGTAGTGAGCAAGTGTTTGCAGACAAATCGGCATCTTCCATGCAAACTACAGGCTCCTGTGGCAATCTGGTAGTGACCAGAACAATCACAGTGATGTCTTTGGTGCAGTACCTGCTTTCAAAACCATTTCACCAAAAACATGCAAGCGACTGGTTAGAAAATACATATTTTCCCTAGCAACCTGAGGTTGCTATAGCCTGTATGTGTGAGGCCTTTCATTTATCTGACTCTAACAGTGTGGGATCAGCTTTCTGTCAGCTGTCAATACACTTGTTTAACTGGATTTTTACATAAGCTTTGTATATTACACTGTTCATTTATTGAATTTTTGCCAGTTCGTCCACTGTGTACCACGCCTCTCACCCTATGGTAGCTGGGATAAGCTCCAGTCACCTATTAATTGGAGGGTTGGTGGTTCAAGCCCTGGCTGCTCCAGTCAACATGCCTAAGTATCCTTAGGCAAGACACTGGGTTGTGTGAATGATAGAAAGCACTCCAGCATAGAAAAAAAGAGTTTTTGTGAATGAGTGATGTTGTGTAAAGTGCTTTGAGAGCTCAACAACTATATAAGAACCAGTGCATTTAAAGTATGCTTCTTATTGTCCTTAACTTTGTGTTTTAAAAGATAAATACTATATTTGTTATCATTGCTACTACATATGTTAACACATCTATCAATTACTGTGAGTTTGGATAGAAGGTTTGCAACCTATGAAGGGGGGAGAAACAAACAAGCCTCATTTCAAATAATGCTGGAAGAGCACAAAAGTGAAGGTATGTAGCTGCTGACATGCAGACAAATGAGTAAAAATGATGGAGTTGTTACTATGCTTCCAGCAAAAAAAACTAAAGGAGTAAATAAGCATGCATATCTGAGGTGAAGCTCATCTTGGAAGCAAAAGATTTGGCGCTCCGAAGTTTGGCAATCGTCATTTTAAATGAGCTATTATCAGTATGTCATCTATGTCTATGAAAACCATGATTATAATGCAAATTAATTAACACAACAAGGTTACAATGCTCAGCTTAAAAGCAGGAACAAATGTGTGCAAATAAGAAAAAAAAACATATAAACTTATGAAGTGCTGTCATTGTCTACATCAGTCATTATGGCCGTCTGTTTTGTAGGAGATACATCATTTTCTTATTTGTTGTTGAATCAGAGACGGGTTTAATAAAATATGACCTCCGTGATCGAAGAGCAATTACGGAATTTGTAAAGAAACGTAATCAAAAAAATCTGGAAAACCCTATTGAAAGTTGGACATCTTCTTTTAATTGGAACAGCAACGAGAATAAAAAAGAAAAAAAAAAGTTAATTAGTTTTTTTCTGCCATCAGTGACCCCTTACAAGACTGCAACAATTTTCATAAAAGGCACAGCTCTGTCTGTTTAGGACCAAACCAAGGTCAGCACCTTTCTATTTATCTATTACTGCAATTTTGAAGGGATATTCACTAGTTACTATTATGAGATGAAGTGAACTTGAAGTTTCCTTGAATATTGCCATTAGTAAAGGCAGAGAGCTTTGACAGTGCGTTTATGGGTGCTAGGGATGGAAAAAGAAGATGTTATCACACACTCTTGGAGACACACAGTTCTGATAATATGCAGCCGCGCATTCTGAAATACTGCTTTAGTGGCAAGCTTATGTTTTTCTATTTCTTTTTCTCTTTTTTCTTTCAATTTGCATATGGGGTCATTAATTTTCTCAAAGCTGTGGACTTAATGAGTGGATGGCTGAGAAGCTGAACGGGATGCAAATAATAACATTTGATAATGCAGAGCGACAAAAGAGGGGGAGAGGCTTCCCATTCACTGAGATGGGACTTGAGGTAAATATGCACAGTAATTATATATCAGTGCACTTTAATTACGAGGCAACACGGGGAGCGAGAAAGAGGGAAAAGAAAGAAAGACAGAAGCGCGCTGAATTAGATGTAACAGCATATAAATCCAACATCTGAAATAAAGACACAATGAGGGAGAAGAAGACTAAGAGCGGGCTAAGTGAGGAATTAGTATAAAAAACAGTAAAAAAAACAGAAAAATGGCAGTGATTAGATAGATGCGGATGTGTTATTTGCAAACACGCGGTTACTCGTATGTGCACAGCTTCCAAGTATGTGAGCTCTTTGCTTCAGTCATCGACTTGATAACAAAGTAATCCCTTTGGTAAATGGCACTTATTAGAGATGAGAATCTTGAGTAAAAGACAAATCAATAAACTCAAGGAAGGGCCTTTTATGTGTGTGTGTGCAAGAGAGAGAGAGTGTTAGGGAAGTCCCTGTGCCATTTTTACCTCAGCATATACTTGCTTTACACACTTGATGTTTTCAAAGATGCTAAAAATGATCTATTTACCTTTTCTGTGACACTAAACTGGATTGGATTTAGCTCGACAGCTGGCATCCAGTTTCTATCACATCCGAGTCTTTGTTAGTGGATCTTTATACTGTACTGGCATTAAATTGAACCAGTAGCTTTAAATGGAAGAGGCGGGAAGTTCAGGGTTTCTGCCATCAGTCTTTTGTGTGCTCACCGCAGGCGGCTGACATTTCATTTCTTAGCAAGGCAGCTACATTTGACCTACAGTAAAAATGATTCTAGTAAGGTACATACAGCTTACTAAACCCATTTTATCTACATTCACTGGCCACTTTTTTAGGTATACCTTCTTCTTACTGGGTTGGACGTTCATGGCATAGATTCAACAAGGCAACGAAAACATTCCTCAGTGATTTTGATCTGTATTGACATGATAGCGTCACATAGATGCTGCATATCTGATCGGAATCCTCTGTTTAACCACATTCCAAAGCTGCTATATTGGACTGAGATGTGGTGATTTTGGAGGCCATCTGAATGCAGTAAACTCACTGTCATGTTCAAGAAACCGGTTTGAGACGATCTGAGCTTTGTGACATGCTGTGTTATCCTGCTGGAAGCAGCACTGTGGTCATAAAGGGATGGACATCCAGTTTTGATGGAGTCTGTATACCTTGGTTGTAAGGAGCGTCCAGCAGTTCAAAGCAGTCTGGCTATTCACCTCTGATATCAACAAGACATTTTCTGCCAAAGAACTCCCGCTCACTGGATATTTTCAAATTTTCAGACCATTCTCTGTAAACCTCAGAGATGGTTGTGTGGAACAATCCAAGTAGATCAGCAGTTTCTGAAATATTCAGATCAACAACCATGATACATTCTGTCAGGTGTGACAAAAGTGGGCCCAGGTGTCAGATCACTCAAACACGACAGTAGTGAAACAGGTTTATTTACAGTGAAAGAACAAGTTATACAGAATGCAGCACAATGGCGGGGAACTCAAACTATCTGGAGGGGAAACAGAGGACAGAGTTAACAAGGGGAGGGAACAGGAGACGAAACTGCAATGTACACGAGGAGTAGCTGGAGAGCTAACTTCTCACATGTTTACTGGGGTCTTAGGCTAGGTATGTGAGGCAGGAGTCCTCGGCGGAGACAGGCAGGGTTCGATGATAGTGCTGGTGCTGGTAGTGCTGGTGCTGGTACCGCTCCGGCTTGTTGGACGATACCAGTCCAGAATGGAGGCACCAGAGTGAGTCGAGCACCTTGATAAATGGAGTCAAACATAAAAGACGGCAAATTCGTCACCACTGAGGCTGACACAATAATCCGACACCCGAAGGCCACGCCGCTCCTCAAATAGCTTGTGATGCTCCACAGGTGTGTCTGGGAAACCCTGAGGATGACAACCACGCCTGCCAGCTTCAAAAAGGGAAACAACAAAAAACACAAACGCACACGCTATCCCAGCTCCTAACACATTTAATCTCTTTTCTTCCCCATTTTGATGCTCAGTTTGAACATCAGGGTTGTCTTGACCAAGTGTTAATGCAACCTAAGTCTAGGCTGAAAACCAGAGGTGATCGTGCCTTTGCAGCTCCTAAATGGTAAATGGCCTGTATTTATATAGCGCTTTACTAGTCCCTAAGGACCCCAAAGCACTTTACATATCCAGTCATCCACACACACATCCACACACTGGTGATGGCAAGCTACATTGTAGCCACAGCCACCCTGGGGCGCACTGACAGAGGCGAGGCTGCCGGACACTGGCGCCACCGGGCCCTCTGACCACCACCAGTAGGCAACGGGTGAAGTGTCTTCCCCAAGGACACAATGACCGAGACTGTCCAAGCCGGGGCTCGAACCGGCAACCTTCCGATTACAAGGCGAACTCCCAACTCTTGAGCCACGATCGCCTCCTAGACTGTGGAACAATCTCCCTATTGCCATTCACTCTTCTGAGTCTATTCAGTCTTTTAAATCTCGCTTAAAGACCCATCGTTTCACTTTGGCTCTGACTTAAGATAGTTTGACTATCATTTGGTTGGCTTGTAAGTTTGTCATGTCTTGTGTTGCTGTTTGGTAAATTTGTCTTATTTTATTTATTCCCTAAGCTGTGAAACACTTTGATCGAAACTGTTGTTTTTAAATGTGTTATATAAATAAATTTTGATTTGATTTGAAATGTACAATGTCAGTGCCTAAATTAATTGGGTTGCTTCTCTGTGATCGATTAGGTATTTGTGTTAACGAGCAATTAAGGTGCTTATAAAAGACAGCCTTAATGGTGTTGTTTAATAAAGCCTCAAGCCTCTAAGCTCAACATTTTAGCTATCGACATTTTGTTTTTGCAGCCAAACAAAGTGCTCCTCCATTTTTGGACTCTAGCATGCTTGGCTAACATGCAGCGCCATGAACTGTGCGGTCACTTGCTAATTAGAGCTAAGCAACATTTAAAGAAAGTACCGGAATTTACCTGACCAAAGCTGGATGACAGTTAGGCTGTCAGTACAATAAACCACACAGCAAGTCATTATTTGTTAGATAATTTTATTAAAGAGGTTCTAAAAGGTACCATCACCACAAGCACATCAGAAAGGTTGAGGTGAAACACCTACTCAAACTGGCAGCACAGTTCAGAAGTGGTTAGCATCGTTGTGTCCCCTCTGTGTGGAATATGGATGCTCTCCCCCTGCTTACACGGGTTTTTATCAGGAGCTCCAGCCTCTGTAACCATTATAAACTACAACAAAAGTAATTCATGCAGCACCTTTAAAACTTTAAAAAGTACTTTGACAACACATTTGACTAATGCTGCTTGGCTTTCTTAATCTCAAGTTTCCTTGTAATTCCTTGTAAAATAAAGGTTAATTCACTAGCTGGGCCCACGTCCTCATTTTAGGTTTGGCAGCGTTTAAGCAGGTAAAAGTGAATGCTTTTACATGAATTGAGCTGTGGTTTGGGGAAGGCCTCGAAGGGGACTGGCGATGGCTCCCAGGCCTGGCAGGTCCCCATGCACTAAATAGAAATGAAGAAGTTAAAGAATTGAGAACAAGGCAGGAGGCAGGGAGGGTGGGGCACGTAAACGAGAATGAACAGCTTGCAAACCTGGAGGAAGCTATGTAGATGAAAACCGGAAGGAGCATGTTTGGAGGCGTGGTTCCGCTCCTGAAATTCCGATACATAATCTCCAAAACAAAAAGTAATTGAGGCAAAGCCACCTGGTTTCAAGTTTGGCATTTTACCATGGAAGGCTACGAGGATGAACTATGTTCCAGAGCCAGCCTCAAACGACCACTGGACATCCTGCACTAGTAGTTCAGTTTCTCAGCTCTGTTTGTTTGATTTTAATCCAAGCAAACAGAGAGAGCTGATACTAGATTATACTTTTATTTTTATTTTTTATTTTTTTAAAAGAAAAAAATGAGAGAGACATTCACCAGTGCCAGGACATCTCATACACAATAAAATATAGTGTATGCTGCATACCAACACAAAGTGGCATTAGCAAAATAATTCAACACAATATGCACCTAATTACAGTTAAAGGACAGATGCATGATTTGCCAGCAGTGAGCTTGTCTCCCCTCACGTCTTGAGCAACCACCCCCTTATTTTCAGGGAAAGGGTGGAAAAGCAGAGGAGGAGAAAGAAACCATAGAAATCCAAAAAGAACTTTGCTCGTCGTGTGACCTACATGCTCTTTAAAATACAATGACACTTCACACGGATTTAATTCACTGAAGAAAATTTTGGGATGGACGGACAGACTGACAAAGAGTGAGAGAGCTCTTCAGAATGGGAATGAGGAGTATGAGGAGTGGGTGTGGAGTGGACAGATGTGCTCTAATGTGTTTTGGCCCGTTTTCTGCATGGACAAAAGCATAAGTACACACACTCTCTCACACACACATGCACACAGACACAAGTCAGTCAGCCAGTATATCTGTCTCTGTTTCTTTATGTGACACTGTGGTGGAGGACAGTTTCTTTCTCTTTACTCTACAAAAGTGTATCTTTGCCATTCATTGCATGCAGTCACAGTCATGTAGATTCACTAGCATATGCATGCATACACACACACACACACACACACACACACACACACAATCCCTGTTTACATGGAAAGAAACCTAATGTGTCATCCAGCCACCTAGTGCATCCTTTGCTGCTGATTTTAGCCAATCACACAATTAGAGAGCTGATGACCCATCTGTCCACATGATTGGCTGATGGATGTGCCTGAGTGTGTGTATATATATGTGTGTGTGTGTGTGTGTGTGTGTGTGTGTGTGTATCTCAGTGTGAAAGGCTCTGACGAGCCCCCAAGCACATCTAGCCAGTGACAATTTTCTTTTGTTACCCTGCAACTACCAACATTTGCAGAGAGAGACACAGAGCTAATGCGAGCCCGTGAACAACTTAATAGCACTTGAACCAGTTTGCCAACTTGGAGAAATGATTTCATTCAATTAGATAATTCTCCCCCTCTTCCTCTCCCGCTCGTTCTCTTGTTCTCTGGAATGAGTCATTTGTGATATAATAGCCACATAATGGCTTAAAAGCAGGTTCGGCAGGAAAAAGACAGATGTAGGGTGAATAAAATGTGAAATGGTGAGGTAAAAGAGGCTCAGGAGTTGGCACACACAAGCTGTATATACCGCCATCAAGAAAGGAATATATAGAAGTATATAGAAACCACACACACACGTATATAAATACTGTATACACACACCTTTGGCTCCATTTGCTGTCCATTAACAGTGTGTGGTGCCGAGCGATTGCATCTTCTCCGATGCTATCTGTTATCGAAGTACACGCGTCCTTCAGGCGTCCATCGTGCTATCGCTCCTCTCATCTCTCCTCTATCTATCTTGCCATCCCTCTCCCGTGCTTCCTCACCTTGCTTTCTGCTTGTCATCTATTTTTTCTTCTCGCTCCGCTTTAACTTATTTTCCACTTTTGATGGCCTTTTCTTTAGCGCTTCCCTTCTCCGTAACACTTTGCTTTTGATGTTCAGACCAACAGTCTGTGCTTATATTACACAGATGACTTTAGGCACACTATATAGACGGCACAGGTGTAAAGATATGTGTGATAGGAAAATACTGAGTTGTCACTGATGGTCCATTCAAGGACCACTATAGATGTCACAGAGCAAGGACACTCAAAATTCACAGAAACAAGACTTTCGTGTCCTGAATGTGATCACATGGTTATGGTAAATGGACTGGTTCTTATATATAGCGCTTCTACTCTACCTGAATGCTTTCATGAATACAACATGTTTCATTCACCCATTCACACAAGCACTTTTTTCTGTGCTTCCTCCAACTTGGGGTGGAAAGAAACCTAAGTCATTTCTTCTAGAAGCAACTCTTGGCAAAAGGATATTCTGGGTTAACAAGACCAGATCCCAATCTAACTTAATAGGAAGAGAACAATAACTGAAAATATATAAATTATAAGAGTGACCATCGGGTTCTTGGTCACCACACTGACTAAAGCCCAATCCATTTATGGATGATGGAGAATGCATCTCCATCTCAGTGCTAAATGCTACAGAAACATTTCTGTACCCAGCTCTGTGTCTTGATACAGTCTCTGTCTCTGAGGTCTACAGACAATTTCCTGGACTCCCTGCGTTGGTTTGTCCTCAACTATAAGACCGTATATAGACAGGTGCTTGTTTTTCCACAGGTGCCACAGGTGGATAAAGCTATAGAAACAGATGAACAGACAGGTGATCAGTGGAAACAGGAAGCATCGGAGTTCAATTTTAAAGTGAAAAATAAAAAATTGAATCTTAGATGGAATAAAGCTGTAACATGACAAAATGTGGAACAAGTGAAGCACTGTGAGTACTTCTTTTATAAGGCTGTAATACCTGTTAACACTGAATGCAACACTGTTGTTAAAACCTGTACAGAGTCAAAGTACAAAAGTTGTGTCGCTGTCCACAAATGTGTACCCGTGTACAGTGGTGAAACATTGAAAATGTCAGCAGCAGATATGTGTGCATATTTAATCTATATTGTTTTTGACTGACTTGTTTTTTGTCACTTTCTTGCGTTTCTCCTTTTTTCCTCCATGTTTAATTTTTTTTCAATGAGTGACTAGACGAAATACTACAGGTAGCTGTAACAAAACAGGGAGATACAGGCCGATATGTACTGTGTGCCTGGAGAGATGCTGCACATCTATGCGATGCAGGGACAGTGAGGCAGCCGCATGTGCTGCATGTTCTCTGAGAGGTTCATGAATGCCATCCTGATGTAACCAAACCATTGCCTCGAAGGTCCCGGTGTTTTCTTATTCTCCTCATTTTTTTCCTCATCATTTTGTAGTTATAAAAGAACCTTGAACCACAGCTGAACTGGTTATTTTTCAGTTCTTAATTTTTCTTGTTATAGTGTTACCGATAAACCTCAGAGTGAAAGGAGAAATAGTGCTTTATTTAAATCCATACCGTCAAACAGAAACACTCATCCTTTGCATAAAGAGATCTTTTTTTCTACTTCTACAACTACATTATGGTGCTAGCTGGAACAACAGAATTGCATTTAATTGTTTCTGTTTGAACTTTGCTCCTCGGAGAATCGTAGATTTGTGAAACACGCAACCAAACTCGTGCACTGGCTTGTCCCTCGACTGACTTCAACCAGTGCTGATGCGTGACACACAAGCACGGCTGCACGTGCACACTGAATTCTATTTCTAATCAATTTCTGCATTGTTCTTCAAGTGGTCTCTTCAGGTAAAAGGCTGAATTGGACAATCGCTTCCATCAAGGATTTCTGCCGAGTACTGTACTACGCAGAGAAGAGAGGGAAAGGGAGGAGGAGGAGGAGGGGATGGTTATGGTGGAAGACAACTTCTTTCTCTGCCTCTTCTGCATCCCAGTTTTTCCTCATTGTCTTTCTCACCTTTGCTCTCTCACACACACACATACATAAATGCACACATATACCGCTCCTCCAGGAGGCAATCAAGCTCTTGTGAAGGGCTTTGAGTAGTTCATGCGAACGTCGTGCTCTGAGTGGTTACTTGAGTCATCGGGTCCGTCTTAGCTGCCACCCTCATCTTGCCCCCAATCATCCTCCATTACCTGATTATGCGTGTAGAGACTTGTGAGGGTGCTCCTTTGTACCACGCGTGTTTCTGTGTTTTCTTCCAAACAACAATCTTTACATCCGCTCTTCCTGCACTTCTTACTTGTGTCCGTGTTTGCGTGCGTGTCCACATGAATAATGCATGTTTGCATGTGAATATCACAGACACAAATGTGTGTGTGTGTGTGTGTGTGTGTTTGTGTGTGTGTGTTAGAAGAGCATCCTCAGAAAACAGGCGGGGGCCACGGGGGTGACGGAGGAAATGAGGGGCAGAGAGAGAGAGAGAGAGAGATTAAAGAGGTGATGGGTGAGATGGTTGATGGGAGGGAAGGAGCGGGCTGGGGAGGGGAGGGAGAGCCAGGAGGAGACCAGGGGTGAAGAAGGGGCGTGAAAGGAGGGAGGGGGAGAGTGAGGAGGAGAGAGCTCTTGAGGGGAAGAGGGTGGTAATTACTTAGGCTCCTTCTCTGTCTGTCTCTTTGTAAGTTTTGTGAGTTCTGAGTCGAAATGTGTCACAATTCCCCGGTGACGAAGAAAAACGATGGCTTTCTGGTGATTATTGCTTTAAGACAATTTCATGAATCCAAAAGATTTTTAGCAAATGAAGGCAAAATACATCGTTGAGTTCAACAAGAAGCCACAGTGTGCTTGGAGAATAGAAACGTTACACATCTTAGACAGATGCTGTCCAGTACCACTAATGTGTCCAAGGGGCAATGTCAAAGAATCAAGACAGATTCACTAGAGGTTTGAAATACAGTCTCGCCACATTTGCATTCCCTGTGAAATGCATATGGGATATTACATCAACGGAGTCCGTGGAGCTCGCCTGCACAGGTTCTGACCCTTCTGATAATGGCTCTTAAAGTGGCACTGAAATTACACCAAAGTCATCCTCCGTTCTTCCCGCATCATTAAAGTGATGTCAGGAGAACGGTGGCACCTGTAATTTCAGGACACACAATCATCAAAATGTGCAACGAGCTGTTGCAGCATTTATCTGATCCCTGGTCAGTTCGACCTCTGGATAATCGGTGTGGATCAAAGAGCATCGATCTGTATGGGTGATGGAGTGGTGTAAGTGTACCTGTGTTTGTGCTGGATGAGCTCAACTTTTACTGCTGTAAGTGAGCCGCTGAAGTTATTTGTTAAAGAGCCTCGGTGAAAACGAATGATTGCATCTGGAGATTTCAAGTATGTGACGGTTTTGCTGTTTGGCTAACCTGGGAAAAGTTGGTGGTGCAGAGTTTTCATGAGCCAAGAAAACAGAAAATGCTTAACCTATTTAGGGTTTGGGGGGACGGAACTGTGGCCTGACCTAGTGCAGGGTACACTGTGGACAGGTGGCCAGTCTGTTGCAGGGCTAACACAGAGAGACAACCATTCACACTCACATTCACTCCTTTGGGTAATTTAGAATTACCAGTTAACCTAACCACACTAACTGCATGTCTTTGGACTGTGGGAGGAAGCTGGAGTACCTGAGAAAACCCATGCAAATGCAAGGAGAACATTCAAAACAGAAACCATTCAGTTGTTTTTTAACAATGGGTCCATATTGATTACAAATTTGGTTTTCTATGAATAAACAAAAAACTTTTTATTTTATAATGACAGGTCATCCTGGGACGTAAACTACCAGACCTCTTCTGTAAGTGTACACATTTATTTTATGGCGACAGATTTTTTTTTCTTTTACTAGAGCAGGATTTCTCTGAGATATCCTGTTTACACTGCACTTCTTTTTCTAATACCGATATATCTCAAGTGTGTAGTTTAACTTCTGTACACTGACAGAAAGGCGAAGTTTCACGGTGCTAACAGTGCTAACAGTGCTAACCACCACACCACTGTGCTGCACCAAACAGAAACATTTGTCTTTAATTAAAGTTTAGCCTGGTTTATGTCAGCATTTATTCAGTTTTATAATATATTATAGATGTATCTAAAAACATTACAAATTGTAACCACTACCCCCAGCTCCCCTCTGCTCCTTTCAAGCAAATACCTGTACTTGTCGTATAGGTTGTGTTTTACAAACTTAGGTCCCAAAAAAATCTGATTGCAGAGCCATTTCAAGCTGCAGCCAACAGTAATGATGTATTGGCTAACCTATGACCATGCCCTTGTCAAAACACTAGCACTGTACCAGCTGATGGATGGAGGGACAGATAGGTTGATGGAGACAAAAGAAAAGTGGATGGAGAAGAGAGGAAGGCATGATGGATGGAGGTGGTGTTGCAAGCATGAGATGAAGTGATTGATGGAAAGGGAGGGAGATCAGAAGGAAACAGCGGGTGATGGGGCAAAGACAATGCCGGGGGGGTACTGTGTGGCTTTTAAGATGTGTGTGACGTGAAAAAGGACTGTGTGTGTGTGTGTGTGTGTGTGTGTGTGTGTGTGTGTGTGTGTGTGAATGTTTAAGGGTGAAGAAGGTGCTGGACATGTCTTTTATTTGATGATAAATCACTCTCTGATCCACAGCAGGAGCAACAAAAACTCCTCTCATCTGTCTCTATCCCATCTTTCCTGCTCTGCTCCTCTTTCTCCTTTACTCGGCAGGATCCTGTACTTTGACAAAGGCCTAAAAAATGAAGTCAAGAGGTGGCACAGCCTCCGACTGAATGAGCATCTTGCACGATGGTGGGGGAGGCCGGCTTGTTGGAGGATACCAGCTTTTTCTTTTCCATCTCATGCAGTTCTCTCTGTCATGCAGCCGGCACGTTAGACATGTATATAAATGAACTCTTAGAGCAAACATAACATGTCAAATATAGCATATACAGTGTTTTTTCCATATATGAATCGGAAAATTCAGGCTTTAAACTTCCAAGATTTTCTTAATGCACTCTGCGTTTGATTCATTCACTTGTTTACACAAGTAAACAACAACGAAAAGGCATTTCTTTCTCGCCCACATGAATAAATAGAGGAACTTGTCTCAGCAGACGTGTAAGCTGTTTGGTGAACTTGAGGCAAGTGTACTTACCTCCCCTTCATTTCTTTTCCATTGGTCCTCTGTGTCACCTCCCAAGTGACCATCTCTAAACAATGATCCATCCTGAGCATCTCCAAGAAACACACTCCATCCTGAGAGCCCCCCTCGCTCTTCCTGTCTTTCTCCTTCACTCTCGAGCTTCCTGTTCTTTTCTCCCTGGTTCTTGTTCTCATCCATCTTCCCCCTCCTCTCCCCGGTTTATCCAAACCCTCTTCATAAACTCTCTTGTTTCTCAGTCTGACAGTCATTGTCGCATCGTCAGCGGCCTCCCAGGAGTATTCAATTTCAGCACATGTGCTTATGTTTGCTCTGCAGGGACATTCTTCGTAGCATAAAGAGTGTCACCTTTTAAGAAGAACAGCAATCAAACAACGTTTCGCTCTTCTTCCACCTTCATCCCTCTCTTTTTTTGTTCTCCTGTTTCCAGAGGATTAACCCATTTATTTGTTCTTCTTGTCCTCAGGGACATTTACTTGTTCCCTCTTTTATCATCTCCTTCATGTCCTTCCTTTCTCCTGTCTTTGCAGCTGTTGTGTGATTGTTTTTTTCCAGATCAATGTTAGCATTACACACGTATCAGCTCTTTTACAGTGTTTACTGTAGCATGCTTGTGAAGGAGAGCATTGTTGAAAAAACATGTTAGCAACATTGGAGCTCCGTGTGCAAAACAAGTTTTTACTTCCGATATATATTGGTGCTATTGTGTAGAATCTGAAATACCGTGCAATACCTACTGTGTAAATTATTTTTTAATTTGCCACAACACCAGGCTGATAAAATACATTTTAAGGTTATGTTTGCTATATATGGTATCTTTGCTATATTGTTTATTTTTGCATTTGTTCTATTTGAATATGAAAACAGATACAAAGACTCAGGTAACATTTTACAATAAGGGGCCAGAAGACTTGCTTAGGTACTAAGAAATGAGTGAGAAATCAACAATAACTTAACACTAGTTTCATTAGTAAATATTTTATATCTTCCAATTCAGGACTCTATAGAAGACAAAACTATCATTTGAAAATTTGAAAATCACTGGAATCATATCGGTAACTAAGTGGATAAAGATTCAATTTTCAATAAAGTTTTATTTATATAGCGGCAAATCACGCCAACAGTTGCCTCAAAATGCTTTATATTATAAGGCAGAGACTCTACAATAGTAGGGAGAAAACCCCAACAATCAAATGAACCCCTATGAGCAAGCACTTGGTGACAGTGGGAAGGAAAAACTCCATTTTAACAGGAAGAAACCTCCAGTGAAACCAGGCATGAGTTGATGATTAAAATAAACTTATAATGGTCCACTTTCGTCATGATAAACTCTTATCCAAAGTCTCCAAAACCCAGAGTAACGTTAAAGTGTATGCAGACCCCGGCCCAGCAGCCAGTGCCTGACATTCAACAAGGAACAAAGGCAGCGATGAGCAGTCAGGCTTGCAACATTGTAGCATTAGACTGTAAAATCACTGTGGTGATTCTGTTGAAGTCTTTGAAGCAGGTTTTACACTGTAAACTGGTTTTTGGTGTCAGGTTTCTGTTTACACTTAAACACTAAAGGATGATTTTCTGTACGTCGTCAATCAGATAGAGGTTTGTGTCAGTGTGTGGCACTGCAGCCTAAGTTACACAAGCAGTGCAACAAATTACATTCTCTGGGGAGTAATTACATACTGTGATGCAGTTTTTAAAAACATGTTTAATGTTACATTTCAAAAAAGTAATACGTCATTTTGGGGTTGGAGGGGACTGTATATAAAAGGAGAACAAGGCTACTTAGACCTAACCCAGTGGTTTTGGAAGCCTCAAGGTGAACATTTGGAGCTCTTGTGTTCATATGGCTGTGAGACCTAATAATAAAGGGTGACCACTCAGCTCAGAGGAAAGAAAATAGTTTATTGGGGTCAAAGGTGAAGTTAAAGACACATTTACATTAGCCCCTTTAAGTAAAGGGGAGCTCTTGCCTGTGGTGGTTGTGATACCTCTGGATCAATGATTCCAGCGTGCAATTATGTCAAGAAAAAAAAGATAAAGAAAGAAAGAATTTTTCAATTTCCGTGTCTTTACAAAATTGCTTTATTAGGAAACATGCCCTGTTTTAGACTAGAATAGCAATGGAAAATATAGAGAAAGGTAATTTAAGTTACAGCACAAATGAACAGGATCTCTATTTCCCACTGGAACACTGCTAAGCAATTTTTAAACAATAACATTAACCGTATTTTCCATCCAATTCTGCAAAACACAATAAGAAAGGAAATTCTGCTTCTTTTCTATTTGACTTTCCAAGTCACTTGGAAGGCATTATTCCCCCGTTCTCAAATTCCCACCGAGAATCACATTGTTCCAGCGAGTATAAATAGCAATGAAGAAAAACTAAGTTGGAGACACGAACTTTTTCTTTTTCCTTTAAAGTGAATCCACTCTTTAAAAACCGTCTTCGTCCGTTGAGTCCAAAACCAGGAGCCGGGGAATAAACTTCCACTAATGCTTTTCCATTTTTTTCTTCAAACGGGCCTTCAGTCGCAGTAAAAAGGACTGCTGTCTTGGCTGCCATTGTGCCGTATAGACAGACAGTATGGCACTAAAAAGAGATGTGTCAGAAACCATATGCTCACTTGAGCACAATGGCCGTCACGGTAGTCGCGCCTATCCTCAAGACAACACAGGGAAAACACACATGCAGACACACACTCAGGTGAAGGTTTGAACACACACATTCTTATCACATCCAAAACTAAAAAAAACCAAAAAAACATCCTCCAGTGTTCTCAAAAATGGACCCTGATATATGTCAGCTTCACTTCATTTTCTGCCTCACCCTCTCTTCTTTCTTCTGTTTTTCTCGCCTGTTTGCCTTCCTCCTCTGTTTCTGTGCCACGCAGTGAAAACAGGACGCGTGTGATAGACCAGGAGGCTCCTCGCAGTCCCTGGGCACCACCAGTGTGCCTGCATGTGTGTGTGTGTGTGTCTCATTACACTCGCGTGTATGTGTCAGCAAGATAGATGGACGCAGCTGTCAACCCAACACTTCCTGTAGCCTCTCCGTCGACCTTGCGCTAACCTGGAAGTATTTCTCAACACCGTGGCCAAAGTCTTCCTGTCTGGAGCCACGCCAGGGCTAAGCAGCTTGCCCTGATTCACGTGTACACGCACACAAACAAATGCAAGGATGTGTCTGCTTTGTGTGCAGACCTTCTGAGAGATGGGAACAAGGAAAACATGCCAAATTCAGATACACACTTTTTTTTTGTCGGCTTGCAGGCTGCTGTCAGTACAAAACACAATCCAACCTCAACCTTGCAATGACCACCTGACCCTGATTTAACCCTTAAAGGCCCTGACAAGTCACTATCCTGTTAAGGACATTCACGGAAATTTGCAAAGATGAAATCCATTATCGCTGTCACGAAAGCCTCCCTTTCTTCTTTCTGAAGCACCAATAAATGAATAACTAGCTGTATGAATAAAAACAAAAAGTGGCAGGACCAGTATGATTGGGCCTCGTGATAATGCTCAAGTGTGCGTTGCATGCTTATGCAAGCTGGGGGGAGCTTTAATACATCTCAGTGTCAATCTGTGTGGAAGTATGTCTGAGTCCAGGAGCAGGGGTGGAGTACAGAACTCCACTCGAGAGGCCTTGTTGGGCGTCCAGGCCCGGGGCTCGCCTGAAGGCACAGCCCGTCTGGAGAAGCCCTCGGCTGGGCAGCAGCTGAATAAAAGATGGAAGGGAAGTGTCAGGCAGGAAGGCCAGGAGCACTGGGAGGCCCAAACCGAGCTGGTGGAGACAAACAGATGCTGGCTGAGAGAGGAAAGGAAGGACGAAGGAAACAAAGTATGACAGAAGGAAAAAAAGACTGAATGAAAGAAGAGGGGGAAAGAGTACAAAAAGACTGATCATTCTGTCTCCAGATTATCATCACTCATACCTTCCAGTCTAAAGTTTCATTTACCAACATCCATAGGTAAGGAGAAACATTACAGATATATATGATGAAGACTTTGGCTGCATGCAAGTCTTATTGACTAGGATGGGATGGCGATATAGCTTTCAATACATTTTCGTGTAATAGATCAGAATTTTGCAACCCCAAAATGATGGCCCTTGAGTTCCCAGTCTTCACATGAGAGTCGAAGTCTTAAGTCATACCTTGTTTCTTTATATTTTGCAAGAAAAGTGCGAAATAGTAATATGTTAAAATGTGTTAAAAGTGAAACATACATGGAAATACAGTATAAAAAGACAAAAACTGAGTTTGTACAAAGCTTGGAAGTCAATATTTGGTGTTACCACCTTTATTCTTCAGCACAGTCTGATCTCTCTTAGGCAGTATACTTGTCATTTTTTCTTTAAGTGGTCTTAATAGTTCTCCAGTAGAAGTTCTTCAGGCTTCTTGAAGGACATTCAAAGCTCTTCTTTGGATTCTTCTGCCTTTTGTTCTGTTCTCTGTCAACATGATCCCACACTGGTTCAATAATGTTGAGGTCCGGGCTCTGGGGAGGCCAATACATGGCTGATAGTGCTCCATTGTGTCTTTTCTATACAGGTACGATTTTACCACATTGGCAGTGTGTTTGGGATCATTGTCATGCTGAAAAATGGAGCTGTTGACAATCAGATCCTTCCCAGATGGTATTGCATTATGGATCAAACTGATGCTACTTTTCTGTCTTCATAATTTCATCAATTTTGACAAGATCTCCAGCACCACTGGCTGAAATGCAGCTCAAACCATGACAGAGTGTTTTACACATGGCTGTGGACACTCCTGACCTCCTGGTGATGATTTGAACCCAAGATTTTAAATCTGGATTCATCACACTAATTTTCACTCCAGTTCTCATGTAACTTTTTAAGCTCAAATGATTCATAGCTCGGTGTTAAATGGTTTAACAAAGAAAATGTTTTCTCTGAAAATGGTCAAGTACAACGAACGGACCGGAGTGAAAAAGCCACCAAAGAAAACCTGTGAAAGACCTTTAGAAAGCCTGGAGAATTTTTGCTCAAGAGCACTTCATAAAGGAAAAAAGACAAGAAAGTCTGGCTGCTTGGAAGCCAAATATAAAGAAAGAGGCTGTGGGTCAAGACTTTTACACAGTACTGTACATTCATGAACAAAAAAAAAATTGATTATGTGATAAAAAAGAAGCTTTTTTCTCCACATTTCCTGAACCTGTAAGCCAGTTCCAATGCTACATCAATACTCTGTTATCAAAACTAAACGTGACTTTTATTTAATGAAAATAATTGTACTTAACTAATAAGTTAATTTATTCAATGTCAATATGTACCTAAATAATGAGTTCATACTTAAAACACACTTTTCTAATTGATTTGAGCACTTTATCAGAAAAACATTCAGAAAAGTGCCTTTTTTGGATTTTTCCTAACATTTGCACACACATACACTCACACTACGATCGGGGCAACTTCAGGTTCAGTATCTTGCCCAAGGACAGACTAAAGGAGCAAGGGATGGAACCAGCAACCTTTCGATTAGTAGACCTCTCCCCCACATATGTTTATGTACACGATAAAATAATGTCTGCTCATCACCCAGTATCCATTTTACATCCTTAACTCCGGCCTCACACCTCTTTCACTATCTGTCGTGTAAATCATAGTCGTAACTGTGCGATAATGAGTTGAGTGTGTGGGCAGGGGTGAACACTGTGTATGTGTGCTGTGTGTTTATATGTGTTTGTGTGCGTGTGTAGTTTTGCATTTGAATGGACTCTGAAGAGCCCCAGTGTGTTTCCCTAGCACTCTGCATAAACATAGCTAGTGTTTTTATAAACACCTTTCACACCTCCTCAAGTGTATCAGTGTCCATGCAGGTGTGTGTTCAGGGACATTATCGGTAGTGAAAATAACAAGGATGTGGGCTGTTTTCACAATCGGAGATGGTAACATGAATTGTCTTTTGTTTTCATTCCCAGCCAAGGTGAATCTGATACAGAGTAAAAGAAAGGGTGAACCTGAAAACCCCCCAAAGAAAAAAATCTTATTGTATGATTAATAAAAAAAAGTTATGATTTCATCAAAATCTAACATTGAGTGATTGTTGACATAGAAAATGTCAAAAAAAAATCTCATGGCAAAGACCACAATCAGCAATCTTAAAATTTTCTTAACATTTTCTGACATGTCTACCCTGAGGCACCTCACCCCAAGCCTGCTAGTTGCAGCTGATGATATTTATCTTTAAAAATGCATTGTGATTGTTAGGAGACATGACTCAAACCGGAGTAAGTAATTTACTTTGCTGGGGAGCAGCAGCCAGGTGAACAGGGGGGCTGAACAAGCAGCTACCAACCGTTGGCCTGAATAATTAATCTAACACACAAGTGCCAAAAACTCCAGGTCCTCAAGTGGCCACTTGAGACTGACACGTAGACTCCTGTGTAAAAATATCCAACTTTTCAGTACAAATAAATATGTTTACAGCCCGTTATATAAAGTCTGTGTTTCATTTCTGATGAGTGAAAGCCCAACATTTTGTTAGTTTAGCACTAGCATTACTTTGCACTTCCTAATAACGTAGCACTCCACCCTTTTGGTCACTTTTGTTTCCTAGCTCCAGTTTGCCTGCGATGGTGATAGACAGGCTAACAGATGAGGTCACAGAAGTTTGGACACAAAGTTAGAGACAGACAAGGCTGAGATGGTTTGGATGTCGACAGAAACAGGAGGAAAAGAGGAGTTTCAGAGGAGGTTCGTGGATGTAGTGAATAAAGACATGCTGAGGGTTGGTGTGACACAGGAGGATACTAGGAATAGAATGAGATGGACAACAGCACATTTTGACTGCCTTGTTGTCTGCTGCCTATTACTGTGAAGTTGGGAGATGACTAAAGAATGTAAAGGTTTAGCAAGAGGCTAGGAAGAGTGAGAGAAAGGACCTAGCAAAAGCATAGAAGACACCAGAGAAAATGATTTTCGAGAAAATGTGTAAAAGAAAAAATAGGGGAAAGGCAGAGGAACAACACTGTCAGGGGGCTGGGTCTGTGGTCCAGCATTTTAAGTTCATTTTGTATTTTTGACATCTGTTATGTTGGAGTTCTTGTATTATTATTTAGTTAGGGTTTAGTTGAGTTAAGTCTAGTTTATGTTTTATCTACGTCTGCGTTACCTGTCCTCTGTGTAGTCTGTTTTGTCCTCTGTGTTTAACTTTTAGTTATGCCTGTGCTTGCATCTCCCTTATCTGTTCTCACGTGTCTCTCCTTGCGTCCTCCCCAGTAACACAAACACACAGAGCAAAGAATCAGAAAAAACAGGATAAATAAGGAGAAAATGTAAAATGTAAAAAAACAACAACACACAAAACAAAACAAAACAAGAAGGGCAACACCAGGAGACCCAAAACAGAACGCAACAGAGAGAGAAGGAGCATGTGCTGATTCAGTTATCTCAGCCTCTCAGTGTTAGCTGATAGAATTGAAGTGTTTAGCATTTATGTTAATCATTCACACAGGCACCGGATTATCACTCGGCTCTGCCAAGAGTCCCCTCTCCCCCACCCTCTCCTCTGGCACTACTTTGCTCGTCACCTTTTCCACAGATACACCTGGGTATCTCTCCGTTTGTTTACTTCACCTTATTTCTTGTTTTTTCCATGCCTTCCCTCAATCTTCCCTATCTTTTTCCAGTCTTTCCTCCACGCTGTCCTTATTTTAAAAACTCTCCCTCTGTCATAATGATTTACACTCTACAAGACACTTCTCCACAAGTCGAACGCAACAGCAAGAGTTTTACATCTGATGGATGCTCGCGCATGCAGGGATTGGTTCAATGCAGGCTAATAATAGACGATTGGCCTTCGGGGGTGTGAGCTGAGGAAAGCCCATGCGAGGAGTTGAAAAAATGAATATATTAGAGGGGGAGAAAGAGTAAGCTCAGCCGCTGTTTTCAATCCAAGAGGATCCAGTTCAAGCTCTGAGGTTATCTCACTCATCCATAGTGGCCACTGTGCAAATATTTTACCCAAAGATTTCATGGCAACACATAAGGGTGGGGGGTGGGGTGTTAACTGTTTCAGGGAGGCACTTCTGGACCAGCTGGCTCCCGACTCCTTTCAGGGAATTATAGTTTTGCATGTGTGTGTCGTAATTGTTGTTGTTGGTGGCTCTGTTTTAACTACATGTGACTGAAGTCCTGCACATGTTCTGTTCTTATCATTATTAAATCATTAGTGATCAAAATGGTTTCACAAACTTCTATGCATATATTAAAAAGAAGAACCAACAGTGAGTCTCAGTCCCACAGGCCTAGAGACCAGTTGGCAACCACCCTGAGTCTGCTTGGCAAGTGGTAGTTGGAGGTTGCTTCCAGGGACTGTTACAATGATTGCTAAACCCTCATTCACATGAGGCAAGAGACAGTGATCCTCTGACAACCAACAGCTACTGAAGAAAAGTCTGTATTGTGCGACTGGTTGGCAAGTGGTTCTTGGAGGTTGCTGGCAATTGCTAGAGTGAACTCAGTCACTAAGTATACAGAGCTGCACTGAAAACCTCAATGCAATTGCTTTGAACTGCTAGCAGATTGTCACGGGCACCACTAGCTTGCATGGAAGACAGCAACACATCTGCAAAGTGCTCAGCAAGCAGGAGAGGAACTGTGAAAAGTGCAATATAAACTAGCTTGCATGGAAGACCAGGTGGCCAAAGAAATCAGCCAAAGACATTTTGCTTTTAAAATAAAACAATTAAGAACACTTCTAGCTAAAACCTACTGACTAATGCAGTAACTAGGAGCTGAAAATAGTCTTTAAAAATGCACTGCATAATTCTGTTTTTCAACAATGAAAAACAGCAAAAGCTGATTGACTGATATATATATATATATATATATTAGGGGTGCAACGATATTCGTATCGATATTGAACCGTTCGATACAGTGCTTTCGGTTCGGTACGCATATGTATCGAACAATACAACATTTGTAATTTATTTTATCAACTTTCCTTCTGATGATGCTGTCTGTGTTGAGCGCTCAGTGAATCTGCGTTCGACTACTCCGCCTAGGCTGCACTGTCGAGCGCAGATCCACTGAGCGCTCAACACAGACAGCATAGTCAGAAGGAAGAGCGCAGGGCAAGCTAGCAAGACAGAAGTTAAGCTCTCCTTGCAACATGGACCTCCCCCACCCTCATTCAGATCTGGCGTTTGGAATTATTTTGGTTTTCATGTGACGTATGACCCTGAAGGTAAGCGAGTCATGGACTAAAGTAAAACAGTATGTTGGATGTGCCATGCAATGCTCAATTACATGGGTGGGAACTAGTGTGTTAGCGCAGTTAGCTCGTTAACGGAGATTTGCCGTGTTGTGGCGTTAAGGTCATTTCAACGAGATTAACCTGACAGCACTAGTGGGAACACAACGAATATGACTGCACATTTACGCCGACATCATCCTAGTGCAAAGACAAAAACAACAAGCCTGCTACTAACTTTAGCCGAGTCATTTAGACAGCTGTTAGCACATGATTCTCCTTATGCTGCTGAGAATATAGCCCAGAAGAAGCGGATAGTATAGCTTTTATTTTGGAAAGAGACATTTCTCTGTAATAAACTCTCTTTTCCAAAGATGAGTGATTCCTCAATCAGATACAGGGCTTGCAATATCGCTAGCCCGACGTCCCGGGACTAGCGATTTTTTCAGTCGGGCTACCAAAATCTATCTCTTCCCTGCCCGTCGGGCTATTGTAGGAAGGAAAATGTATGTCAATGCTTTTGCATTCTTTCAGAAATGTAGCTGGGTAATTATGTCATTGGCATCGGTGAGCCACTGTCAATATGTGACATATTGTAATCGCGTTTGAATTTGCGCTTGTTTTTTTGCTTTCACTTTGCAATCATGTGAACTGTGTATAGAGAGCGACAGCACTGATCTGTGAGTGATGATAATTTGCGCACCAATTCCTCTGACATCGTCTTATTAATCGTTAGCTTACTATGCAAACATGACAAGTGAAATCTCCCGCAGCAAGCTTAAACATGTGAGAGGTTGATCGCGCAGAGAATCGCTGAGCTTATGTGAGTGCGTGTGTAAAACCAGCAGAATATATATTTTAGTTCTGCTGAGCCAAATAAGACAGGTCAGGGTGAAGAAGTGACAGCCAAAGAAAAGCTTACCACAAAACGGAGAAGTTATGACAAATCAGACTATAAGGCAAAAAGAAAGTGCAGCTTTATGGTTTCATGGACAAAAGAATTTCTGTGGCTGCAATATGACGAGCTAAATAACCAGGGCTGCACATAGGTGCGCATTCGCTGTCAAAATAAAAAACACGCACAAGGGTTAGGGTTAAATTTAAAAACTGTACTTTTGAGTTAAAATATATATTTATAATTTTAATAAATGACAAATTAAAAAGGCATGAACATTTTTTTTGTATCGAAAAAATATCGAACCGTGACACCAAAGTATCGAACCGAACCGAACCGTGAATTTTGTGTATCGTTGCACCCCTAATATATATATATATATATATATATATATATATATATATATATATATATATATATATATATATATGTATATATATATATATATATATATAGTTTTCTACTTTATTTAAAACAGAGGAGCTTCAAGATACTTGCTTGCACTACGATCACATGTAAAAGGGCATATACCAAGTAGCCTTTAGTAACTTTTAGGCTCGGATTCAGCTAATATTCAAGCAATGATGTGCTATTAAATCCATACATGCAGTATTCATAGAGAAGACAACTGTCAGCAAATGTAGATTGAGGAAAGACGACGGCACGTCTTTCTTCAGTTACAACACTTCCACTGGCAACATAGAGGTATGGTATGGACACACACACACACACACACACACACACACAGAGGAGGATATATATGCAGACATAAAGGGTATTTATAAATATGTGGATAACGAAGTTGCCTTGTGATTGGAGGGGAATGATTTGTCATGGGATCAGCAGATGCACCACGCGCACTTACAAACACTAATTTTTGCTTATTATTCTTCTTTCATCGCCCTCGGGCTGTTTGTGTCTTCTGCAAGGCAGCGTTTCCTTAAACGTCAGCTGTAATAGCTTTGAATGATGTCTGTGCATGCTTGAAACACAAAAAACAAACCTTGACCCATTAGTGTCCATTTGGATTAAACGCGTTTGTCTCCTGCTCTGAGATTTTTGTTTCTCTCAAAGCTCAACCTTCACACGCAAACATATTGGAGACAGACGAGCACTGGCATAGCCAGTGCGCATGAGCGCAGACAGCTGACACATATTTATACAGAAATATATTGAAAAGAATGAAATAAAGGAAAAGTCTATGTGATAATTACTAAGATAGTCTTGCTAAGATGATGGATTATAATTTAAAAGAAGAAAAAGTGTTACTGCAGGAATATTCTCTGGGGAATCCTTGTCCCTACTCTAGAGTGTACAGTGAGATCAGCACCACGGACAGCGCCTGTCCCAACTTGTGTCTCTCAGCTTTACATCACTTGCCCAAGGACACAACGACCGAGACTGGCAACCTTCCGGTTACAAGATGAACTGCCAACTCTTTGAGCCACGATCGCCCAATGGACAGTAACAATCCTCAGGTAAGCTGTGATGTTTAAATGACACTCAGTTGGTACTAAAGGGTCAAGAAAATATCCTCCGTGTCTGTTACACGCCATCAACAGCTTGAACTGTTGATACAAAACAGGATGGATCCATGCTTTCATGTTGCTTATGCCAGATTCTGACCCTGCCATCTGCATTTCACAGGAAAAATTAAGAAGTGGCACCTGGTGTGGTCTTCTGCTGCTATAGCATTCAGCATATGTTGTGCATTCAGAGATTCTCTTCTGCATACTTTGGTTGTGATGTGTGGTTATTTGAGCTACTGCTGATTTCCCATCAGCTTAGCTTTTTGAGACCATTCTCTATAGACCCTCACACGAGATACTTGTATGGGAAAATTGCAGTAGATGAGCAGTTTCTGAAAGACTCAGAGCAACAACCATACCACGTTCAAAGCCTTTATTCACCATTCTGATGCTCAGTGTGAACTCCCACGGCCCGTCTTGAATATGGCAGAAAATCATGCCTAAATGGATTGAGTTGCTGCTATATGATGTAGGTGATTAGATATTAGGATATTAGGTATACCTAATGTGTGATACAGTCCTGAAGAAATCACAGAAACAGACAAAACACCACTCTAAGTTTCAGCCTTGTTTGCTTTTGGGTCTCATTCTGTTTCTTTTTTCATTCCACAGAATTAAAAAGACACAGAAGTCAAGTTTTTGTGAAAGCTGCCTGGCAACAGCAGAGTCTTAAATTTTTTTCCATCACTTAAATCATTCATCAGTTCCAGTTTTTTCCTCAATTTCCCCAATCCATGGAAGGCTCTAGGTTTAACAAACTATTGGTGAATCCAATACATGTATTCACCAACAGTATTTCACGAAAGAGGCATAAAGCTTTATTCTCTAACTCTTGTTCCTTCTGCCAGACCAGCTATGTTACATTAGGATGTTAAATGTTAAAAGATCAGCTTACAGATACTAAAAGGATTAAGAAATGCAGAATCAGACACAACAGAATGATAAACGGAAAAGATTTGCTCTCTTGCCATTAATAACTGCCCCATGGGTCACTTCATCCAAACTTCCTTTACTCTGGCCTGGACCAAGTTCTGATTGAACAATAAAATCTTGGACTCCTGTTCATTTGACACAGCTGCCTATAGTTCTGACATCTGGGTAACATCACCACACTGCTCTAACATCGTCACATGGGAAATAAAAATAGATGTTTTACATGTAGATAAATAACTGTTAGGCATGTTGGAAAATAAAAGGTGAGCATGCCTGACATGCTTTTGTATCGCGACGTGAAACTCAACTGAGCAGTCGGTCCATTACAATAGAAAGTTTAAGTATGATCAAAGCAACTGAGACAATTTTTGGGTTCTTTTTTGCCTTTGATTTCCTGTTCTGGTAAACACAAACATGCTGTGACAGTGATGTATTGGCTTTTTCTCTGTGTGCAATATCTACAGTTTTCTCTCTCAGCCTGCTATCTCCCTCTGTCTTGGCATCTTTTCCCTCCCTCCCTCCCCTGTTCCTCCATCTTTCTGCCCACCACCCTATTTCATCTCTCTCTCCCCTCTCCTCAGTCGCCGTATGTCTCTCGCCCTCCTTGCTGATAGTGGCAGACTACAGCAGGGGCCCTGGTGCGAGGTCACAGGCAGCCTTCTTGTAGCATATGGACTTGTTTCCTTCCAAGAAAACCCTGGCCAGATGAGACCACACACACACACATGCGCACGCACACACAATAACAAGCAGACTGACAGCACGGAGAATTCTAAGAAATAAATACAAGATAAAAGAAAAAAAAAAAAACTCCATGCAGACACAACTATGCACTACTTTAAATACACAAACTGACACACTCGCAGTTTAAGTGTGCGAGATTAAAGAATCTGATCGTGTTTCTCATCTTCTCTTTGACCCGAGGGTTCAATCTACTTGATTTGCCGTAATCTTGGTGTTAAGACACAAATACGCACACACACACACACACACATTCACTGTGCTCAATATTCCAGTAATCCATCGAAGACCAGCTGAAGAAGTGTCCGTAAACACACGCTCACAATTAATCGTGCACATAAGCGGAAATATGGGGTCATCTATTAATCTGACACAGAAATCACTGACTTCTTAAAACATACTGAGCATTTTTGATGCACACGGACACACACAAATGGCACACACACACACATGCACGCACCCCAACAGAGCTTTGGTAATCTTAAATACGTCTCGAACATGCACAGAAGTTAAATGGTATCGAATAATCTTTAGCAGGCTTCACTGTGAGGTCTTGGACACACATACATGCTCGACAATATGTAGAATATACACAGATACAGTATAAACACACACACACACAGAGCGAGAGAGAGCTGGTAATCTTCCAGCCAGCTGAAGTGTAATCAAGAAGGAGACAGCCATATGTCTGAGGGTGCTGAGCCTTGGCCTCGCTCTCTCGCAGTCTTTCAGTTTTCCTTTTCAGTCTCAGTTTCTCTACTTTTGTTTTTCAACATTCAACTTTTGATCCTTTTTGTTTGCTTACTCTTTTTTCCTATCAGTTTCTGCCACAAATAGTGGAGACAGCACAAGGTCAAGCCACCTCAAACCACTTTAGCTTTGCTTTAGGACTGAATAAATCCAGAATATGGATAGAATATGGTTAAAAACATGAAAGTCAAACTGTATTCATACACTGGGTTAGTACTGAGAGTCATTCAGTCGTGTTATATTTTCAGAAATTCCTTCACTTCCTTCATGATCTGAGCTGTCCTTTCACTCGTCATCTTTTATGAACTCTGTCATGAATATCATCTGTTTTTCCAATTAAAAGGTGATTTGGTTTGCATTAATGTATGTAGCAGGCTGTCAGTGCCTCTGCACGTGTGCGTGTGTGTGTCTGAGTGTGCATGTGTGTCCTGGTCCCCTGTGTGGGGACAGCTGGTGTGTCAGTGACCCTGGCTACAAGGAAGCCTCATGCTTCTTCTTGTCTTCCTTTCCAGAATTCCCGAGGCCATTTTGGGTCCTTGCAGCCTTCAAGTGCCAGTTCTTGTGACAGCGAGGGTGCTGCTGTGTATGGATTTAGAAATATAAAACATATACTGTACATACATAACCCTACATTTAAATAGTCCCTTGTAAAGATTACGTCCAATTTCATAAAAGCAAAAAGGCAGAATGATTTTCTGCCTTCTCCTTCGCGCTATCCCTCAATCCCATCGTCCATCTCACTTTCTTATCATCTATTCTTTTAGCCTTTTCTTAATCCTCCACCCGGCCGCTCCCCTGTCTGATGAAATGACCATATCTAATCCTCTGTTCCCCTTGGGACAGTTGTAACTGTATTAAGACAGCAAATCCACGTCCTTACAAGTGCTACAGATGTCTTTCTTTATTATCCCCTCTTTCTCTTTCGATCACTGTCTCTCCCTCTGTCTCGTCACATCTTTCTCTTAAACCTTCTAAATCTGCTCTTCATAATCTGAATTTTTCTTCCTGAGCTCCAAAAATGGTACACGTATAATCTCACATTATGCTTTTGTGGATTTATTTGTGTGTGTGTGTGTGTGTTTCTATTTTATAATTCCTTACTGTCTAAAGTTTAGCAATGGTGAAAACCCAACGGGCTGCTTGTTTGGATTTGAGAATTTACACACACACATATTACACACACACACACACACACACACACACACACACACACACACACCTACACACACACACACACACACACACACACACCTACACACACACACACACACACACACCTACACACACACACACACACACACACACACACACACACACACACACACACACACACACATGCATATATTTATCTGTGTTTCTCTCTGTCTACATATATATATATATAGTTAGCGAGAGATAAATTCTCCACCCACCCTGGCAGTCTTTATCCTTCAAGCTCAGGTCCTGGGAGCTTGAGTGTCCTGTGCAGTATTTTTGCTGTTCCCAGGACTACGCTCTTCTGGACAGGGATCTCAGATGTTGTTCCTGAGATCTGCTAGACCCACTCGCCCAGTGTGGGGTCTCTGCCCTGTGTGCTCCGATTACCACTGGGACCACTGTTACTTTGGTACTTCTCCAGCTTCTCGTGCTCCTTTTTTCCTCATGTTCTTGTCTTGCTTTCACTCGATGTAGCTACATCTATCACTATGCCCGTCTTCCTCTGCTTGCCCATCACTATTATGTCTGGCTGGTTAGCCATCACCACTAAGTAACCAGCGTTGGCTTTTTTCACGCATGAATTTTGACTGAAAGTGAAATCAAAGTAAAAGATGGACTGTGAATTACCGTAAATATTTGATAAAGATGCAGAGAATTGTGGGAAAGACAGACACTTAAATTAAGACACGAAAATTAAGAAAACAAGGTTGACATCTGGCTTAATACTTGACAAGTTTAAAAACCTGACATCTCAAAAATACACAGTAGCACTTTGGGTCAGCTTCTGTTGTTTAAACATGCTGTAGGCTATATATAAAATAGACATGACAGTTAACACAAAAAGGTTCAGACATTTTTCATAGTCTGTGTTTCAGGAATATTTTTTTCTTTTCCAGACAAATAATTTATTTAGCACTACTCAGTGGGCTAAATGCTGAACTTAAAGGGTAGAATAAAAATATTGACCCTATCACACTAGTATCGATCCAATACCAATACCAGCGCTTGTATTGATACTATCGATATTTATGCTATTACCTAAAGTTCAACCACAACAACATATTCCACATTTCCCAATGCAAAACACTAAAAATAATCCTTTTCCTCAGGCTGAGGATCTACAGCGTGACTCCAGCTGCTGACACATAACGTATATCTTTATTATCCCCTTTTGTCTCTCTTCCTCCACCAGGATCACAGCAGCTACGTGCAGATGTGTCTTTTCTTCTTCATTACACAGCATACACTCAGTCTCGTGGACAGTGAGCGCGAGCGTGTGTTTCTTCTGGAGTCCTTCCAGGTGTCTCAGTGACGCCCTGCTGATCGGACAAGCAGAAGAAAAGCTCAGTGTTTTTCTGCGTCATCGGCTGCAGCCGCTGCTTCTCTCCTGTAAGCAGGTGCCAAAGATGCAAAGTGAGAAGACCGCTGACTGGTGCAGCTTGTGTTTTGTGCCCCTATTCTCATTGTGTCGGCATATTAAGATTTAGTCTTATCAGGTAACAGTCAGTCTTTATATATAATTATCTATAGAGTCTTTATCAGTGTACACATTACACTATCCTGATTTAAATTTTATTAGTTAAAACAGAAAAAAGTTAAGCTGGTAGCTTCCTAGATTTTAACAAGTAAAAACAGATTCAAAGGCATGAGCAGGGATATGTGAAAAAGAAGGAAGACATAAAGGAAACAATAAAACAAAGCAGCTTAAAGCAGCTAGAAAAAGAGTGACGAGGTTGGACTGGAAAATATTCAAATATATTTCATATAAATAGATATTGATATAAATCATGATATAAATCAAATAATTATTTCTGTCAAGCTTAAAGGTTCCTTTTTACTTAAAAAGTGAGATGTGAGGATATTTTGGTTTAAATTTCACCTGTTTTTTTTTTTCTCAGAAGTTTGACATGATAAAAGAAAAATTATACAAGTGTATTTTTAATAAATAAAATAAGCATAACTTAACAAATGTATCAGGCCATTTGTCATAAATACAAGAAAATAAATATTTTAGAAATCTGTCAGAAACATATTTAAAACTAAAAATTACTAAATTTACTGGAGTGAACTTTGAGCCGGCAGAAACTGATCAAGTGTAACATTCAAACACTAAAACAAATTTTTTTTCTGTTCAGGAATGCAGATAAATAACTGTAATTTGGCATTTTAATCATAAAATTAAAAAAAATCACAGATAAAAATAATCATATTTTACCGTAAAACATATCATTTTGATTAAAGAGTGTGTTCATACTGATGGATTAACCATCGCAGAAACATAAACCTTGGGTTTGTTAAACACAGAATAATAACCTACAGTCTTAATTCTGATCAGTCAAAAGCTTCAAGTTTCACAAAGAAAGACAAACAAAATGAGTTATTCATTCAGTTTCAAGTAAAGAAAGTAGGTATTAAAATAAGCAAAGAAAAAATCTGCTTTGAGGTCTTTATGGTCCAAGGCCAAAAAACAAACAAATCCCCCACCACAAAAAAAAAAAAAAAAAAAAAAAAAAAAATGCTGTGTATGTTTTGTGTAAAATATCTCCTTGCTACCAAATTCTTTGCACACTTCTTTCAACAATGTCCTCGTCTTTTGAGCATTGGGCTTTGTCAGCAAAGTAAAATGTGGGGCAAACATTGTACCTGTGTGGGACAAAAGTGGAATATTTTGTCTACCAAAGACGTACTCAGAAAATTCCACATCTAACTTAAAAATAAAAATTCTGTTCTAGTAGTCACATGTGATTTTGCCGTTTGCTGTCTCCTGAGAAATCTCAGCCCATTCTTTTTTGGCAAATGTCTCAAGCTCTTCCAGATTTGATGGTCTTGGACCTTGGTCTTCAGTTCTCCCCACAGGTTTTCAGTGGGATTTGAGTCGAGATTTTGTACAGGGCAGTCAGTAACATTTGCTTTGGTCTCCTATATGTAGTTCTTCACCAGTAGTGATGTATATTTTGGGTCACTGTCGTGCTGGAAGATGACAAGAACCAGTTTTATTGCTGACTGTTTGAGGTTTTATTTCTAAATCTTCACATTTCCTTCTGTCTTCATGATTCCTTCCACCTTGACGAGATTCCCATTTTCAGATCCACCGAAGCATCCTCTCAGCATAATACTGTGCTTCGCTGTGGGGATGCTGTTTCTTTGGTTGTACGCCTCTACCTCCTTTGTAAAAAACCTAAGCGTTGTTTCTGTGGCCAAAGAGCTCTAGTTTAATCTGATCTTACTAAAGGACCTGCTTCTACTATGCATACTCTTTCTCCAGGTTGGCTTTAGCATATTTGATTCTGGCTTGAAGATGTCTCTTCTACAAAGTGGAGTTTTTTCTGATCTGCCACCCTCCAGTTTATTCCTGACTTGAACGAGTTATTCACTCATGTCTTTGCAGTTGCTCTGAGGTCTTTAGACACATCTCTCACTTGTTTTCTTTCCAGAGTCTTTCAACTCTTTTGCTTGTGCCATCAGCCTCAGACTTTCATGTACAGTATGCAAAAAACACTCTGATTTTAACATGATTTTCAGATTAATGATGTGAGTAAAGGATATAATCTGGACATATATCTCATTTTAACAGATATACTAGAATTAAACAGATAATCTGACAACTTTCTGTCATTGCTTTCACTTTCTTGTCCTTTGGAAATACCAACAAACACAGAAAAACGATGTTACTATTGACAAAGGAATTGTCCTTGAGAAAGCCCTTTATGGACAAAAACATGATCTGATCTGCTCCAGCAGAGCACACAGGTTACAGTTAGATATAAATACACATTAGGATTTCAGCTGGCTATTTCTAAGATGTAGGGTGGGTAATCAGGCTTTTCAGATCAATTGGACATCAAACACAGCTCAGTGTGTGAATTTGATCCTGTAAACGCACACGCGCGCACACAGCTGCTGGTCAATCGAAGGCAGAAAAGACACAAACACAAAAGACCGACAGGTGTCTTCTGTTTGGGTTTTAAGACAGCATTACTAGCTCAGACCTACAGAAATAAACTCCTGTCCACAATAAGACTGTGTGTCTTCCATGCAGAAAGAAAGGTGTAGTCATAGATAATGCAGATAACATATCTATAGTCTATTTTTTATTACTTACCCACTGTGCTGAGGGCATGGCTATTTTAAGGGCGTTTTCACACCTGTAGTTCATTTACGCTGGCCCAAATCAGTTGATGACTTTATAAACTTGTAGCTTTTCCCCCTGATTTGGTTTGATTTCACACAGAGAAAAATCAAAGTGAATCTCTACAAACCACACGAAAACTGAGAAAACTGAGAATTAACGCTCATTTCACAGTTAGTTGATAGCCCGTACAGACCTTTGTACATCTATAGTGTCTTCCTGCATTGAGAATATAGAGCATACGTGGCTACGGGATGTTTTTTAGCCAATACTGACAACGTACATCTGGAAGTTGGTTTGGATTATGGTCCGCTTATGTTCACAAGATAAACAGAGTGGTCTGGAGTTTGTTCAGGACCGTATCATGACCACCTCCAGCAGTGGGTCTCGGTGCGGTTGTTTTGGTCTGCACCTGAGTGTGATTACTGTGTTCACACCTGCACAAAACGAACTCGAGTTTGATTTAAAGTTCTACAGTCACCTCATTCTCTAATTTGAGTCAGTGAATTACGTTTCCACCATGACTGAGGTTTTAGTAAGTTGTTTTAAGTATGGCCATTCCAGAAGACTGCACTCCAGTTTTTATGAGTAAACTTTTAATCTTTTATTTAACACTAATGAGCAGGTACATAGGTTTGTGAGTTGGGCCCATACCCAAACCAGGCTTGTTAGAATTAATTTATAATTTTGTACTTCACCCTCACACTTGGTCACTTCTACTACAGAAAAACAACATGATGTCTATGCTAGAACCTTGAATTGTGGAGTGCAGAAATCAATGGATAATGCCATATCTTTTATATACAGTATATGGTTCAGTCACAGAACTCTATGATTTATACATGCAACTTTATTTATGAGGAATTCATAATTTGGACATCAAAATGGGAAATGCTTACTGTCTGTAGGATTATGCCTCTGTATTGGGCTGACAGTATGTTGTATCCACTTACAGATGATTTGATACCTTGATTATTAAAGCTGCCCTCACAAGAAAATCCTGTAACTACTGTACGGTGGGAACAGGCAGAAAACTGGGCAATAGGCATGTAAATCAACTCTATTAAACACTACTCAAACTCTTCAAATACAGCTTGAGATACAAATGTGTGCATACTGATTGTTATTTTGTGATGTAAATAAAATGACCTACCTTCTCATGAAGATTAAGATTTAAATTTTTTTAAATTATTTATTTAATCACTGGTATTCAATTTGACTGCATCCAAGATCATCAGTCTTTGAGCTCATTTCTTCTTCATCTTCCTCCACTGCTGCTCTGTTTCCTTTACCATTTTCTGGAGCCCTTCAGTGGCCCTCTGTAGTACGCTCTGTAGTAGATGTACTCTACTCTTTGCATGGGCCTGGGCATTGTGGCCTTCCTTCATCCACAGTGTTGCAGAGATCGAGCTTCACACACAGAACATTTTAAAATATTTAATGTAAAAAAAGTCATTTTCATGGGCTAATCCGGGCCTCTGAGACTGACTCAGACTTGTTCAATGACAGTGGCCAAACGCTGGAAGTGAACATTTTCCAAATGGTGTCTGTGCTCTTCTTTAAAGATGGGGGAGAAGCACAGTGATTTGGCACAGAGTTGAGCTCCACATTGAATTGACTCAGGTAGGGTATTTTGGGCATGCCTAAATGGGAGGAAGCCCTGGACAAGAAACAGGACACACTGGAGAGATTATGTCTCTTGGCTGGCTTGGGAATGATTTGGTGCCTCCCCAGAAGAGCTTGAAATGTTATAAGTTGAGCAGAATGCAGACCCAAATGCACACTGTAAGACAGACTTTAAGAACAGAAAATGCACCTTTACTTATGTGCTTAGGTGTCAGTAAACCCACAAGGCAGGAAGAAACTGAGTTCAATATTCACAACTATAACATGAGGAAACACAAGACAGATAAACAGCATGACTAAACTGAGGGTTTAACTACACGCGTAGGCTACTAAGGGAGACAGAAAACACCAGGGATCACAGCTAAACCTAATCATGGAAAACAAGACAGAGGAAGCAAAACTAAATACAACGCACACAAGACGAGAATAAAACAGGGAGTAACTAAACAAATGGAATATCGAATATGACAACAGGAACTTAACAGCAAGATACAGGGAACACAGGAGGGCAGGGAAAAGTGAAACTTAGGGGACTAAAATAGAAATGAATATAAAAAATTGTAAAATTGGGTTGCAGAGCCCGGATCATGACATGATAATCAGACAGGTGGAATGAGGGACATTTCAGACTAATGACCCTGGACAAGCAGTAGAAAATGGATGTATGGATGGATATTGAAATACTTCTAAGGAAATGTTCCATTTAGGGTTTGGTAGTTCAGCATTGCGCCTCTACAGAAAAACTGCAAGGAGACACTTCACAAAGGGGTTTCCATGTGACATGGAATGAAGAGAATGGACAGTGTATGTCCTGTGATATATACAAAGAACAAAGTAAAACACAAAGAGGCATTAAGGGAGATTTTGACAGAGACATACCAACTGCTAAAAGATGCAACACACTTGTGCAGTTCAGGGGTCTTTCACACATTTATGCTGTGTTTAGGCAGCAATCAAAATGGTCCTCTTTGGGCTCTCGCACTCTGGGGCCTCTGGATGTCCGGGGCCTGGATCTCCTGCTTCATGCCCTGGGGGACGGGGCTATGGCTCCCCACACCCTCTAGCAGATCGTTACATGGAGAAACCTTTTGAATACAAGTGCGCTCATCCACACAGGTGTGCACACAGGTATACACATGGGTGTTCAAAGACACAAACTACACCTTTCTTGACTGTAGGGTTGCCAACCGTCCCTTAAAAAACGGAATCGTCCCGTATTTAGAAACAAAAGTACACGTCCCGTATTGAGCTAATAAGGGACGCACTTTGTCCCGTAATACAGTGAGAATCAAAAGTAGTCTATAAATGTTAATGGAATTAACGCTTTGTTTGAAAACATAATTCCCAGCCCCTCTCCTGCTTTGTGACCAATGAGCTGTCAGCACACTTATGACAATTCGAGTATGACAATTCAGATTACTGCTCATCTCATTGGTCGAGGAAAGGTCGCTTACGGAGAAAATACCGGAAGACAACAGATGACCACAACAACAAGCATGGCCAACAGGGAAACAAACGCCGACACTGTGGTGCAAGTCTCGGACGACAGTACACCTAAAGCTGGGCAAACACTGTGCGATTTTTATTCAGCTCCTGCTCAAACTGCACGATTGACAGGTTGGTAGGTCACGATGCAGGGTCTCACACTATACCGCCCGATGCTCTGATGCGACCTGAGTGCGCACACTGTGCCTCCATAAAATGAAGGTTATAACAGAAAATCTATCGCTCTCTCTCTCCCTCTCTGTCTTTCACTCACACAGACACGCACACCACCACCATCAACTTTGCTAAATTGCTAATGAAAAACATTGATCAGGCAGCTGTGATTGAGCAGCAGTGTAGATCCAACTATTTTCACGGTTGTTGTGGTCGTGATAATTTTGTGTTGCCACATCGAAAAGGCTCGGATGAGCTTTCCAAAGTTCTACAAGTTGTGCCTCCATCGCTTGTGTCCAGATCACACGCTGCACAGCCGCGCTGCACTGTCTTTTTCACCGACGTTTACGTGTTTGCGCGTGAGCAGTGAGCGCCTGTGGTGACACCCTCACGAGCGATTGATGATCGGGAGCTGCTCGAGGTGTTAATCGCTTCTCGTTACCCCACGTATACTACACAATGCACGATGAAGGCCAAAATCGGGCCGATCACCAAATCGGTCGCACGACTCAAAAATCGTCTCAAAATGGGCCAAAAATCGCACAGTGTAAGCCCAGCATTAGAGCAGCAATGTTTGTTCCCCTCAGAGAAAGAAAAAAAAAAGGCTGCAAAAGTACAGGGAGGAATGGGAAAAGGAAAACACCTGGCTGGGAAAATGCACGATAACACCTATAAAGCGCACTGCACTGTGTGCCGGCGCACTTTTTCCATAGGCATGCTTCTAGTGGTGGGCACATGAAGAAGATGAGGGGCGTGAAAGCTCGGGGAACCCTTAACCACCACCAGGCCACGGCAGAAGCAGATATGGTATGTAAACACTGGTTTGTTTTTTTAAACCCTCTGGTTAAGGTTAATATGGGCATGTGCAGTGAATATCAGCGCTATGTGGCCAGAAGTGTGATAATATAATTTATTTTGTGTAATAAACAACTGCAAGGATAGATGATTACAACAAATAGATGACTAATACATAAAAGTAATACATAGATTAATAATGATGATGAGTTATGATGCGTAATCATGGGAACAAGTGGGTTTACAAACAGGAGCAGCTGATTAGCATTAGAAAAGCTGAAATAATACCTCAACTGAAGCCAAATGCACCATATGTGCACTGTTACAAGAATATTTTTCGTTCTATTGTTTTCTATTAATTTATATAATTTTCAGTTAAGCAGGACAGAGTTCTTTTAAAGAAAGATTTACTTATATTCTCAAAAGTTAAGCATGACAGGCTTCTGTTTAAGAAAGAGACCTGTTTTACTGTGTTAATGTTGTCATTTTGAGCTAAAAATAAATGGCTAAATGATCTGTTTCTGATTTGTTTCCCATATGGTCATATCACAAAGAATATGCATCTGCTTAAATCAAATTCAAGTCAAATGGTTAAAAAATAATTTCACACACAAAAAAAAGAGCTACAAAATTCACCACACTGGGAAGGGTGAACTGGGTTACCCGGCCCTGCACGAGGTGTCCCTTATTTATTTTTCAGGGAGTTGGCAACCCTACTTGACTGCTACCTCAAAGCACATTGTGTGCTGTCGGTCCTGCGTGCTGCACAATAACATTCAGTATTTAGTTTCTACTGTTATTTACTGTTAGCTAGATTATTGCGATGGTGTTGTGTTTATTATGTTGCTTTTTTGCTTGTTTTCTCTTCTGTTTTTTCTTCTCTCAACAGGTGATCCAGTTAATTTTTTTTCAAGGGCCTTTTCTCACTGTCCCTCTTTCCCTCTGTTTTTCTTTCCCTCTCTCCCTCTCTTTCTTTCTTTCTTTCTTACTTCCCTATCCCCCAGTCATGTCTGTCCCACAGTTTGGATTTGGGAGACCTTCTTTACTTTCAAAATCAGGCTAAAAACAATCTGTTTGGATTAGAGATGGACCGATCCGATATTACGTATTGGTCCGATACTGACGTAAATTACTGGATCGGATATCAGAGAGAAATAAAAAATGTAATCCGATCCATTAAATATCAAAAAAGCACCTCACAAAACTTGCGACATGGCGTAACTCGGCTCATACCCGTAGCACGTAGGAGCAGTATGCTCACATGATAGAGCGGCTGTGTGTATTTGTAGCCTCGCTACCAAACCACCATTTCATCTCCGAGGAAGTTATCCCAGAGAGAAGTAAAGCAAATGTGTAAGTTCATCTCTGAATGTTTGTAAAGCATTCCTGCGTTAAGCTTAACAACCGATATATGGAGCGACTGCCTCTTCTCTCCCCATCCCTCTCCTGCTGCTACTTCAATCATGAAACCGATCAGTGATCAGCTGATCGGCTTTTCTGTCATAAGTCCGTCTCTCTTGTTTGTTTATCTCCCACTTTGCACCAGAAAGAGGAAACCAGCGGCTGAATAACAGCAGCACGTTTAAGCTTGAGAATCTGTTGTTAGAATGTATTTAATATTACTTTCTACACCAGGATCTTTTTCTACGTAGCTGACGGCTGGTAACTGTGCAGGGGCGGATCTAGCAAAGTTTAGCCAGGGGGGCCGATAGGGCATGAACAGGGAGAAGGGGGCACAAAGACATACTTTTCTTTCTTATTCTCATTTAAAATGTCTAGCTTTTATTAAATAATTATAAATCTTACACCCAAAGTTTTAATCTGATGTAAAATGAATAGAAGTCCATTATTGTATATAGTAACTATTAAGTCTAATATACCCTAGTAAGCTATAGTACTTTTTCCTTTGGGAAGGTACCATCTGTGCAGTCTGCAGTTCTATTGAAGAAAGATGTTGAATCTATTTAATTATTCTTGAAAAATAATTTATTTCTGGGTATTTTTTTTCACACTGCATCAAATTAAAGTTGATTACGTCGATTAAGCATCATGAGGTGGGGGGTGTTCCCTATTTTTTTTTTTTTTTTTTTTTTGCTGGGAGTTTTAGAATCCTATTAGTTAGGTTGCTTACTCTTTAAAATACCAGAATAGGGAGGATGGAGTAGGTTTAAGTTTATTAGATTGATGGGTTTTGCTGAACTATGAAATATTTTGGGTGCAGTGCACTTTTTGCATACAGGTATAACAGAATAGCTTTAGTGTTTTGTTTTTTTTGTTTTTTTTAACTTGAGTATGAACTTATACAAAAAGCAGCAAGATATTAAAAAAACAGTTTTACTGATTAAAAAACACTATATCGGATTCATATCGGTATCGGACATAAAAAAGTGGTATCGTGCCATCTCTAGTTTGGATATAGAATATAGTTAGGACTTGATCAGGTGACCCTGAATCTTCCCTTATTATACTTTAATAGGTTTATTCTGCTGCAAGCTTCTCATGAAGCAGTGTTTCTTCTTCACTCACTTGTGTTTATACACTTGCCTGCATTTAATCATTACTTCCACAGTGTGTCTTTTGTCTGTCTCCCTCCCCTCACACCCAGCCGCTGCCCCTCCCTGAGCTTGATTCTGCAGGATGTTTCTTCCTGTTAAAAGAAAATTTCTTTCTTCCCATTGTTGCTAAATACTTGTTCATAGTGGGGGCATCTGTTTGTTGGGGTTTTCTTTGTATTATGGTATTACTACCTTACACCAGGAAAGAACTTTGAGGTGACTGTTGATGTGAATTTTATATAAATAAAGTTAAATTGAATTGCCAATCAACTTAACTGAGCATCCTATGACTGTGGGAGTAAGCTGGAGTACCTGGAAAAACCCTAGCAGACCTGAGGAGAACATGCAAACCCCGCACAGAAAGGTCTCAGCTGGGCTGTGGATTCAAACCTAGGACCTTCTTGCTGTGAGCCTGCACCTAACCACTGTACCACTGTGCTGCCCTATATTACATTTGACAAAAAGGCCACATAAAATCTATATAGGCTTTCAATTATTAATGTAGACAGCAGCAGCTTTCAGTTTCAGTGTACAGTGTGCTGCTGTGCACTCACTGCTCAGTGTTTCAACTTTATACACAACTTAATTTAGCAAAAATCCCTTTGAGTATGATAAAGTCAGTAAAGAATTAATTCAACAACATGTGCTTTAAGTTATATAAAAACAAAAAATGGACGCACTTTCAGCATTTTCAGTAAAGTGACGTCTTCCTTAACAGGACGGTTGACTGTCATTCTTATTTTACAGCAGGAGCTAAGAGAATTCAGCAATATTTATACTTTAATCATTGTACTGCATTGCACTTACCTTAGGAAAAGATTTGAAAACACTGCCACATAAATAAATCTAGGACATAACTAACAAGGTGTGTCTTTTTCCATTTTTAATTTGAGGATCTTGTGCGTCAATGCTTGCGAACAAAGGAAACTCCTGGTGAGTTGCCAGGAGGTCTACTCAGAAATGCTGAACTCTTGTTATCCTTTGGCCCAACGTTAAAAACATGAATTTGTCTTTTTCTTTTGGCAATTCGACCTAAACGCCAAATGTGCCAACTGGCTATTTGGGTTAGTATTCCAATTTAAAATCCTGAAATTGTTAGACAGATGTGTTTGTTTTTTCTTTTTTTTGTTAAAAATGATTTCCAAGTGGATACCTTTAGAAAGCCAGTTTAATGCCATTAGGGACACACAGGCTTGGTGATTTCCTCACACAAGATGCATATAATGGGTGTTGACAGATTTACTCTTCCTGATGTTTAACAAAGTAAAAGGATGCACGCCACACCTACAGTGCGCTGGTGCGATTACATGAATGTGCTCAAATCTACTTGTAGGCCGCAAGTCAACTGTCGTGATTTCAACACAGGAAATACTGGGCTTGTCTTAAAACCTGCATTAAGGACAGTAAGCCCCTGTGGATAACACAGGGTAGTGTTTTATAGAGGTATTGTTCTGGACAGTTCAGATGAAGTTCAGGATGTACCGTTAGGATGACTGCATCCACTTTCAACTGCTGACTGGGATAAGTGAACAGAGCAAGAGTTTTTGAAAACATGTGAAAGTCCCAGCTAAACCTCAAGTTTTACCCAACCTAATGTTATATTTCTCAACATAGAAATGACTGCACAGCGTACGTTACATGTATAAAACATGTCCTAACAGTTGGTCTAATGCAAACTTTCCTGTTTGGGCAAGACAGGAGGTGTAACAACTTTTACTTCCTGGGTCAGAGGTTGGGGGTAGGTGATCGGCCTGCAGCTGCATCCGTCAGGATATGGCAAACTGTGATCTCGTGCTACAGTGGGTGTGTTTTTTAAACCTCAACTAGAAGTCATAAGAGATTGTGATTGAACCCATATGGAAAAGATATATATAAATCTTATAAAGTTTGTATCTGTCTTGTGTGAAACTTGTATGAAAAGCATATAAGTGTGAAAACAGATATAAGATCCCTTGAAAAATTATATATATGAAAAGTGTATGTTTTGGATACTTCCTAAAACAATATATGAAAGTAATGAGAAAGTGTCCACTTTCATGAGTAAATCATATAAGCCCTAAATGATTCACTATGTGAAGCAAGCCAAATCTGATGCAAGTCTTTTATAAGTTTTTTCTATTTCTTTTCCATATGGAAAATCCAGACAACACACACACACACACACACACACACACACACACACACACACATAAAATGAAGCTCATTTAGATGCAGTCAAGCACATAACAGGAGAAGTTCTTGCTCTTTAAATGTGGCTGTGTGAATGATGTGAAGTCTTTTGTGCGTCTGTGTTGTGCTTGTTCGTGACAGAATTCATGCACTTTAATGTGTGCATATTGTCATGTAACTCACTGGGGTAGTGTGGAGGAATACACATGAGTTACCACACACACAGACACACACAGACACACACACAATTTACCATTGATTGAAGCAACTCAATACACTCACAGACAGTGCCGGCTTGAAGCAGGAGGACAGAGCCTGTGGCAAGGTGATTGAGAGAGCACTCTGTGTGTGTGTCCATGTGTGTGCTTGGCAGGCAAGAACAACTGGTGACATCCGCAGATGAGCGGCAGTCTACATACAGTACCTGTCTTTCTTTTCTTTGTCTTCCCACAGCTATATATCGATATTTATTACACACATCTATCTATCCGTCCATTTATCTATTGCCCTTCTCCTTTCTCTCTCTCAGATGTGTCGGGGTCTTTAGTAGTGTGATCCAGAATCGCCTGCCGCATGCTCTTTGGGCTTCAAACACACAAGGTGAGATCAGCACACATGAAACGATCATAGAGAGGGACAAAAAGATGGTGGGAGGGATGGAGGGACAGAGAAAGGCAGGTGGGAGGGAGAGGATGTGGGGAAGGGAAAAATCATAGGGAGTCTGACGGCAGGAAAGGATGAAAGTAGAGAGGGGGATGAAGGAAGAGAGAGAGACATTTATTTCCATTTTAATTTCTTTTGTATTGTAGATAATGTTGAAAATAAAAGTGCTCGTTTTAAAGTCACAAATGAAAGAATTTTTTTTGGAACAAGCACAGGACATTAGCTCTGTTACAGGGAGATTAGACTTTTCTGTTAGATTTCCAAGCTATTCAGCTGAGTGTGTGCTTAATTAGAAATTTGAAGCAGGAGACTCATGATCTAACTCTCTTTAGAGAGTTTAGTGTGTTTCTTAGAAAGAAGAATTTACAAGGGCTTAATTAAGTTTAACCTCCTCAAAGACCCTGACAGCCATCCCTGAATCAGGTTCAGATCTCAGCCCTACCAACATAGGATATTTTTAAGACTGATACCAATACCGATACTTAGTGATTTAAAACTGTGAAATATCAGCTGATATTTGTCTTCTCTCAGACACATAAAAATTGAACAAATTTTTCTAATTTGTTATGTTTAGTTATTTATGAGTTCTTGGGATAATAAGTTTTAAAACAACCTTGTTTTATTGTCTTTTCTGGTCACAGATAACTCATAAAATGTGCGCCCTCTGGTGGACAAACTGTGTAAAATCATTATTCATAGTGTGGTTAATGGGTCGACCAATATATTGTTCAAATTCGCTGAGTTACTAAGTGAGGTTAAATAAAAGTCACGCAATGTTTAGTTAAATGCACAAATTAGATCTATCATTACTGCATTCAAGTGCTGGTTAGCTGGTTGAAAATTAGCTTAACTACAAACCAAATCTTGAAGAAGTTACAAATAAATAAGAGTGTTTTTTTGTTTTTTGCTGAAGGCTACAATTCTGAAGAATATCTAGCTATAGGTGTAGCAGGAGTAGCAGGTTGGCAGACAGGCAGCAGCTCCGGTGTTCTGATTGTCTTCAGATCAAGCTTAAGACAATAAAAAAAGAAGTAATTTTTACACCGTCACACACAGAAGAAGAATTGCTGTTGTTGTTTACCCGAGTCACGCAAGGTTTGGGGGGGATTTTTACATGTCCGAGAAGCTGCTGTTCACACCAGGATTGTTGTTTTTGGTAATGACAGTTTCTCTGCCTGGCTCACAGCAGTTGTGGCCATAGCAAAGCTCTGGGCAAAGGGAACTGAAGGGCACCGCTAGCTCAAGGCAAAGCCCAGTAGGTACCATAACTCACACAGAACAGACACAACACACACACACAGGCATCTGGTAACTTTTACACTCACTGCTGCTTTGCTGTTCTTTAATTCTTAATTGTCCATGTTTTATAGAGCATATTAATTGCTATTTTAGCATCTTAAATGCTCCTTTGTTTGAACACAAAAGACATCAGAGGTGTGGATGCCGTTTAGAAAGGTCATACCATCTATTTCGCATTGAATTTCCCAGTTGTTAAATGCAGTGACTGTAGCCCTGGAGTAAAATATGCTCAAAAGCACTGCGTCTAATCATGACTTCTTTTGAAATCTGTGTTATCCAAAAGTTATCCAAATATCGGCTACAATTTTAAATGAGCAATGTAATGCTAATAGTTGCACATTTCCTGCTGTGCTCGTTGCATGACGCCATTTGGGCCAACCTTTGGCTCTCAGACAGACGACCTCATATTTGAGTCTAGAATACTTTTGAATACTTTTGTTCTTGGGTTTGTTGCAGTTTCTTTGAGCATTGCACAGTCGAATCTTTGGGTGGATTTGCTGGGATGTCCACTTTTGTGAAGATTGGTAGCTGTCTTGAATGTTTTCCACTTGTGAATGATCTTTTTCTCTGTAGAATGAACGTGTTCATTGGCATTGAATGAATGACTGCTCCAGACCAGCAAATTACCAGAGGAAGGTGGTCACACTTGCTGTTTATCAGTTAATCTAGTGCATTTCATTAGCAGCACCTGGCTACTACTTAACCCTGTAAATTCCTATGGAAGCAACAATGGTGTACTTAGTTTTTCACACACTGCTCCTGCATTTAGGCTTAATTTTTATTAAATAAATAATTACATGCTGTAATATATCATGTTTTGTTTTAAGGCCTGGTAAAGACCTGATTATTTTGATTATGTATTGATATGTAAAAACTGAAAGAAAGTGGCATTTCTTTGTATCCTGACTGTAAATGCCATATTAGGTGGACGCCGCAGTCACAGGCATAAACAATTATAAGCATTTATTTATAGCAAAATCATGTTAATCCCTCTTAAGAACATTTTAGTGTTTGGGACTTTTTTTTTAATTATGCAAAAAATAATATGTAAAGAAATATTTTTTCTCAGGCTAGCCATATAGCATGTTAAAGCCTTTTGGATTTTGCTGTACAGAGTAAAATGATCAAAACTGAGATAATGCTCCTTTAAGTAACACAAACCGATCAAGCCACGTGTTTACTGCTTGTCATTTCTGTTCTGGATCGGGTCCTCAATGCTGCTGATAAGAGATTATTATGCTAATGCTAACAGCACTGCTAGCCTTCTGAGGTTCACGGTGTCAGCGTTCCTCACGTGAACCGAGACACTCTGCGAAATGTCAGCCTCCGCCTCCTACGAGGATGTGTGTGTACATACGTGTGTTGAAGAGAGATGACTTGAGATAAAGGAGAGTCGCCCGCAAGTGCGTAAAGAGGCACACAAGCGACACGCACATGCACACTCCCACACACATGCACGTCTGCATGCTTTAAAACCCAGCTCAGATATTAATTAAAGTTCATTGCTTCAGTAATTAGCAGGGCAGGATAATACCAATAAGTGACTTATTGCCCCCCCCAGGTTCAGCTCTCCCTCGAACTTTAATTGAATGAGTGACATTAAAACTTCAGTGGCCATTTGGCAAGGTTGACTAAACAGTCGTAAACAGCAAAGGAAACACTTCAAGCATGAAGGAAAGGCTTCTTAGAAACCAAAAGGTGCCCTATTCCTTTAGCTCTGTGGAATCCATAATCAATAATGAGTACGCTTAAACGTTACATACTGAGATTTACATACTATGCAATATGTTGCCAGTTTGGTAAACGGTAAACAGACTGGTACTTATATACCCGTTTTCTGTTCTAATGTGTAACTGTGAAGTGGGCTTTTTACTACAAGCCTCAATCATAAAAGTGCTTTTTTAGTACACCAGCATTTTATTTAACATTCACATCCACACTCAGATGGATGCATCAGAAGCAACTTAGGGTTCAGTATCTTTTCCCAAGTTCTTTTTTTTCTTCTGGATGAATGCTTCTGGTCCCAAAATGTAAAACAACTAGGTTTAAAAATAGCTTTGTCGTGGCAGCCATTACTCAGATGAACAAATGATACTTTTTTCCATTAGTGAGGGGCAATACTAGGCCCAAGTTTTAATTACTGTTTTTCAGTATTTTGTATTATGTGAAAATGTTGTCTGCTGTGGCTTTGTTGAGAGTGAGCATGTGATGATGGATGACCCATGACTGCAGCACAAATCTGCCTACAGGTACAAATAAAGTATCCTGAACCAGGGAATCAATCCCAGACCTTCTCGATGCTAGATGACCGGTGGTCCCTCCTCATCCACAACCACCCCAGCAGCTGTGCCGAGTTAAGAACAGAAAACTTAGAGGATTTTTAAAGCCCAGGTTTTGCTCTCAGAGACAAATCATTGCCATTCTCTAAGTAAAAATCGGGTCTGGTGTAACTGACAGCATTAAATAGAAGCTAACTGCAAGAATTGGGAGCATGCAGATTTACTGCCATGGCACGGCTTACCGGGACCCTTGATGGAAGTGAAGCCATGGTAAATCAACTTTGTTTAATCTATATTTTCCCTGCAGTGACAAGTTAATATGTCTGCTGTGAAAAAAGCTCTTTTGGATTGCATAATGTTCTACAAGGCTATATAATAAACTATTATAGGCGCTCCCACCAGGTGAAGAAAAAGAAATGTCTGGCAAATTATAGCACTTGACCAGAGGCAAGTGAAATCAGCTCTCCTGGCCCTGCCATTTAAAAAAAATGTATTTATTAACACATTATATCTAAAGCTTGTGTTTCACATCAAGTCTTTCAGTCTTTCAACACGCTCCAGTAATAAGAATTGAGACTATACCGCAAATGCTGAACTAATAGAGTCATAAAGACTTCAAAGTCTTCATAACATTTTTAAAACACCCTTTTATTAAAATGTTTATTTTAATCATAGTTTATCTTCAATTCTTTTCTTTGCATTTCCTCTCATTCTCTCTCTCTCTTAGCGTCAAGCCAATCAATCATCATCCATTTTGTGGCTCTCCTGTCACAACCTCAAATCCTATACATCCCACACACACAGAGGTATGCACAGATAGACGCGCATGCTGTACGTCCTCATATACACGTATACAAAGGCATGCACACAATCACACGCGCACAGAACACACTGTTTCTGCTGCGCCTTTGTGCTCCTTTAACCTTGAGGTCTGCAAGCGCCCCACTGAGATAATCTCTCAGACTGCCTTCATTACTGTTATAGGACATAGACACACACACACACACATACACACAGACAAGCATCAAGGAAAAGCACATACGTTTAAGTCCCACTACACACTTGCGGACACACGCGCAGGTAAAAGAGGTGGAGCATTTAAAATCCCTTTTTTCTCACTATTGACTTGAATCAGCATTAGGCTCATCAGATAGTCAGGCCAGTGTTGGGTGTCTGTGTGTGTGTGCGTGTGTGCGTTATTGGCTGTCCTCCGCCTAACTGGCTAGACGGACACAGCCTCCAGGAATGTCAAACCTCCAACCTGCATTTTGATGTGGGCACCCGCAGTTACTTGTACACCATCGCCCACCACGTGTTACTGTGTGTGTGTGTGTGCGTGGTATATTCTCTGACTGACAGGCCCTGGGCATCACAATAACCAGACAGGTAGAGTAACAGGAAGGAAACTTTTAATAACACATCATTATGTGTGTGTGTGCGTGTGTGTGTGTGTGTGTGTGTGCGTGTGTGTGCGTGTGTTTGTGTGTGTGTGTTGTTGTTTATTGTTGGTGAGTCCTAGAAAAAAAATATTTCCTGGGTTTTTTTTTGTCAGAATGTATTTTTTTTATATATATTTATAATACCATCATAATTCACCTGTAAATTGTATTTTCCACCCTTGTGTGAACATACTGGAGAAGTGGAATTTGTTTGTGTGCGTGTGTGTGTGTGTGTGTGTGTGTGTGCCCTTTAAGTACCAGTGACAGTAGCTTGGCATACGATCTACACTGCCACTCAGTCACCTGCCGCTCCACCTCCATCTCTTTTCCTCGTCTTTCATCCTTTGGTTCACTCTGTGACAGAACCTGTAGTTTTTGAGAAAGTTTTGAATGTTTCATTCTTTTATCTTTTCCCTCATTATTCAGTATCAAAAATCACAACGAAAGACGCAAACGGGTTACAGCCTAGCCATTTAAAATTGGAGAGCGGAATTAATACCAAGGCTGTGAAGGCTTTCTTTAATGCACTCCAATCCTTTAAAACTCTCTTAACCCTAGAGAATACGTTCTGATCTTCTTTTCTCAGATGGCAAATGTTTCAATAGGAGAAATAATGACTTTGTTTAAGAAAGATCAAATGTGACTGGCTTTCATGCTGGGAGAAATAGTCAGCAGCACTATGGAAACAAGTGTGTCTAAATAAATTAAAATATTGTGGAAAAAAATCTTTTTCTTTACTAATTCAATTCAAAAAGATAAACACTCAAGTATTCTGCATTCATTACATGTGAAGTGAAATATTTCAACCATTATTTTTGTTGAATTTTCATGATTATGTTTATAGCTCTCAAAAAACAGAAATCCAGCATCTTAAACTGTTAGAAGATTTGCAATGAATACACTTCTGAAAAGTATGCTCATTGTTTTTTACATTTGCATGGCATGGAGGCGATCAGGTTGTGGTGGTGCTGAGGTGCTGAAGGTGTAACCTTCAGTTTGTCTGTGTTTTGGGTCAGTGTTTCTCATCTTCATCTTGATAATAGGAGTTCTGTGGTTTTCTGGTCAGATGTGCTGGATGGCCAATCAATCACAGGAACATCATGGTCAGCAAACATCTTATTAATACTAAATTTTACTTGCTGGCACCTTTTTAAAATGCTCAAGGTCATCTTATAATACAAAACAAAAAGAACAGTATTAAAAAGAGCGGAACAATAAGAATGTAAAACACACAGAACACATAAAACTGGATGATTACAGCTGATATGGACATGAAGACCTTCAGAGATAAGGTGCAGTACAGCTAAAAACACAGAGACCCATGTGAACAAAGTAGAGATGGACCAATCCAATATTACGTATCGGTATCGGTCTGATACTGACGTAAATTACTGGATCGGATATTGGAGAGAAATAAAAAATCCATTAAATATCAAAAAAGCACCTCACAAAACTTGCGACATGGCATAACTCGGCTCATAACCGTAGCACGTCGTAGCACGTCGTAGCACGTCGTAGCACGTCGTAGCACGTCGGAGCAGTGTGCATCACGTGATAGAGCAGCTGTGTGTATTTGTAGCGTAGCTACCAAACCAGCATTTCATCTCCGAGGAAGTTATCCCAGAGAGAAGTAAAGCAAGTGTGTAAGTTCATCTCTGAGTGTTTGTAAAGCATTCCCGCGTTAAGCTTAACAACTTATATATGGAGCGACTGCCTCTTCTCTCTCCCTCCCTCTCCTGCTGCTACTTCAATGTGAAACTGATCAATGATCAGCTGATCGGCTTTTCTGTCGTAAGTCCGTCTCTCTTGCTTGTTTTTGACCCACTTTGCGCCAGAAAGAGGAAACCAGCGGCTGAACAACATCAGCACGTTTAAGCTTGATAATCTGTTGTTAGAATTTATTTATGTTCTACACCAGGATCCTTTTCTACGTAGCTGACGGCTGGTAACTGTGCAGGGGCGGATCCTATTAGTTAGGTTGCTTAATATTTCTGCTAAGTACTCTTTAAAATACCAGAATAGGGAGGATGGAGTAGGTTTAAGTTTATTAGATTGATCAGTGTTGCTGAACTATGAAATATTTTGGGTGCAGTGTATTTTTTGCATACAGGTATAACAGAATAGCTTTAGTGTTTTGTTTTGTTTTTAACTTGAGTATTAACTTATACAAAAAGCAGCAAGATATTAAAAAAACTGTTTTATTGATTAAAAAAATACACTATATCGGATTCATATCGGTATCGGCAGATATCCAAAGTTATGATATCGGACATAAAAAAGTGGTATCGTGCCATCTCTAGAACAAAGTCTCAAAGACCAAATCAAGGAGAATCTTAAAGATGAGAAGCAAAATCTCAGACTGAATATGTTGAAGAATAGGGAGCCGGTGAAGCTGGATGAGAATTGGGGTAATATGGTCAGTAGACTTGGTGCAGGTGAGTTGTGGACGATTTGGAGCCAACTGAGGAGTTGAGGAGACCAGAGACAATGGCATTACAGTAATCCAGATGAGAGGTGGATTCAGGGCATGTACTAGGATTTCTGTGCTGATTGAGTGTCATCAATCCAATTAAACTTTTCAATGAAATTGTATTTATATAGCACCAAATCACAACAACAGTTGCCCCAAGGTGCTTTATACTGTAAGATAAAAACCCAACAATAATACAGAGAAAACCCCAATAATGAGATGATCCTTTAGAAGCAAGTGCCTTGAGGACAGTGGGAAGGCAAAACCTCATTTTAACAGGAAGAAAGCTCCAGCAGACTCGGGGAGGGGCGGCATATGCTACGACTGTCTGGAGGTTAGGGGAGGAAGACTAAATTAGGGGGAAGAGAGGGTTAGGAATGGAAAGTAGTCCCACTTCAGGTCACTTACGTGTAAACTGGCATTGCGCACACAACTTTGAATAAACTTTCACCGGCGAAGAAGACATCTTGTGTCCACACGAGTATTTGTAGTCACAGAATCAGATTTTTTTTTATGATGGGGGATGATTGGACTTCCAGACTGACCTATTTTTAATTTTAAAAAATCACACCTTTTTTGTTATCTATGAAAACTGATATAATTTATGGCTATAATTTATTTCATTTAATTTCTTTTTCTTCTGGTCTTTGTTTAGTTTCCCACACCACCTGTCCCTGATTATCCAGCCAGTTTTCCCACTACCTTCCTTTTGGCAGACTGTCTTCTTACCCTGTGTAGTGAAGCTTTCCAGTCAATTGATTTGTTTCTAGTTCAGATCTCAGACACTATATAGACAAAAGTACTGGGCCATACCTTTTAATTTCTCAATTCAACTGTTTTCAGTCCCATGGCCACAGGTGTATACAATCAATCACCCAGCCATGCAGTCTGCCTTTACAAACATTTGTGAAAGGATGGGTTCAAAAGAGCTCACTGAATTTGAGGTACTGTAATAGGATTGGATTTCTTCCCTCCTAGATATTCCATTACAGTGGTAAGTGATATTATTGCCAAGTGGAAGCGTTTAACAACTATAGCAGCTCAGCACCAAAGTGGCAGACCATGTAAAGCTACAGAGCTGGGTCGCTGAGTGCTGAGTCATATGTCTTTCGTGAATATGTAGTAAAATCACATGTTGTGAATACATTTCTAAAGTAGAGTTCCAGTAACCTCCTCTTCCATTAACATCAGCATAAAAACTGTGCCCCAGGAGCTTCGTGGCATAGAGTTCATGGCCGAGCAGCTCATCTAGGTGTAATGTTGCAGGCGCCCTGGTACCATTGTCACAAAGTGTATTTCGAGTCAGTGCCCCTTGTAATGGTCTCCTTTTACCCTGATTTTGGACACTTGCCAGTTTTATTCACCTCTCTAACATATCTCAGGTGTATTTTTTTAAAAAGCTTATATTAAAGCTTTAGCTTTAGGTTTTTGGTGTTTGGTGTTTTGTTCCTGATGTCCTGCTTTGGGGTCCTTTGCCTTTGTTGTTCATCACATTACCCATCCATCCATACATCCATCTTCATCCGCTTTATCCGGGGCCGGGTCGCGGGGCAGCAGCCTAAGCAGAGATGCCCAGACCCCCCTCTCCCCAGCCACCTCCTCCAGCTTATCCGGGGGAACACCAAGGTGTTCCCAGGCCAGCCGAGAGACCCAGCGTGTCGTGGGTCTGCCCCGGGGCCTCCTCCCAGTGGGACATGCCCGTAACACCTCACCCAGGAGGCGCCCAGGAGCCTCCTGCGTGAGGAGGCTCCTGGCTCGAAAGGAGCCAGCTGAGGTGGCTCCTTTCGATGTGGAGTAGCAGCCGCTCTACTCTGAGCCCCTCCCGGATAGCTGAACGTCTCACCCTATTTCTAAGGGAAAGGCCAGCCACCCTTCAGAGGAAGCTCATTTCCGCCGCTTGTATCCGCAATCTCATTCTTTCGGTCCCTACCCACAGCTCGTGGCCATAGGTGAGGGTAGGGACGTAGATCGACCTAAATTGAGAGCTTCGCTTTTACACTCAGCTCCCTCGTCACCACGATGGACCAGTGCAGCGTCCGCATCACTGCAGCCGCAGCACCAATCCGTCTGTCGATCTCCGGCTCCCTTCTCCCATCACTCGCGAACAAGACCGCGAGGTACTTGAACTCTTCCACTTGGGGCAGGAACTCATCCCCTGACTCGGAGTGGGCACTCCACCCTTTTCCGGCTGAGAACCATGGCCTCAGATTTGGAGGTGCTGATCCACATTCCCGCTGCTTCACACTCGGCTGCGAACCATTCCAGTGCGAGCTGGAGGCCTTCACTCACATTACCCATCTTTATATAAAACCACCACATAGGTGACTCCCGGCCTATTTTTTAACCTTGTATGTTGAATTTTGTGCTCTTCTCCATAAAAGTGAGGGTTTTCAAGAAAATAATATGACTTTAAAATAACCAAAAAAGTTCATGTTATTGCGAGGTGTGTCATCGAACAAATATTCCCAGAACAAACAAAATTGTTTAAAGTAATTCAGATACTTAGGATAAATGCTAATTATTTACTTAAAATTTGGGTTGAAACTTTGTGGTACCTTTACAAATTTAATTAACCTATAAATTTAAGATAAAAATAAGTGATTGCAAGAGAAAGAATTCACATTATGACAAATATTTCAAAAGGAACAAAAGACAAGGGATTGAAACCCAGACAGTCACAGCTGGACTGCTGGTGATACAGAAATTCATGGGGAGAAGAGTGCACTATGAGCTTTGAGCCACTGTTAAGATCTTCTTAAATTAATTTGTATTTCTCAAGTTTGAGTAAAAAACCTTTTTATCTGTTTAGCCACTGGAAAAAAACTAAAAAACTAAATCAAACTTTCTCACCTTCAGCTGCAGACTACCAACTTGCGCAGAGGCTTCCAAATAATCATTCTCCACCTTCAGAACAGCATTTAAAGTACATAAATGAATCTCCCATAAACAAAAACATATAAAATCGAGGCTGAGTGAGCCGAAGCAGTTCACCATACGTGCATTTAGCCACAAAACGCCAATCTTTTCTCAATGCCCCGATGGCATCCTTGGAAAGATTTAATTTTCCCTCAAGTGCCTGCCTCCCATCTCTTAGAAAAGTATGCTGTCGCTTCTCCACAAGGTTTCCTCACTCGGAGGATACATCTCTCTTCAGTCTGAGTTCAAGTGTCTAATCTTCTGCGTCTCAAGGTCAGCATTTGTATGCACTCTTAAGGGTCTTGATTCAAACAAATGAGACAAGAAAATTAATCGGAGGCAATGCATGAAGTGTTGAGTGTGTGTATGTGTGTAGAGGTATGAATGCAAATTACTATGTGTGTGTCCAACTGGAGTCGGTAGAGGGAGAGCTCAGCTGCTCGGGTCCTGGGCCCAACGGGACTGAACGAGGGATGAAAGCGAAGATAAAAGACAGCGAGAGAAAAGGTGAAAGAGGGAGACCGTGCACTGTGCAGAGCGGAACATTGTTCTCTTGATCACAGTCAGAAGGTTTCATGTAAGTGTGTGTTTTTGTGTCTCTGCGCACCGTTTGCGTGCATGCCCGCTCATAAATATATGGCTGTATGAGTCGATGCCTGCGTTTCATTGCGTTTAAGACTCATTCAATAGAAATCACATGAATGTTAAAAATTTCTTAAAGTTTACTTTAAAAAATTTGCAAGGAAAAAAACTACAAGGAAACCTCCTACCTTATTGTCAGTTCTATGTTCATTCTTAAATAGAGAGCTGGGTGGTGAAAGACAGTAGGAGGGGAACATTTTATCCCTGCCATCTATCCATCCCACCCTCCCTCCTCTCCTCTTTTTTTTTATCCTCTTTTCCCTCACATCTATTATTCACCCCAGTTGGCAGCAAGGCACACACCTAAATAAACCTCTAGCCATGTCATCTCTCACTCCCTTCATCATGTTCACCTTTCATCAGCTCCACTCTTCTCTGTCTCCATCTACCTTCAGTAGAGGTCCATTCATTGAGAGATACACATATTTATATTTAATTTTAAACAGGCATCGGGTGAACACATAGGACAGAGGAATTTGGTAAGGTCTGACTCCTGATCTGCAGATTTTAGGAATGTGATCAAATATTTGCCTTAGCAGAGAGAGGTCAAAGGATATCTTTATATATATGGTGTTGCTCTGAATAAAATTACTAGACAGAGCATAAGTAGCATAAATAGCATAAGTAGAAGCTCGTGCTGCTAAAAAAAAAGGCCGTGTCCATTGTTTGGAGACATTTTTTGGCTTTAGTCATGAGGACCTCAAACAAAAAGAAAACTACAAGACAAATACTTTAGTCACAAAAAGTAATATGACCAATCTTCTATGGAGGACCACGCACATCAAAATAAAGAATTTTATGCTTCAATAATGAATAAAATATGCGTTAGTAAATTCATTTACAAATTCATCTTTTATTTATTTAAACATTACTAAAGTCATTTATCATTTAATAATTTTATTAAAAATAAAAACACAATTTATAAATCAATATTTCAAAATGGATAATTAATCTTTTAATAAACATCGAAATCAAAAATGGATTTCACAAAAAAGAATTTAACTCTCAATAAAAAACTTATTTCAAAAAACAGTTCAAATTCCTTAAAAAAAGAGAAACAAGTAAATGGGTTCAAAAATCAAAGATTTATTTCTGACATTTAAAATGATGATTCCAGTCCTCATTTTCAAATCCATTTCCTCACTGTGTTTCCCTTTCCTGTTCGCTCAGAGATTAACTATTATATTAGCATATAAGCAGTTTTGGTATTAACTACTGGATTAGCTAACCCACTTCGCAATTCCGAGACGCTCCCGGTCCTAGAAAAAGGAATGAAAGGAGCTTTCTGATTGGTTATACAGATACATGGTAGCTGTCTGGATTTTTCTACACTGTTGTTTGTGGCGATAGCATTGCATTGCTAAGAAGTGTGCGTGTGCTTGTACAAAGACCATTCAGCCTCCATATATGGACCAGAATAATATGCATGCATAAAATAATTACTCATCAATTGAAATCAAGGTAAAATGTTAGTTTGTTGATTAATAATGTTTATTAATGGTGATTTTAAGGTCATTTGGTTCAATCCCTGGCTTGTACAGTCTGTATGCCAAAGTGTCCTTGGGCAAGACACTGAACTCAGAGTTGCTCTCAATGTGTTTATCGGATTGTGAGAGTTAAACAGAAAAAGCTTAGATGTAGATAAAAGTACTTACATGAATGGCTGAAGGAGATATGTTGTAGAGTAGAAAAGCACTATATAAAAACCGGTCCATTTACCTCTGATTGTACAATATAAAGTGCTTTGTGGCAACTGTTGTTGTGATTTACACACCGACAGAAAATATCAGCATCTAGCTGCACCCAAATATCTGGTCAATCTTATATTTATTTCTTGGGTGGATATTTGTTTTTTATTAATTGGCCACCTCATTGCTACCAACAACTCAATTTTTGCTGGAGTTAGCAGCTTTTTGTTCCCACTCAGTATCACCTACAGAAAAAAAAGAATCTACATCTGCCACCACCCTTCCATGTTAATATCAAAAAAAATCTGTAATTAGAATTTATAACAAAAAAACTACCAAACTCCAAAACTAGTTTCTGAACACTTTCTACAATAAACACTGAAACCTGGCTTGAAAAACATTATGATAACCTACAAAATCAGGGTTAAAAGTCATCTGCTTCAGGGTGCAGGTTTAGCTTACTGCGTTGAGGCAACCACACGCCATAGGGATGGTGGTTGCCTCCGGGTTTGAATCCGACTCACAGCCCTTTGCCGCATGTCTTCCCCTGTCTCTGTCTGTCCCTGCTTTCCTGTTCTCTCTTCACTGTGTCTATCAAATAAAGCTGAAACAGGCCACACAAATATATATATATATTAAGAAAACATCTGGTGGACTCTCTAATTTGTCAAATTCCTTAAATATTGCACTAAGTTTTACGTGAAAATTACCTTTAACTATGTCTTTTTCTTCTATGAGTTGAAGAAGACATTTCTTAAATAATAGAGAACGTTTTGCAAAGACACTTGTATCTGTACCATTTCATGCTACATTTAAAGTTCTGCTTCCTGCATTCATTTGCTAATCTTTTCTATAAAATATATCTTCATCGTATTGATTTGGTCAGTATTACAAATGTAAACCAAATTTCACCCACAAATTGGCTTCATATCCACAGCACAAGGATGTACAAGTGAACACAGCATGAATGGAGAGTCAGCCCAACAAATGAGAAACTGAATCGAGACTGAACACAAATCCTGTTCTTGACCTGTAGAAAAAGCCCTGCCTGTACGTGCACATGGCCTAGAAAGATGCATGACAGCACAAAGGAATTACATTACAATTTAAACACTTGTTGTCTAACCCTCTCAGCTGCCACTTAGGGATGGAGCTGAGCTGAAAATCGTCTGTGACATTACCTATTAAAAATGTGTGGGCATGTGACACTAGGTTTTCCCACATGTGCCAATTCCAGATGGCCTCAAAGAGACAACAGGTGATGCCAACATCACACACGCGTACAAAGTGATGACCCACCCCAGAGAGCCCTCTAACCAGACTTTATGCAGAGATCAAAAAACAAAGTATAAAAGAAGAAATCAGAACTGATGTCGGTGAAGGTTCAACATTAAGAGAGAGAGAGAGGAAACAACCTGTCTTACAACGAGAGGAAAGTTACGTGTGAGCGCATCAAAGCAATGTCAAGAGTGCTTGCATGCTCATGCACATGTGCTCACATCAGAAAGACAAAGATTCAAATCGCACCCTCCTTTACTTCATACCCCACACTTTCACAGTTACACACAACTGGACAAACTCCCTTAAACTTAATGCCGTGTACAACTACAAGACAACGAATTCCACTACTTCACCAGTAACGAACTTAACATGTGGTTATTTCCTCCAGGAAGTTTTGACTGGTTTTAATAGACGAGATAACTTTATGTTTTCGACGCTTTAATGTAACTTTAGAAACACTAAGCTAGCACACATTTGAAAGGCTCAAAGAAGTGTTTGCACTTATTAATAAAATCTCTTAGCGGGAATCTGTGGGCACAAACGAATTGTCATTAAAAGTCCCTTTTCACAGATAAACGCACATGTGTAAATGATCAGATTAATGATTCGTGCATTTTGCTGCCTTAGCTCCAGTCCTGTTGTTTGCTCACACTTTATTTAAAGGCACTTCATGAAGCTTTTTCTAACATGATTTACCAAACTGTCAGCTCTGGAAGAAGACAGAAGTCATTATTCTTTAGTTTCTGGGTTTAAAGACAAAAAAAAGCATTTTACAGTTTGTCCTATTGATAAAGACCCTCCGCCACAGCCATTCATACTACACCACAGTAATAAATAAATAATTAAATTACAGGAAAAAAAACATTTTTTTTTACAATGTATCCATGGTAAAATAAATAAACTAATAAAACAGGACACTTTTTGTGATTTAACAAAAAGTTTTTGCTTTACAATTACAGGCAATGAGCTACCAGAAGCTTTTCTGTAATTTTACACATTTATTTCTTAGAGTTTGTGTGCAAAGAGTCACTTTTTTTAAATTAAATAAATTAATTTATTTTAAATAACGTAAAGTTCTTTTTCATATTTTAAGATATCACAGGGTGTAAATGTGCAGCTAAACTTCTTTACACCAGCGAAAGGCAAAGTGGGCTGTATGTATCCACTGAATGAGTTTTGACATCTCTGTACTAAGTACAGGAGGCAGGAAGTTCCTCTGTTTTCTCTGCGAAAGTCTTTAAATCCTAAACCATGAAATAATTTTCATATGTGGTTATTAAACCTTCTGACAAATAAAAAGGCTAATAATAATAATTAATAATTAAATATTCATATGCATATTTGAGGTTTTATTTATATCATATTTGCTATATCTGGCTTTTTTTTGCAATGAATTGCTTAAAATGTATTGTGCAATTTGTTTAGGATTTTCATTGGGAAAAAAGTCACAAAGATGATGTATTAGTCTGAAAAAACATGAAAAAAATTCATGTGTCAAATATGATACATTAGCTGTTTCGGGTTACGTTTATGCAGGCTGTACAATGATGCACAAAATTGTTCCTTTTCATTGGGGAGTTGCATAAGTTACAGTATGTGAATATACAATTAAACTTTCCTTGCCTTTCCTACTTGCATCTCTGGTGGGGGGACTGTGATGAGAGGAGACAAGGAAAGGACTCAAGCATGTGATTCAGCACCAATGTACCAACGTCTTAGATGATTGATTTTCAATATAAATTATACACGGTACTTTGATTACATTAAAGGGCTACAGTTTATTGTTCTAAATTGTTTATATTTTTATTAAAAAAGCTGTTATTGAAGTAAGTTCAGTTTTGAAGTTATTCAGGTGATCATCGTCTCATTTTTTTTAAGTTCTTGTCCGTGTTGCTTGGTGACATACGCAAAAACACTGTTCTCTGTGATCAGTCAGTAGTTTCGCTGCCACATCAAGCACATTCCTAAACAAGCACAAATTGCAAAGAAGAAAATAAAGATGGAGACAGAACTTTAAGCCACAGCAACACTAAAGGAACTCAGTTGCCAGGTTGACTCCTTTATCCATCAGGACACTCTGAGCGAGCTGATGAAAGAAAAAGATCAACTTGAAGATCAGCTGGTTTCCTCTCAGTTCAAACAACACGATTCATTGTAGACATATTGCTGTAAGAGGAAGATCAAAGCGCTGGAAACTGAGCTAAAATAAGCGCACTATGACCTGAAAAACTCTCTAAACAAAGAAACAAGTCTTACCTTAACACTGGAAATGGAAAAGCAGAAACTGAAGCACCCAACAAGACTCGTGAAGAAGTGCAAGGCCAAACTGCAGTCCAGTGCAGACCGACCTGAGGACGCTGAAGAAGAGGTCATGACTTTGAAAAAGGGCATAGTTGATTAAACAAGGGACTTTAACGAGGAAGGCCATGACGTTGTGGATAAAAGCACCACCCTGCAGACTCACAATGACCAGGGTGCAGAGTTATATAATATGTCATCTGAACGAAAACTCAAAAGTGAATGTGGACTTCTGGGTGGAGCTGGAGAAAGAACGGCCATCTATGGTTCAACTGGAGCATCTAAACCAGGCGGACATTGAAGCAAAGGAGCAGCTGCAGCTTCATCAGTCAGTGCAAAGAAGAGTGTTTCTCTATGAAGCGGCACCAATGGACTCCAGCAAATGGCAAAGGAAACAGAGCAGCAGTGGAGCAAAACAAGGAAGACAATCAATTTGTGAGATTGTTTTCCATCTTACTTCTTTTGACAATCGATTGTCTCATGTCACAAAGTCTGTGTGTATTCAACATGTACAGCATGTTAACTACAACTGGGGGAAAATGTGTGTACTCTGTGTCCACAATTTGAATTTTGTTAGAATTTAGGCTTTAGTTCTACCACAGTCAACGAATAGACGGTGCCGCGTGAAAACAAAAGTTAGAGTCATTAATTTGCACCTTGAAAAACACTTAAATTCATTACACAAAAAGATCAGTGACACAAATAGAATTTTTCTTTTACTTTTGTGTCTGTTCAGCCGTTTTACTTAATAACAAATCTCATTTCTAGATTTTTATAAGTTGTTAAATATCCAAAACTGTCTCCCCACTAAGAGAGATTTATTATGATGATTTAAGATTTATTAGTCTTACATTTTTACTTCCTTGCTGTTTAGCGATGGCAGCTCCTATTTCAGAATCACTAATCTATTTGCAGCCCTGTTGACACTCTTGTACTCCCGTGCTCGGGTTACATCACATCAGACTGGTTAACAGTGATGATCAAAAATCACATTCTCCAAATTACAAATGATTAGTACAACTATTAAACACTAATCCACAGTTACATAGAAAAAATAAATGAAATCATAAAATTTACAAAACGTATTTCTATTTTTAAATATTTAAAATCCAACCGTGGAGCGAACTCGCTTGTCTTTTACCGTCCTTCTGTTTTCTGAGGTGGAAAAATGGTCAACATAAGTTGCTCCTCACTAGGCCACGTAGATAAATGACTTCACTTTTTAAGGTGCAAGCTGACCTTTCTGAGCTGGAAAAGCAGAGCAAATACTAAATGACACAGCTAATTGTTTCACCCCAGAGTCCATTCTGCCTCTCTCACTCCTCTTTACTTCGACCAGTACCTTCCATCATTTCTTCTAATTTCTCTCAATTATTTTCTCCTTATGCTCTCTCCCATGAGGACGTGTTTGTGTGTGTATGTGTGTTTGGTTGACCTTCCTGAACTGTATGGCCATTAATGGAGATTAGATAAAGTTGTCTCTTGCCTGACTCATTGGCATGCATTAAGCAGAGTACAATAATAACATACACACACACACACATTCAAAAACACACGCAGGCAGAGTTACACAAGAAGAACGTCTTAAATCGAGGATATAGGACCAAATTAAAGGTAAAAGCGCTCTTGGTCTCCTTCTTTTGTGAGACATCATCTGTTTTTCAAAAAGCCGTGTTCAGCGTCCTTTTCCCTCCCTCTAATGGATTTTTGATTTTTCCAGAGCGTGCGACACAATTAGCTTGTCTTTCTTTTTTATTAATGACACATTTACTGTTTTCTTTCCCCCCGCTGTTGTTTATTCTTACACTAAATTGAGGAGCGAAGAGGTCTTAAAAGTGCACGGCGTGTCTGTGTGTATGAGTGTAGGTGTGGAGTAGTGTTATTTATTTGAACTAGCCTGTGGCTTCATTGTTCTTGTTTATTTTTATTTTTGTCAAACCTATGAAATTATCAGTGTTTACGTTAAATAGGAAGACTCTATTATTAAAGTTATTTTTAAATTTAAAAGATTTCATTGATTGCGGCGCGTGGGTTCGGCACCTTATTCACATTCACTTCCATTTTCTTTATCATTATATGTGCTTAGAGTGATGGGGCTGAAGCCAAAGCGATCCCGTCTACAACTGTGTAGATGCTGACTCTTCCTATCTTGACATGATGAAAGTACATCGCAGTTACAGAATATAATACAATGACAGTCATACTGAAGGATGTGTCATAAAGAGAGAAGCTAATTAACAATTCCAAGGACAAGTGATCTGAGCTCACCTCGCAGTGACACATCTGATATCTACATACAAATAGTGAGACCTTCCTCCCACTCAAAAGCATGACCAGTATAAGGGAAACGTGCTAATACAGCAAAGTTTAAATATGAAAATACTGTTTCAATTAGTGTGACGAGGTCAATCTCTCAAAGCTAAGTTTGTCTTAATCAGAGCTAACATAAGGAGACTCATAAAGCAGAGGTTAGAGGGGATCGTCCTTATTTCCTCTCACATAAATATCCTACACAATGTGAATGCTCATATTGAACACTGCCTAGTTAAAGTTTTCACAGTGGTGAAATGACCCACAGGTCAGTGTAAGTGCGAGTTTTACTACTCTTGGATTTGTATGGATTTGTCACTGAGTGTGAATATCCCTAATATAGTGAGACTTACATGCTTTCAAAGCCTTCAAACCTTTAAGAAGGGCATCTGATCTGAAGAATGTTGGCTTAAAGTTGGCTTACCTGTTTGCTTTGTGCACTGAAAAAAAGGCCATGTTGGATTTACTTGATTCAATAATGGACATTGGTTGCACACAAATGTTTTGCTTTGGCAGAAACTTAAACAACTGAGTTAAATCAACACAACTTTTTCATATTCAGTAAACCTGTGCATTTTGTGTTTATAAAACACGATTGAAACATGTTCAGATGAAGTAAGTTGAGCTCTTGGAATATTTTAATCCTTCACAATTTTGTCATTTTATTTCAACAGTATTCAATAACTTTTACCCCAATACTACTTGGTCATTTAAATACTACATGTTGTCTTCATATTGCATGCGGTTCAACAAAGTCTAGATCCTGGTCACCATAAAAATTGAATGGGTCTTCAACAACTACCATCCTTCTATCTTTATCCTGGTTGCAGGAGGGCTGGGAAATAACCCTGAAGTGATAGGTTACAAGGCACGGTACACCATGGACAGCTGACCAGTCTATTACATAGAAACAAACAACCATTTACACTTACATTCACAGGTAATTTAGAATCACCAGTTAACCCTAATAACTGCATGACTTTTAACTGCGGGAGGAAACCAGAATACCCAGAGAGAAACCTGCAAACTAGCCAGAATGTGGATTTGAACACAGGACCTTCTTACTGTGAAGCAACAGCACTAACCACCATGCCAACAATCTAGGAAATGTAGGAAAGCTATGATTTCCTGTATTTGATGCAGAATTGTTTTGTTTTTGTAATAATACACAATAAATAGCAATAGCATGCACGTGGTGCGTGTGTAGTTGTCTGCCTCTTATAACTCCAGTGATTTTCCTGCAGTTTGAAATCTTGTGTGATCTTGTGAATTTCATGAGTTCAGTAACTAACCACTCTTACTAGATTGTATCAGGTCATCTCAACAAGAACAAATTAAGTTGTTGAATTTCGTACAGATTCTTCATGATTTAATTACGTTCATAGAAACATGAAATTATTGTGTTCAAATTACAAGTTAGACTTTTTTAATGTAACAACCACCCAACTTACTTTTTTTGGTATACTAAAAAACAGTAGAGGTGGCTGCTCGACTTGACTGAGATGGATGCCTTCCTGAAACCACGATCTAAAGAGCGCGAGTCTGAAACCCATGCAGTGTCGCGGGATTTAACATTGATATATTATTGACTTACTTCACTTGAACATGATATGAACAATTTAATCTAGCCTCTCTGCATATCATGTAGTTTCTACACTATGTAGTTACACATAACTTTAAAGCATGAGGCAATTGTGTTAAATACATGCAAGATGCTTACGTAAATCCAAGAGCTGGCCAATCCCTTTTTTTCAGTGTGTGTATACAATGTGTGTGTTAGAGAGGACAAAGGTCTAAAAACATCTAAAAGCCTGAAGAGATCCTTCTGAGATCAAGTTACAGCACAAAAATCTCGAGCCACCCCTTTGATATTTTGCCAGGAAAACTGGAAACTGATTGATTGAAACCTGCAAACATACAAGGAAATACAGAAGGGAAAGGCAAAAATAACTGAATGAAACTCTTGCCAATCAGATAATATTGCATGGTGGATCAAAATCTCATCGTACATTTCTGCATCAATTTTATCAAGATCTCTAACACCACTGGCTTAAATGTAGTTCAAACCATGACAGAGCCTCCACTGTGTTTTACAGATGGCTGTAGACACTCTCTGCTGTATCTCTCTCCTGACCTCCTCCATCCATAGTGATGATGATTTGAACCAGAAATTTTAAATTTGGATTCATCTCTCCACTAGACATGTTGCCAATTACTCAGTCCAGTTCTTGTATAATGTTCATACCTCAGCCTTTTCTCCCTGTTTCCCTTATTTAAAAACGGCTTCTTGACAGCCACCCTTTCACTGGGACCATTTCTGCTCTGGTTTCTGGGGAACAGCAGATGGATCATCTGTCACGGTCGATAGCAGGGACTCAAGCGCAGAGCAGGTTGATGTTTCCAAACACAGTTTATTTACAACACCAGTGCAGAATATATACAGTGAGGGGGAAAATCCAGGGATCAAAAGGTCCAAGGGGAAGCTCTCTCACACTCGTTCTCGTCTTCATGCCCAAACTCACACACGTTTACACAGCAGGAAGGTCACAGGTCTGGGAAGGAAAACTATCACACAGGAGAGGGAAATCCCATATGGAAAAGAAATAGTAAAAACTTATATGTGATTACTCATGAAAGTGGCCACTTTCATGAGTAAATCATATAAGGCTTACATGATTTACTCATGAAAGTGGCCACTTTCTCATTACTTTCATACATTGTTTTAGTAAGTATCCAAAACATACAAGTTTCATTATATAATTTTTCAAGGGATCTTATATCTGTTTTCACTCTTATATGCTTTTCATACAAGTTTCACACAAGACAGATACAAACTTTATAAGATTTATATATATCTTTTCCATATGGGATTACTCACAAGTCACAAAACACTTAAGCACAGATTCACGGGAGCTGAGAGGATCACTAACGTGTTTCGCACAATCATCCAGCGATGAGAGGATCTGCGTCCCAGCCTCAAATAGTAGACAGGTAATGACAGCTAATCGCGAACAGGTGTGTGGGCCAGTGAGCTCCGCCCAGGCAGAGAGGAGAGAGAGGGAGAGAAAGAATACAAAACACATGTATCTTTGCAGGGCCGGCTGGGCAGACACAGGGACCATGACATCAACTACACTGGTCCATACCTTGATCGAGGTGTTGTTTTTATGAGTGGCCTAATAAACAAAAAACATTCCTGTGAAAATGTTCGGGTACAAGGACTGGATTGAAAATGAGCGAAAAAGCAGCCAATGTCCAAAGCAAAACTTGTTCAACACCATTTTAGAAAAAAATATAAAGAAATGAATGGTGACTTAAGACTTTTGCACAGCACTTGAGATTGAGCTGAGGAAATCCCTTCAAGCTCATACTGGTGCCATGACTGATACGGTCTTTAGTAGCAAGTATAGCTTAATCTTTTAAAAATGTGAAGGAATGTTTTGACATAAAGCAGAAACCCAAGTAATTCACATGATGAAATTAAGTAGTTTGCTTATTTATGGGGTCATCATGCAAGGATATTACTGCTAATGCTAATGATGTGTAGCTGTAATAATGAAGTAAATGAAAACATAACTCCTTTATTTTAATCAAACTTACCCAAACAGAGAAAACTTTGCCTGTTTTTCCTGAATGTGTCAAGTCTTTCCATGTGCTTCACACTTCGCTCTTCAACACAGTGTCTGGTTTGACCTCATATTCCAACCTTAGCATTTATTTCTTCCTCCAACAAACACTCACACTAGCATTTTTTTTGTACCTTTGTACTTTTTCCATCTTGTCTTTCACACTGATTCCTCTTCCTACCACCTCTCGTATGTCACAGTGCTACACAGATATACACTCAGAGAATCCCACTTAGATACAGACACCCAAAATGAAATCAAGCCGAGCCTCCCTCTGGGTCCATGTCCCACTTTCTCGCCAGGCAGTACATGACCATACTGCCGCCGTGAGACTGACGGACCTCTGGCACAGAACAGCACAGTGCCGGACACAAAATCCCTCTCAAGGAGCAGATGCTTGCTTCCTCTTGACATATGCCCCTGAGATAGAGCAGGGTGAGGGGGGGACGTAATGGAGGGTAAGGCTGAAGATAATAGAGGGCGGGGGTGAAGGAGGGAGAGCTTTACTGTGGAGGACCAGTGAGGGAGCTGAAAAGGGAGGAAGGGAAGGCTACGGTTAGAAAAATGCAAGTTGAAGGCAAAGATTCAGAAGAAAAATCTGAGGGCTAATTTAATTGTAAATAATACTCCAATAATACTTAATTCAAAGGCCATTTTGCCTCAATTATGTCAAAGCTCCTTGAGGCCAATAAGCATGAGTGCGTAAAAAAAAAAAACTTTAAAAAAAAAATCAAGCCAAGGGCACAAGGCCAGGTCAGAGTGTCAGAGAATGAGCTCAGAAGAAGAGCTAAAGATGAACAGATGGCGTTGAGCTGTGAAAGAAGAGATGTGATGGGAAGAGCAGGATGAGGCGGGAGAGGAAAGGAGGAGGGGATTTTGAAAAAGCATTGCCACATTTGTATCCTCTCCATGTCTCTTGGCTTCGTTTTCACTCTTTAAATATTCCTGATAGGTGACCAAACTACACTCAAAAGAAAGCAACTCGGTTTTAATTCACTGGGAGATGGTAATTAAAATCCATGCAATGGTCAATAAGAAATATAGGGAGAAATTACATGGGTTATCAGTGGCTTTTGCAGCCTGATAGCTATTGGCAGTGGTATTTTATGAAAATGGATACCAATAGTCACTTTGAAAATCATATATTTTCCACGAATGATGAATTACTGTGTGAGAAATGTACATAAGGGGTTATGGTCTGTATTCACAGCAAGATTATTTCATCAGTAGTTCTTTTCAGAGACTTCACATTACACTTACCTTGAGATTTCAATTTTGACTGAGTATTCAAAGTAAAGAAAGCCATGATAATCATATTTATATATTTTCATGCAGAAGGTCAGGTTGAGGGAAATACAAAAGCAAAATCTTACGTAGCTCTGAATATATAATCATAGAAAGACATCATTGTAATTGAGAAATTTTGCTAAATCCAAGATGCCAAAACCTAAACTCTGTATTGATAGAAAACTAAAAGGATCACCAAAACCAGTAATAATAGCATTTACAACCACAGTAAAAGGCTTGGGATCTGTGTCAATTAAAAAAGCCATAACAAGGGTCATGGCCACTTTTGAGCCATTCTCAAGCTAATTTTCATCAGTCCAGGTCTGTGATCTCTACAGAAGGCAGTAACAACAAGAAGCAATGCAAAAATTATCTTCACTTATGTGAACTATGCAGAATTTATGAGTTGTCACTATGCTAGGTAGTGACTGCTGAGCTCACAGTACTGAAACCAACTCATTTCCATTTTAAATGTGCAGTTTGGGTTTTTTTTAATGGGAAAAAAACGAATATTATACTCATAAATATACACAGATTAGTGTCTAACTAGGTCTTCCAACAAACTGACTTCTTACAAACTTAAAATTGATCCAATGAAAATAGGCGCTGACCCCAGTTTGTGGAAGCCACCATCTTACCCCGGCATCTTGAATAGACTTATAGATGGACATCGCTGATCTGCATAAATGTGTTTTATTGGTTATAGACAGGCTACATACAAATTACACCAAAGCTGGAGGTAAGGAGAACTCGTACACGTGGGTGACCATGAGGCACCTTCAGACTCAGCATATGAAGGATCATACCTATGATTTATCATCTGAGAAGTGGTCCTTATCACCAAAAACACACATCATCTCCACCAATCACCTTAAATCTGATTTTTCTTCCTCTTGTCAAATATTCATACCTGTATCTTTCACTGAGAAACAACCGATACTGTACAGACACACACGCTGCACAAGTACTTGAACACACAAACACTTACAACAACCCCTAGTATTGCAAGGTGAAATCTGTTCATTAAAGAAAACAAACAAACAGAGTATACACACACACACACACTTGAGCACATAGTCTTTCATTAACACACACAGGAATTTAATTAACGTCTATTGATAAGCTCTGTCTGTCTTAAGGACATGTTTGTTTGTGAATATGTATATGTGTGTGGGTGTGTGTCTGTGTATCTTAAGGACATGCTCGTTATGCAGTCATTATACAGTTATCTTCTTGATTTGTGAAGCATGAAGAGGAGAAGCACACACACACACACACTTGCGAAGTGTAAGCTATAAACATGGTGTGTTGACGGATTAGATGGGAGTTTTTAATCATCTTAATTAAACCCAATTGTTATTTGTTGAATATTTGGCATTTATGAAGTTCACGGGGATATAAAGGCAGATTGAATACTAATTGAAATAGAAGATCTCTATTTTATTACAAGACTCTGTCAAGAAGTGGGAGATGTTCAGTGCTGGTTTCATGGAAATGAGAGGTTAAAAACAACAACTAGAACAACTGAGACTCTGAAATGTATTTAATATTCTTTGTTATGTTTTCATTCATCAAAAGATAGTCGCTGTCAGCTCCCAGGCTAGAAACTGCTGGACCGTTTTTTTGTTGAACAAGCATCACAACATCCTGAACCTTTAATAGCAAAGAGGAACCTTAGTAGCAGAGTTGAATTTAAAATCCTTCTGACATATTGTAGCCACATTTTATTCACAACAGAAGACAGAAAACATCCAATGATCAAACCAGTGTAAGAAAAATATTAGCTCATTTTCAATTTAAGGGTGGCAACCAGAGATGGGCAGTAACGCGTTACTTGTAACGCGTTACTGTAATCTGATTACTTTTTTCAAGTAACGAGTAAAGTAAGGGATTACTATTGCAAAAACGGTAATTAGATTACCGTTACTTTCCCGTAGGAACGCTGCGTTACTGCGTTACTAAAACCGTGATTTTTTGCGAGAATGTCTCATGACAGTGACGTAAGCGAGTGCGCCGTTAGTGACAACAGCTGTGTGCAGATCAACATTGGATCACATATCGATTGTGGGAGAGAGTATGAGCGTGCAGCGTTTAAAGCGTGGAAATACTGACCTTACTTTGGGTTTGATTCCATAAAAAGTGACAAAAACATTAGCGTCCATTGTGCGTAGGAAGAAAACTTCTTTTTAAAGCGAAAAAAAACCCTAAACTTCCAAGCAAGCACCGAGTGCGCAACGACGTAATGGGAAATTCACAGAGAAACTCACGGATTCTTCAACTGACCGCGGCATACCTGCACCAGGGTAAACCTCCGCCTACCTCAGTCCTGCTTTATGCTGGGCAGACACTGTGCGATTTTTTCAGTCGCGCGATTCAGCTCCTGCTCAAACTGTACGGTTGACTCGCAGGGGTTAGAAGTTCATAGGTCACGATGCAGGGTCTCACACTATACGGCCCGATGCTCTGATGCGACCTGAGTGCTCACACTGTGCGTACATAAAATGAAGGTTATAACAGAAATTCTGTCGCTCGCTCTCCCTCTCTGTCTTTCACTCACACAGACACGCACACCACCACCATCAACTTTGCTAAATTGCTAATGAAAAACATTGATCAGGCAGCTGTGATTGAGCAGCAGTGTAAATCCAACTATTTTCACGGTTGTTGTGGTCGTGATAATTTTGTGAGGCCACATCGAAAAGGCTCGGATGAGCTTTCCAAAGTTCTACAAGTTGTGCCTCCATCGCTTGTGTCCAGATCACACACTGCACTGCCGTGCTGCGCCGTCTTTTTCGCTGACATTTGTGTTTGCGCGTGCGCAGTGTGACAAACTGCGGTGACACCCTCACGACCAAGCGATTGATGATCGGAAGCTGGTCGTGAGGTGTTAATCGCGTCTCGTTACCCCACGTATACTATACGATGCATGACGCACGATGAAGGCCAAAATCGGGCCGATCGCCAAAACGGTCGCACGACTCAAAAATCGGCTCAAAATGGGCCAAAAATCGCACAGTGTAAGCCCAGCATTACAGGTGAAAATAGAGCAACAGGACCGCTGAGTCTTTGACTTTATTTATTTTCTGCTGTGTTTTACTTGCATCTATTTGAAAGAGTGAGTGTAAACACAAAAAATATTTTATTTTATGTGCTGGAATGTGTAGAAAATAGGTTTAAATGTTAAACTAATTTATTCAAGTCAGAGAATGTTGCATATAATTACATTTTTCCTTGATGCATAAAGTTAAAAGATTAAAACTGATAAAACAAGTTAAAAAAAAGAGACTTTTCCATTTGATTACATTTTGTATGATGGATTATGTAGAAAAAGTAGAATTGGGCTGAAAGAGCTATCGCTTTATCACCTCTTCAGGTTGTAAATCGTGCTTTTAAAAAGTAACTAAGTAACTAAGTAATTAATTACTTTTGAAAATAAGTAATCAGTAAAGTAACGGGATTACTTTTTTGGGGAAGTAATCAGTAATTAGTTACTGATTACTTTTTTCAAGTAACTTGACCAACACTGGTGGCAACATATATCCGCAAAGTTGGGTTGGGTTGACCATCGCCAAGAGTTTGATCACAGGGGACCATCTGATTGTCAGGGGTTTCTAAATGGAGTCATTCTTATTCTACAAGAGCACTCAAACATGCCTTATTCACACCCACAAGCACGTTTTTCTATCTGACATTCACACTGATAGATATACCAGAGAGCACCTTGGGGTCAGTATCTTGCTCAGTGATATCTGATATGCAGAGTGGTGCAGCCAGGGATCGAACCACCAACCTTCTGATTAGTAGATGACCCGCTCTACCTCCAGAGCGAAAGCCACCGCTTTATAATATTGTCAGGTCTTCAACTTCTAATGTCAAGGGCCGGTACCGGTCCATGAGTCGTGAAATTTATGGTTTTCGGGGTTTTTATTGTTAACTCGGTTTCCCTGGGTCTTTTCCTGTGTTGTAGTTGTGCTTCTTATTTTGAAAGAGATATTTACGCGTTACCATAGCGACCAGAGATCATTAAGGGGCAGACAGGAGGATGTTACTCTCAATGTTGTTGCCGCATTTCAGGAGGACGCTGCTAATAAAGTTACACAATTACACAGTGAATTCGCGTTTATTATTGTATTTATAAAATACAACAGTTTTTGTCTTGGTCGTATCATTTTATTTTGATGTATTTATCACCTTAAAGGCTGGTCCATGAAAATATTGTCTGATGTTAAACCGGTCCATGGCGCAAAAAAGGTTGGGGACCGCTGCTGTATATCACTGTGAATTGGTACCACATTAACTGAAGTGAACTGAGCTGATCTGCACAGAGAGCACACAGAGTGATATGTTATGTTAGATGGGTTTAGGGGGGTCTATAATACAAGAGTAAAATTTATACTTTGAAGATATTGTGAGTGTGTGAGAGAGAGTGTGTTAAAAGATGCTTGTCTGATTCTACTGTGGCTGGCAAGAGCCTTTCTAGAACAGTAATTACAGACAATCGTATCCCTGGAAGATGATCCAGGAGTGCACACACACAAACACACACACAAGCGCTTGCCAAAAGACAACACCCAGGACTCCTCTTCTAAATGCACCTGAGAATAGAGTAACTCTTAACACACACACACACACATCCTAGCACCTGAGTACGCTCACGTGCCAGCAAAAGGCCACAGCACCGTCTGTTGCCGCCACATAGACTCAGTCTCTCTCTTTCTCTTTCACACACATACACACACACACACACTCGAACACACACACAGACTAATTGTCTGTTAAGTTTCTTCTCCAAATTTGCTATAAACACATATGATGGAAGAATCTGTTAACAGGATTCACAGTGACACCACATCTATAGGCCTTTATACAGTGGCTCTGAGAGGCCAAATGGACTGCAACTAAGGAAAACACCAGCAATAACAAAAGCACACAAAACACAATGGAAATAGGAAAAATGGAAATGGAAATAGGAAAAAAGAAAACAGAAATTGAAAAAAACGAAAACAAAAAGAGGAAAAAAATGATTTCCAATGCTGGGAGACACTTAAAAGAAGTGGAGGATCTGTCAGTTTTGTGAGAAAAGATGAGAGATAAGTGTGTTAGCCTAAAAATCCGTAATAAGTATTCTATGAATCGTGCGATTAAAACACACTTACCTAGCATGTTTTGATTCCTGCATCTGGTCCGTCGGGTTATTGTCTCCCCAGAAACACTTCCCTTGTGCTTTTGGAAATCTGTTTTTTCCTATTTCTTTTTCCTATTTCTGTTTTCTTTTTTCCTATTTCCGTTTTCGTTTTTCTCTTAAGTTGTTCTCTTAAGTTGCAGTCCGTTTGGCCTCTCAGGGTCACCGTACCTTTACACACTTTACACGTAAAATGTGGGTAAATATTTTGGGTCCTCAAAATATTTTTCTGACCCACCTATTCTTAATTCACACTGACTGTGTAATTTAGAAAACATTTATTTCTTGTAATCAACCTCGATTTTTCATATCTGAATAAACACATATGACCAATCAGACCACTACATTTGGCAGTGCGCTTGTAGCTCAAAACGTGCACAGTACTGAATATACGATGTTATGGAAATAGTAAAATAATACTATTTTACCTCAGACACAGATAAATGCTGCTCTGATTCAACTGGTTCTCTGAAACATATCTCTGCCTTCTCTGACGTGGTCCCAACTCTGTCCACAGCAGTTCAAACTGTCCCACTGACATCCTGGAAAACGTACAAATGCGATCATAATACAGCTTCAGCTCCTGGATCAAAGCATGAAATTCTTCCTGCTGCTAAATTGGATGTTTAGAAACTAGAGTTGGATGTCTCGAGACCACTTTTACATGGTCTTGGTCTCGTCTTGGTCTCGACGGAGTTTGACCTCGATCTTGTCTTGGTCTCGCTGTCTCGGTCTTACTGTCTCAGATCAATATAGTGGTCGGGAGATTTGGAGTCAACAGTATCCATGACACACAACGTAATGTTCGATAATGTATCATGCGCAAAAGCTTTAGCTCTAAGAGCCGTGCTTAGATAGTGCTTTGTAGTGAATCAGAATAGTCGACTCCCATTGAGCGAGAGCTGGCTCCTCACTTAATTTCCTTTCTCTGCTCAGCTCTCACATAGCGACACACAAGTGGCTCAGCTATGCTCAAATCCCTCCACATTGTGGCATATTATTATTTTGCCTTTCGCTCCCTTCAAACACAACTAAATGCAACCCGTTAGATTGAGCAGTATGCCCGGTCAGTAAGTTACAGAAATGTCAGCGACTTCGTCTATCATAAAGTTTGCGTTCATAGAACACAAAGAGTTTTCGGTAAATGCAAAAAAGAAGCATTAGGCAAAGTGCACATTTTGCAAAGTCCCCTTGACCGAGACAGCCGGGACTACCTCAACCTTCACCAGGCACCTGGAGCGCAAACACCCTCAAAGGTAAGCTAGCCAGTAGCCATCTATCCATCTTCAAGCTCTTCTAACTACCTTTCCAACCTCAGATGACCAGGTCATGTTTATGTAATATTGTTATTTATGATGTGTTCTTCAAGCGGTATAAATTATGTAGGGACAGGTTTTTTGCAACCGTCCCTGCAGACTTAACTTGTGAAGATTGTAACTAACGTTACGTTACATGCTATGTACAGGTAGCTAGCGCTAGCAGTGGCTATCAGCTACTTAAACAGTTTTCACTAACTTTAGGTATTTTGGTAAATTCATTGAGCAGAAATATATCGAAACCATTTCAGTGAGCACTTTAAGGGCTGGTATGGTGTGGTTTGTTCAGTTATACACCGTTGATCACAAAACGGTGTATAACTGAACACAGTAGTGCAATTTTTAACCAGGTCTTCCCATTAACACCTGACCTGTCCAGAGGGTCAGTCAATGAGCTCGTCAATAGCTTCAATGCTAACATGTTAAATGTAATGGACACTATTGCTCCCATTAAGGTGAAGGTTATCTCTGGAAGGAAAAAGTCTCCATGGAGAAACTCCACACTGGTGAAAAATGAAAAAAGAGAGTGTAGGAAAGCTGAGCGCAGATGGAGAAAAACAAACCTCCAGGTTCATTATGACATTTATAAAGAGAAACTTCACAATTATAATTTACAACTGAGGAATGCAAGGAGGTCCTACTTCTCTGACATCATCACTAAAAACAGCCATAATGCTCGGGTCTTATTTTCTACAGTTGACAGGCTAACAAACCCTCCTGTGTCAGTGGCAGCTGAACTTCATTCAACCATGGCCTGCAATGACTTTGCCAAATTCTTCACAGAAAAATCCAAAAAATTAGACAAGCAATTGGTACATCAACAGCAGATCCAGGATATGTACTGTGTCCACCAAAAAACTGTTTAAACACCATGAAACAGTTTCACCCTATTAACAACAAAGACCTGGAGGACATCTTAGGTAAACTGAACTCCTCCTCCTGCTGTTTAGATGTCCTGCCAACAAGTTTTTTCAAAAAGGTCTCAAAGACTTTAGAGTCAGACCTGTTACAGATCGTCAACTTTTCTTTATTATCAGGTGTGTTTCCAGAATCACTAAAAACTGCTGTAATCAAACCTATACTGAAAAAGGACAATCTTGACAAGACACAAATGAACAACTACAGGCCGATCTCAAATCTCCCATTTTTAAGTAAGATCATTGAAAAAGCAGTTTCTCAACAGCTCAGTTACTTCTTAAAACAGAATAATTGCTACGATGCCTTCCAGTCAGGTTTTAGACAGAACCACAGCACTGAAACCGCTCTGACCAAAGTGTTTAATGACATATGTCTGAATACAGACAGTGGAAAAATGTCAGTCCTAGTTTTACTGGATCTCAGTGCAGCATTTGATACAGTTGACCACAACATATTACTCAAACGGCTGGAGAACTGGACAGGTCTTTCAGGAACTGTACTAAACTGGTTCAAAACATACTTAGAAAACAGGAAATACTTTGTATCAATAGGTAACTTCACATCTGAGCAGACAAGTATCACATGTGGAGTTCCCCAAGGTTCCATCTTGGGACCCCTTCTGTTTAACATCTACATGCTCCCACTGGCACAGATTATAAACAACAACAAAATAAACTATCACAGCTATGCAGATGACACACAAATATATATCACAATGTCACCAGGAGACCGAGGCCCTGTACAGGCTCTTGGTAAATGCATTGAGGAAATCAATGACTGGTTGTGCCACAATTTTCTCCAGCTAAACAAAAACAAAACTGAGGTAATAGTCTTTGGCGCCAAAGAAAAACGATTACAGGTCACCAGAGAACTTCAATCTATACATCTAAAAACCACAAACCAGGCGAGAAATTTGGGTGTAGTGATGGATGCAGACCTAAACTTAGAAAAACACATTAAGACAATAACAAAGTCAGCTTACTATCACCTCAAGAATATTTCAAGGATAAAAGATCTGATGTCTCAACAGGACCTGGAAAAACTAGTCCATGCATTCATCTTTAGTAGGCTTGATTACTGTAACAGCATCTTTACAGGTCTACCTAAAAAATCAGTCAGACAACTACAGCTCATTCAGAACTCTGCTGCTCGAGTCCTCACTAAGACCAAAAAAGTGGACCACATCAGTCCAGCTCTGAGGTCTTTACACTGGCTGCCTGTCCGTCAGAGGATAGACTTTAAAGTTCTGATGCTGGTCTATAAAGCTCTGAATGGTTTAGGACCAAAATACATCAATGACCTCCTGACCCAGTATGAACCTTCCAGATCCCTCAGGTCATCTGGATCCGGTCTTTTATCAGTTCCCAGAGTCAGAACCAGACACGGAGAAGCTGCATTCAGCTTTTATGCTCCTTATATCTGGAACAAACTCCCAGAAAGCCTCAGATCAGCTGAAACACTCAGTTTATTTAAATCCAGGTTGAAGACTCACCTGTTCTCAGCTGCATTTGAATAAAGCACCAAATCCACACTTTTAAGCTTAAATTTCAAAACTTACATTTAACTACTGATTTTATCTACTGTTCTGATTTTATCTGTTTTGATTTTATATACTGTTTTGTTTGTTTGTTTGTTAATTAGTTAGTTAGTTTATTTGCTTGTTTTAATCAATTTTAAATCATGCTTTTTATTTGTTCTTGTTTCTAATGTCTCTGTAAAGCACTTTGAATCACCTTTTTGTTGAATTGTGCTATACAAATAAACTTGCCTTGCCTTGCCTTGCCTTGTTGTGGACTTTAATGGGCATATTTATGTGGTTGCTGAATCGTAAGTAAGGACGGGCGTTTCAAGAGTGTCCCTATAACATTGCTCGGCTAACAGCGGCATTCTCGACAGTGAAGCCCAGATTAGAGCGGTCTATGGCTCTGGTCCAGATAGCACGGATCGCAAAAAAACTTCTTAAATTGAACTCAAGGATCTTTGACTATGACTTTCTTAGGTGTTTTCTACTATGTTGCCCTACTAAACGAGTCCAGCCATAAAATAAGCTACATTCTGACGGATAATGCATCCAATATGAAGCGGGCCTTTAAAGTCAGGATGCCAGAAGTAGAGCACCCTGAAGGTGACAGCAGTGATGACCTCGATGATGAAACAATGTGGGAAGATGCAGAAGATTCTGATCCATGGTCAACGGGTGAACATCTTTCTTGCTTCGCCCACTTGCTGCAACTCGTAATCAGTGATGGGATGAAAGAGGTAAAGGCAATAGCTAGAGCCATTGCCAAAGCCAGCAAGTTTACAAACCTGCTGCACAGCAGTAGTAACCACAAAGACTTGTTTGAGGCACACTTTGGCTCCAATAAGTCCATCCCAGCAGCAAACAACACCCGCTGGAATAGCACCTACAGACAGTTAAAGGCTCTGATCACACTTGACCACAGGGCCATCACTGAAATGTGCAGCGGTACAGAGAATTTAGTGTTTTCAGCCCGAGAGTGGGCTCAGCTAAAAGACCTTTGTGCTTTGCTTGAGCCTTTTTCTGAGGCAACAGACCTTACAGAAGGTGAGCATCAGGTGACTATTAGCATGGTGGTCCCCACTGTTCTGGACTTGAAGAATCATCTTATAAAGATGGAAGTACAAATGCCCCAGGTCATAACTATAGTCAGGGCACTGAAAAGATCCTTAGAGAAACGGTTCTCTGGAATTTTCAGGCAGATTTACATGGACGAAAAGGATCCAGAAGAGCCGTTTAGCCATCGGATCTACTTCCTTGCCACCATGCTCGACCCCCAGTTTGGACTGACCTGGGTAGATTTAGATGTCCAAAATGGTGAAACCGGACCAGCACTGAAGAGGTTCAGAGATGACCTTAAAAAGTCATTAATAGGAGACTGTATAATAATAATTATTTATTGTTATTGTTGTTTTTGTTGTTCCACTTAATATCACTGTCTTTGGTTTTATAGCATCATTAGAAGCATCCTGTCTAATCCTGTTTTTGTGTGTGTGTGTGTGTGTGTGTGTGTGCGCGCGCGCGTGTGTGTGTGTGTGTGTGTGTGTGTGTGCACCCTTTTCCAGACCTTTTGATCACAGAGGTAGACAGAGATGCACCTGCAGCACCAACAAAAGTAGACACAGAATTATCGGATAGTGACTCAGCGCCGCCCCCAAAACAACGTCTTCTTTCACGCTACAAGGCATTTAGGTTGCAACGCAGCACAAGCCAGGACTCGAGCACTGATGCACAAATAAGCAAGTACCTAGACAGCATAAATGAATGTGACTGTGATGCACTCACCTTTTGGTCAAAAAACAAAGAGTGTTTGCCTCCTCTGCCTTAGTAGAGGAGACATTCTAATGAGACCCCACCGCGCACGGCTAGGCTATAAGATGTTGCGATCTTTAGTTTTCTTGAAGTGCAATCAATCACTGTTTTAAAATGTGAACTCATTTCTCTCCCTCCTCTCTGAAAATATGCTGTTTGTTCATTATATATTTGTTCATAAGATATCTGTTATTTGTTCATAATGTCTGTGTTCTATTTTTCCTGCCCTACTGAACAACAGGCTTGATTTCATTGGCAGTGTGTTGTAATCTCATGCCACTGAAGACATCAAGATGTCAGAATCTTTTAAGCACTTGTTCTTATTCTTATTAATGCACAATTTGTATTGGTATGTAATATTTGTAATTTGCATCTGATTCATGTGAGGTGTGCACATGTCTTTATATTGTTTGATTACAGAATTTTACTTAAAATGGTGTTGTTTGACTAAATAACATCTGCATATCACTTTGTGTTGACAGGCCGAATCCATTTTAGGGAAGTTGATATCATACAGTGTAATTTGGCTAGTACTACTACAATAGGACAAGATGCAATTTCAAGTTTACAATCTTCAGTTTGATGTTACAATTTTATCTATATATAGAGTATAACTGAAACCAGTTACATATTTCCCATTCTTTAGACAGTTGTTGGAGGTGATTGCTGTTTTGTCAGATGACTTTGGGGTTAGTCAGTACCATCATGTCAGCCCTCAACAGCACACAAAAGTTAGTCTTTTTTGTCTCGGTCTTGGTCTCGCCTCGACTTGGTCTCGGTCTTGGTCTCGTCTCGACTTGGTCTTGTCTTGGTCTTGTCTTGGTCTCGATACCCTCTGGTCTTGGTCTTGTCTTGGTCTCGGTTTAGGCAGTCTTGACTACAAGTCTATTAGAAACTTTATGACCAGCTCATCATTGTGGACACATTTTTCGCACGAACATAATGCATTCGCTGTGTTTTCACATTACACAACAAGTTAAGATTGAACACAGGTTGTGCAACAAGCTCAGTTTTTAATGTGTTAATTCTACTTTGCTGACACAGAGCTGAAGTTTGATATACAGTGGCCAGGTAGTCATTCCTGTCATACTTCTCTGAGGTCCACCACCTGGTGAATGTGCACGTAGCACACTGCAATGTAAAGTGTCTATAGTGAGGTTACAACAGATTGGAAGGAACAAAGACATTCACATGGACCCTGATGAAAATTGCATCACTAGCATCACCCAAGCAGACTCAAATAGACCCTAGTGGACTTGTTGATGTAGAAAGTAATAATCTGGAGCCTGACCCCTGGTGTTTGTGTTTGACATTATGTCTCTGATGCAGCTCCATCCTTCATGTGGTTTAAACTCACACCTGGCTGGTTAGGGAAAGCAGAGAATTTAGTCTGAAAGGTGTCTCTTTTAATTTGAAAATCTGTGTGCCATTCCCGTGTCTGACTTTCTACGTATCTTAACCTGCTTCGTGCAGTTTTATCTGTCAAAAGTATACCAGGTGCTATTTTAAAAGATGCAGATTGGAGAGCAGTTTCCAGGATGTCTCTCAAATGCGTGCCTGGTAGATTATAGGCAGTGTGTATAGCGGACGTGATATCAGTTCCAGTGGCTAAAACGTAACACAGATGTACTCTGTGTACTCCTGTGTTTAGTTGGAGATGTCTTTAAGGAAATGTGAAGCCTTACTGCATGTTTTTTTTTAATCTTCCTGTTAACAATCATGAACCTTCTACTCTTGTGACTAATGAGTAAAATAGTAACTGACTGAAATCTGTACAGTTTCAAAGAGGATAACAGACTTCACTGTGAGATCCATAACTGTGAGCGTATTGTATTAAATATTAAAAAAAGAAGAAAAAAGAAAAACCCTGAGTTAAAAAAATGGGTGGAGCCAAGAGGTGGTTAATGCCAACACAGAGTACAATCTGGCAACCCTTTTGAAGCTCAATCAGGGAACGGACGTACATATGGATAGATCTGAAGAAATCTGGAGTAGTACAATAAGTAATTTTCTTTCTTTCTTTTTTCACACTGACTCATTTCACTAACTAACGATCAATGACTTTAGCTTATACGTGTAAACGAGTCCTCGCCGAGTACTTCTACATCAACATAAGTAAACAGGATTTTTAAAAAAAAAGACTTATCAGTTTTATTGATTTGCTACACTGGAAAACAAAATAGTACTACTGACACAAAATTTTCAAACCCAATAGCCTCAGTAAAAGTTGAGGCCCTGTGGTATGTAGTATATTTTTTTTGTTTCAAAGTAGAGAAAACAACCAGTCTGTGGGGTTAAATTCAGTCATCTTATTTTGTTAAAAATATCAATGGAGCCCTTAAAGTCAGTTTAATCCAAACAGTTTTACACGTTTTAACTCATACTGTGTGTGCACGTTGGACAGATGTTAACTAAAAAATCTGAGCGAGCAGGTGTCAGTAAACATCGGTGTCTTGTGTGTTCATCTCTCAAGAAGTGAGACATCTTCATGCACTAACACAAGCACACACACACACACACACACACACACACACACACACACACACACACACACACACACACACACACACACACACACACTATTTAGCAGGTTGACACCTTAACCCAGTTGGTGCACATACACACACAATCTCACACACACATTTGGCACATTTAGCACCTTGTCAAAAAACCCTGGTGGCCCAGAAGAAATCACAAACAGATTGAAGATGGCAGGACATGAGGAGGAGGAGGAGGCAGTGGAAATGATATGAAGCGGGAGGAAGACACACCTGTTATTAGCTTTTCTCCATACGGTGGTTCAGATGGAAGCTAGGACAGGCGGGACAATGAGAAGTATGACGGGGGGACAGAAGGAGATCCTGGGAGAGAAAATAAGAGATTGTCAGGCATTAATAATGGATGGCAGATCCTTAGGGACCATGTTCAGACATTAATAATGAATAAGACTCAGCTGGAGGGGGCAAGGAAACGCCTCAGCAGAATTTACCTGAGGTAAGACGAACGACATGAAGTAGATATATAACATTTGATCATGAATTCTAAACTTTCCGGATTTCAGTTGTTATAGGGTGACAACCATTTTTATTCTTTTTCTTTAATCTCATTATTTACAGTACTGCGCAAAAGTCTTAAACCACCAATCACTATTTAGTCAAATGGGAATTAAGTGCATAAGTTTGTTAAATCAACTTACTTCTTACGCCACCTAACCTAGGATTCATTCAAGTATAAAAAGCCACCTAATTTAAGCAGTGTTGTGTCTACACATAACAGACAACTTTTAAATTGTATCTTTAGACACTTTGTTACTAGCAACCTGTCAAAAAATAATACTTTCTGTAGTATATCTAAAATTCCAACGATGACGCCATTTGACAGAGATACAAAAATATTTTGCACCAACAAGATGAGTTCCAAATTTTAAATTCCTCCTGCTTTTTTGCCACACTTTTTCTTGCTTATTTTCTCCATCTTTTACTTATTATTAGAGTGTTAGTTTGTTTTAATAACGTTATTACATAATTTACTTAGGGATTAACAAAGTATTCTGATTCTGTTAGCTGAAAAATTAAAAGCTGAAAACTGAAAGACATATCTCAGCGTGGTGTGCAGTGTGTCCTTAAAAGATTTGAGGAAATTGGACAAGTGGAGGACAAAAGAAGAAATTGTAGAGCTAAAAAAGTGAAGTCCTGAAGAAATAGGAAAAAAAAGAGTAAAGACCTGACATAGGACCTCAGATATTTGAAATGTTTTTGTTCAAACTGTTATCATTATTTACGGTTAAGGTCAGGAGAGAGGAACAGCAGTGAATATCACAGTAAAACACAGTCATGCATTTTACCCTGTGGTGCTTACTCAAAATTGATGGAATTATGAACCCAGAAAAGTACCATCAAACTTTGATCCAACATCTGGAAAGTATCTGACTGGCAACAGCTTCATTTTATTAGCATGAGAATGATCCAAAAAAGATACTTCCAGTGTAATAAAAGCACACAGTCATGGATTGGCCTCCCCAGAGCCCGGACCTCAACATTATTGAAGCAGTGTGGGATCATGCTGACAGAGAACAGAACAAAAGGCAGAAACATCCAAAGTAGAGCTTTGAATGTCCTTCAATAAGCCTGAAGAACTATTCCTGAAGACTACTTAAAGAAATGAGAAAGAGAGTTAGCTGCGTTCAGACTATGATGAAGAATAAAGGAAGTCAGACAAAATATTGATATTCAAAATTGTTACAATCACACATTTTTTCATTGTGCATTTGCATGTTCACTGCACCTTTTTCTTATTTTCCTAGTAAAATATAAAGAAATGAGTGGTGGCTCAAGATATTTCTGTGTGTCTTTAAAAATACTTTTTACAAAGTAATGTCCCTTAAAATAGCTGTAGAACATGTAAATTGAAAAAAAAAAGTGAAAAAAAAAAATCATCCTTTTAATCAGAAAGATGCTTAAAATAATCAAGCAGCAAAACATTTCCCTGAAAGAGGCCAGCGGTGGAGTTACAACATCACCAGTGAGAGCGGTTGTATGACATGTTCAAAATCAGAAAACTCAAAAATGTGTGCATGAGAGGATACGAGCACACTATCGCTAACAAAGGGCCTGACATGTATAAACACATGAACACACAGCTGCTTAACAACACCAATGTCAGATAACCCCCCAAAAATCCAGATGTTTTCACACAAACACACCATTTTTTATTTTTATGTGCACATTAAAACCCACGAGGTTTGGTGGTGTGCCAGAAGGTTGGTGTCACTGAGAAAGACCACCACGTACATTCATTGCTGCATTGTCTCTACCTCTGTATTTCACATCTTCTCATCTTTTTTGCACACACACACTCGCTTCCTCTTTATGCATGTCCTCACACACACACTGGCAAATGAGCAGCACACTCAAACTAAATGGGTGGCCTGATGGTGAATCACTGTCATTTAGCAACAAAGACCTCAGCTTGTTGTCCCTTCATCCCTCTCTCCCCTCATCTGCCTTTTTTTCTTTCTGCGTCTCTTTCTCTCTCTCTTTTTGGCCAGTATGTGTGTGTAATTGTTATTGCATGGAAAGCAAAACACAACTGTATACACAGATTAACACACAAACACATGTATTCAACTTGCACGTCTACCGTCACACATGCATACATGCATGAAACACACACACACACCGTACGGGTGTATAATTACAGAGAGTGAAGCAGCACTAAGGAATAATTACAGAGGCTGGTTGCTGTTGTTGTTGTTGATTCCAACAAATAAACCAGTACACAAACAAGATGGAGGGGTGAGAAGCAGGTCAAGCCATTTTTGTGATACAGCACCATCTCACTCATATCCATGTGTTTTAGTTTCATTTTGGTTTGTCTTTATCTGAACAAATGAAAGTACGCAGACACCTAAATGTTGCACCCAAGACTTATATTTATATAGAGCAAAATCACAAAAAAGTTGCCTCAAGGTCCTTTGTATTGTAAGTTAAAGGCTATACGATAATTCAGAAATAACCAGAACAATAAGATGACGCTCTTTGAGCAAACACTTTGGTGACAGTGGGAAGGAAAAACTCCCTTTTAATAGACAGAAACCTCTGGCAGAACCAGGCTCAGGGAGGGTTGGGCATCTGTTGAGACTGGTTAGTGGTGAGGGGAGGAAGGCAGGACAAAAGAAGATGGGGAATATATGTGTTGGCAACACATTCTCGCTCCAGGATGGTCAGGACCCCTACTTGTTGCTTTTTTATGCATTTGATGCCCGTTTACTATTGGTTTCTGCCATCTAGGCTACTGCTACACAACGCCTGTTAGTCGGCAGAGAAAGATGACCTGCCAATTAAATACTTTGCAACTTTCACACTTTGACTTCTGTTTATTTTTGCCTTTTTCTTTTCTAGTTAGGTTTTGGAACCAAAGCTTTCTTTTACAGGAAGATTGTACTTTGACTAAAATCACACATTTTCAAAAATGGCAGGCAGTCTTCCAGGCAGTCAAAGGTGACCTCCTCCAGTGTGCAACAATCCTGTCCACCATTTCCTTGAGTTAACATGATCATGCATGCCACAAGAATAATCACCAAAGTATATTTCCTCCAGTCTCAAGGCCATGCTACACACAAGATTTGTTCCCACTGAGTGATAAGAGCATTAGTGGGAGGAGACCTGGCTCAGTCTGCACTCCAGTTCAAACTAAGAACTGTGGTATATGGGTTCGTTTGCTTCGTGCATGGTGTATGGTCACAATTATTCTAGGTGAGATGCATGGCAGTAACCTGTGATGTCAACATTACAAGAGCACTCAGAAAGTGCAACTCTCCCCAAAAGGCAAGGGCCAAAATCTTAGGATACCATATTGAAAAGCTCTGTCCGTGCCCTTTCGTGTGATACATTACTTGATATGGTTTCTGTTTTTTTCAAGGTTATCTATGAATTGGGTGCTAACAAGGTCACATGCTTCACCAACCTATGTACTTATGTCCCCCCAAGGTCCCGCATATAAAACATTGTGCATAATATAACGTTTTTGCTGAATTTGACATTTGGTGTGACCTTGACTCAATTTTCACCAAAGTTAAATGAGCTGGAGCTGTTTTTGGTATTTACCATCACACAAAATTAGAAAATGATAATTGTGGATGCCAGACTGCTAACTAACAGACACACAAACAAACCAACAGAACCAGTTACTTCCTTTCTTCAGGGGGAGAACAAGGGATTTCAAGTGGACTCATAATATACCACCCGACATAGCAAGATCACCCTGAATCTAACTGGATTGTAAGGTCTCAGAGGTAACGCAGATGGCAGAAGTGAGGATGCAAGGCAGGCCTACTCGCAAAGCTAAGGAAACAGCCACACACAAACCCCCGCTACCCCTGCAAGCATTTTCCTCACCAACAGCATTTTGTTTATTTTGTCCACAAAATAAGCAAACTGGAGCTACAAATTGCTAGAATGTTACTATGTTTGTGACTGCTGTGAGATAATTATAAAGGAGACCTGGATACAGCCACTCATCCTGGATGCTACAGAACAGCTGGCCGACCGCTCCACCCACTGTTACGACAGGAACAGAGACTCCAGCAAGCGCAGAGGAGGGGGCCTTGTACATAATGAGGGATGCACTAATGGTAAGATCATTCTCAACCACCGCTCTTCTCACTTGGAATTAATGTCTGTCATGTGTAGACCCTTCTAGCTGTCTAGAGAGCTCACAGTGGTAACCATAACTGCTGTATATATATGTCGCACCTGATGCTAACATTAACACATCTCTTTCCCATTTGTACAAAACTATAAGCAGAAAACAGCAAGCTCACCAAGAGGGAGTGCACATCACTGTTTGGTATTTTAATCAAGCTTGCCTAAAAACTGTGCTTCCCAAATTTCAATAACATGTACAATGTCCCACCAGAAAGAAGAACACACTGGACCACATCTATTCCAACGTAAGGCATACAAAGCCTACAGAGCCCATACCACTTCCACAGTTATAAGGATGGGTCAGAGTTGGTCTAAGGGTTCAGTTTCCCAGCTAAGGGTTGCTTTGCACACACAAAGCTGATTGATGGTGAATACGAAAAAAAGCTGCAGGACTTAATGGTGTACTTGGCAAGACATTAAAAGCTTGTGCTGACAGGCTATCAGGGGTTTGAACCATGATTTTCAATCTTTCCCTGACTTGAGCTACCATCCTATCTTGTCTCAAGTCAACCGGTATAATTATAACAGCCTAAACAACTACCTAACTTTGACCCATATGTCCATATCTCCATTGCCTTCCACTTAGAATACCCAGGGAACTATGTCACAATGCTCTTTGTTGATTACACTCCCTCCTTCATCATAATCATCCCATATAATGGATGACAAGCTATCTGACTGTCTCTGCTTGGATTAAAGACTTTCTTACCAACTGTTCACAAATTTACAGTTGCTGAGTCCTTTGCTGCACCACTTTACCAACACATTTCTTAAATTTGCTAAATGCTCTACTGCAGCTGGGGTCACATCTGTTTGCAAAGAGTCAGTGTACAGAGACGAGATACAGAAGGTGTCTGTGTGGTGCTCACCAGTGAAACCAAGGCGATGGTCAAAGACTACAGAAGTCTCGTGAATGATCTATTGGGGTCTGCCAACTTTACAGCAGTAGTTAAAAATCCTCATCAGAGACCACATCTCAAGTCTGGTGTTAGTGGCCTCCATCATTGAGAGTCTACAGATGTGCTGCATCACAGTGTGGTAAGCTGGAAAACTGTGCAGAGGGCTATCAACCATCAGCTGCCAACTGCCCTCGCTCAAGGACATCTCCAGCTTTCAGTGCCTCAGCAGGGCAAAGAAAATAACCAAAGCCCCTTTCCACCCTGGACAGCACTTCCTCAACCTCGTACCCTGTGGCAGGTGGTGCAGGTGCCTAAAGAGCCACACGTTTCTTCCCCCGGCTCATCAGAAATCTCAAACGCTGCAAATAAAAGAATGTAATACTTCTTCTGCAGTGAACACGGTCCCCTGAAAGCCCAGTCATGTCTTAAATATGCAAATGTGTGTCTCCTCTTCATACTCTTATTTTTTTTATATTATTTATATATTATTATATAGTTTTAATGTGCAATGACAATAAACACTTCATTCCAGTCACTAGGTGGGATCAAACAACCCTTCCCAGCTCTTACATTATCTGCTTTAGGATTCCCCTTAATCAGTGGATACAGACTTGTCAAAACCATAAAAATGGCTACAGATAAGGGATGTCCACATGTTACTGGTCTCATACTGTATATTGTTCTGTCTCTAATTAACCTCTCATTCAACTGGACTTTTACTCTTATTTTTTAAGGGCTTAATATCTCTTTTCATTCCCTGCATGGTATCAAATGTTTTCCGTCTACCACTCCAATATTTTCCCATCTTCCCCACATATACACACAAATACCCCCCCCCCCCCACACACACACACACACACACACACACATACCCTTATACACACATACTCATACTCAAACACACCGTGCCCAGCTCAGTCACCTGCACTGAAGGTAAATGGAGTGTGAGGTTTTACTGGCGCCATGATTGCGGGGTTTGGCTCGGGAGGAAATAAGTGTTTCGTTTGTTTATGTACTATCAGACAGCAGGTGGCGGAGTCAGCACACCACCTCCCGACCTGTAGCGAGGGAGAGAGGTGGACAGAGGTGGAAGCAGGGATGGTGAGTCGAGGGTGGGACTCACAAAACTTAAGTCTAAACATCACTGTGACAAGAAGGAAAATACCCACCGGAAACATGGTGGAAAACTGACCCCACAATCCACGACACACTGTCGCAGAATTTCAACAAAAAGGGAATGTGAAGATAAGTGCGTGTCCATCTGGCAAGGAAAGCATGCGTGTGTGTCTGTGTGTGCACTATTCGTGAATGCGTGTGAATCAGTAGGGGAGGTGCGAGGTTGTGAGGGTGAGGGTTATCCCACTGTGTCACAGAGAAAGAGTAAAACAGGGAGGGAGGGAGATCTCTTGCATGTGGAAAAAATAGGGAGATGAAAAATGGACGATAGATGAGTGCCGTGCGAGGTGGCTTTGTTCTACTGAAGGGCTGGGTTCACCGGCAGATGAAGAGCTAACTCTTACCGGGAAATCACAGCTTGGCACAAACCTCTGTCTTTCATTTTTTTTGTGCTCTTTATTTCTGTTCCTATCTCTCAGTTTTCTTTTACTTTCTGGTCTCTTTGCTAACCACTTTTAATTTTTCTTGCCCTGTCTACGTGTATTAATTTAAACTCATCTTCTCGGCATTGCTATTCTTTCTGCCCTCATCCCAGTCAAACTCCATCGGCTTATTTGTTCTCATTTTAATCTTGATCTGTGCACATCCGAGTCGACCTATCTTGCCTATGATCTACACCATTTTTTTCTACTCAGAAACCAGACTTTTAAACTTGTTCATTCAAAGGTAGCCTCTATCGATCCCTCCACTCTTTTCTCCTGCCTAATCTGTACTTCCAATTCTTGCTAGAACCATTAAAGTGTCCACAGAGTCTCATTTATGGATGTACCAATTCATTTTTGCCTCTCTTTGTACAGATTCTGATACCTAAACTCACAGTATCTGGTAACACACAGTACCAGTCCAGTAGGTGAGGCAAATATTATGCACCAATATCATGGTCTGACAGGACATATTTCACATTAGAAAAATCACACGGCACACCACCAAACAAAAATGTCACAAAAAGCATATTGATATTTTTCCCTGTCCACCAGGTGTAGCAGAATTGGCTCGGGTTGTCCCCAGTATACCTTTTTTGCTTTCTTCTGACCACTACACATGCTGGGGCCTTCATCTGGGTCAGAATTTTCTCCAGGACCAAGGTCAGACTGACTACTTTTCCTTTTCAAATATTTATCTATTACTATTACTCGCTGCGTCATCTCGCAGCATGAGTATTATGTAATTTCTTCTTCATCTTCTTCTGTTTTACTGGCAGTTGGCAACCCATTTAATTAGAGCAGGTAGTTGTACTGCCTTCTAGTGGAAGAGAATGTAATTGTTCTGTCCGTTACTCACGCCGATTGCTTAAAGCACTAATCAGGTGGAACCAGATAATCTTTCACGGCACACCTGATCATTTCTCTGCACAGTGGTTGGGGAACACTGGTCTAAACATCACATGGGAAAATTTTGTTTCACATCCGTGATTTCTCACTCTTATGTCATACAGAAAAAACAAATTCGATTTAAGTAATTTGGCTGTAAGAAACCTTTGGTTAATGACGCAAATCCATATACTACATTAGGATGTAAGCATGACTTGATATTCACAGACTTTACTAGAAAAGTTATTCATTGGCATTAAACCTGATAACAAGTTAAGTAAAGCATTAAATACTGAAAGCAGCTCTTGAAAATGTGCTTTAAACTCAATGCAACATATTCTTCTCTATGTTGGGACCTCTTTCTGAAACACCAAAATCCAAAGAAAGACTCCCCAACTCAGGAAGCTAAACATCTGCGCAGCACTTACCGTTATTCTGAGAAACCACAGCACTGAGAATTAAAGCTGCCCAGGTACACATTTAAACAGCAGGGGATCAATAAGTAAAGAAAATATACCAGGTGTCTTGACAGTGGGAAGAAACCATCTAGAAACCTTCACACATGAACAGTAAAAACCAAAGAAAACACAAAAAACAATAAAAATAAATTATTTGATTTTGAATACATGTTTGTTGTAGCTTGAATGTTCTCCAGTCATGAGTAGACGCGGTTCCTATTTAATAATTTTAGAAAGACAAAACTCATTGTCTAGATGAAATTTCTCTGATTAAAGTGAAATTAATGTAGAGATTAATAAATTCAAATATCCTTGTACTAAATAAAAAAAATTCATGGGAACCTGCAACAAATCCCTCTGATCAGATTAATATAATTCCACATGCTAAATGAGGCTGGAATTAAAAGTAATGTGGAAAACATAACTCTGTAAATTGGTCGCAATGTTTCCTAAATGAAGCAACTATCAGTGTCATCAGCGCTGCCATTAATCACTGTCAAAGTAGCTACTATATTATGATAGATAGATAGATAGATAGATATGCAGTGAGATTTGCAGTAAATTAAAAAGGCCAACATAAAAAAATAAATTTAAAAAGCTGGAGTCACCGCGTTGGTAATGATGTGACCATCAGTCACGATCTTAAAAGAATTCCTTCTAGACACGTTTACTTCAGCTACACTGAGCTTTACCATTTAACTATAGTGCTAATTCAGCTTATGTGTGTTACAGTTTCATGAGTGCCCATGCTGCTGCGTTTAATAAGCTAAGAACCCCATTACTGGCCGTGTTTTTACCCCAAACTTCTCTGGGTAAATGAGAGAGCGCCGGGCTGCTTCGGATGAGCCCGAGGCCTTTCCTTGTATGCTCGGTAAAAGGGGCGGGAGGTAAACCTATGTTATTCAATTTCAATTAAAGTAGAGAAGAAGAGGAAGTTTTAATTGATTGCCGCCATGCCAAAGCTCGCTCTCTCGCTCTTCCTGTATGTGTGTGTGTGTGTGTATGAGAGAGAGAGCCATGCTGACTATAGACACACACACACACAGATGTCCTACTTTTATCCTTGCTTGATTATACTCAGCTTGCTTCCTGTTTATGCTGGGGAACCAAGCGTGACATTTCAGATTACCACTGCATTTTATTTATTATAATTATATAATTGTACATGAAATGCAAGAAAAAAAATGTAATTAGTTATGTCTGCTTCGTGTTTTCTCTTGCCCCCCTCCCCACCCACATCTGCTAAATGACTGAAAAACGGCTCCGAACAGCGATGTGCACGAGATAAAAGAAACGCTGAGAGGTTAATTCATTTTTATCTGTTGTGATTTTTTATTAAATAAAAAGAAAAAAAGTCAACAAACTCAACCCAACTGTTTGTTTAAGCCTCTGTCCCTGTCCAGAGCTTATTCTAATGTGCCAAGGGCTATCATTATAATACCCCATGCAAATATGGCCATGGTATTACATCGAGTGTAGTTTGATCCCCAAAGTGATGGCGACTCAAAACATCCTGAAAGTCTGCCTGCCTGTTACATTGTTTGCAAAATGACACGGGTCAATAGGCAGATCTGAAACAGGGTAAAAAAGGAAGAGAGAAAACTGCTTTTACTAAGTTTGTTTTTGCTCTTTTTTTGTCTTTTTTATCCTTTGTTTGTTTGCATTATTTGTGCTGGGATTTTTCTATTCTGCACCTCTTCGTCCCTCATCGTGCTTTTTTGGCTGAGCTACAAGGTGTTAATGAAAGCGTTTCAGGCAAACATGTTGATTTTTGTTTCCATGGGGATCCAGAAGGCCTCACAATGTCACAGAGGCTTCGGCCAACAGACTGGCGAAAAGCACTGCTGTCTCTTTTTTTTTCACCCCTCTTTTATTCGCTGTTTCTTCTTCTCCACTCTCCATTTTCTTTTCTTCTTTTTTTTAATGAATTCTTTCTGTTGGTTTAACTCTTCAGCCTCCCCCTCTGTGTCTCTGCCTTTACCGTTTGTTTTCGCTTATTCGTCTTTTTAAAGCATCTCTGTTTCTCTTTTTCGCTGCCACTTTTTCCTCTCACTCTTTTTTCCTCTTCCTGACCCTCTCTACTCCGCTTACCCCCTTTCTTCTTTTGTTGTCATTTATGTGTGAAGAGCACTGATAAATGAAGACAAACACAGCAGTGTCTGTGTGTGTGTGGGTGTGTGTCTGAGAGACGGACGCCAACTCTCTGATAGCATTGTTAGCCTCTCCACCTCTCCTCACTCCACTGCACATCCAGCTACAGGCTTTCTTCCCCCCTCCTCTCCATCCATCCAGGCCCCGAGCCAAGAAGGCAGCTTTGGGGGCCAAGTCAGGCCAGGATGGAGGCTTCATTGTGGGGCTGCAGAGGGCGTTGGTGCTGGAGGATGAGGACCGGGGATCCAGGCCAAGTCCCAGACCCAAGACCCTGATCTGGCTTGCCAGTCAACCCACTAAAGGACCTTCGTGGCTGGGCACAACATCAGGACAAGAGGGGAGGAGCTGGAGGCTGGAGGTCTCAGCAGCGGTAATGGCGGTGGCTAGATTAAGACCTTCTCTTAGAATCGGCACAATGGAGAAGGTCTACAGCGAAGCTCTGTGCAGACACACACACATGCACACATACACAGCGCCTCTATTCAGCTTCGTCCATGTTGCTCATCAGAGGCAGAAAAGCATGAATAAATACATGAGCAGCATAGAGGCTCCATAGGTCTGATAAAAAGAAAGAACACACATGAATTACTGGGACTGAAAGAAAGAATGGTAAATTGAAAAGAGGAACAGATGAATAATTTCGATGGTTTTGTACTACAGTAATTGTAGAAAAAAAACGAGGGGTAAGGAGGAGGATGAATTATGAAAATCCTCAGTTCCCCTGAGCTCACAAAATGGAATAATTAGGAAAAGTTAGGAAAGAGCCAGTTTGAAAATTAATTGCAACAACAAACTTTCTGAGCTGTGGTGGAAGTTATATCAGGGTTACTGCAGCACACGCACACACAACACTGGCTGCTGATGGTTGTGCTCTTCAATCGCAACATGCAGCTATTCTTTAAAAATCGTACTAGATGGTCCCCCTGCGCTACTTATGACAACTGTAATCATTTTAACACAGACTGGTTCTGTTGCAAGTGTTATCAAATCGGTTTCTAATTCATTATAGCAGATAATGCAGTGTTATTTGTGCTGCAGTTCTTTCTAAACATCTGCTACAACCAGCACAGCTAATATAATTAACAGCACAACCACTAGCTTCTGTATCACTAAGCATGAGAGTATGTATATGAATATGTCATGCATAAGCAGAAAACTTTAGTCTCCACACCGGCTTCCTGAAGACATCAAGGTTCTGTTTGGTTTCTGTCTTTCTGGATGTTTCCTAATTTAGCCCACTGTCCACCCGCCTGTGGTACTTAATGTAAGGTACACTGTAAACATGAAAAGGTTAGAATTTAATTTAGTAGCTTAATATGCAAAATAATTGAAATTGATCAATAATAATATGAAGTAACTCAAATAGAAAGAAATGTATGATAAACTATTTGAGTCAGTAGGACTGCTTTTTATCATCACTTAATTTATGTAAGCATTGAGGTTTACAGTGTGTAAATCATATCGATTTGATATGGACTTTAAAAGTTAATACTTTAAAAGTAATGCTTTACATATTAGGTCTGTTACTTCATCCTTTTTGCGCATGTATTTACAGCAACACAAGCTTTGTGTTTGTTCGCTGCTTGAGGTTGTCAGCCTTTATGTTCCTATATAGTTCTACCTTATATTTTATCCATCACTCATCTGTTTGTTAAAGCTATGTATAACATACAGGGTTTATCTAAGAAAATCGTCTGCTATGCTTTTAATGCTGCCGCCGTTCACCAGGAACAATCCAAACACTTTTAGGAAAACCGGATACGTGAGTTTCACGATGCTTCCGGTTGGTAGCATAACAACTAGAGTGGCTGCAGACATGTTCACAGAACTGTGGGACAATTTGACACACATTTTGTATGTAAAGTTTTATATTCCACCATGTATTTTAACATTTACCACATGCTTTTATGTTTATTACTTAAAAAATACAACCTTTTGAAATCAGATTATTCTTTTTGATACACCCTGTACTGTTTATATGTACTTCCACACATGAACACATTTTGCAATAGATATCACATCCACAAGTCCATGTGCTCTAAAACACTAAACCCTCTACCAGCTTATGATTTTAAGCGGCTTCCCTTGTAAGATCTTGAGAACTTCAGAGTTCGGCAGCTGCACAGCGCAGAAGTAACTGAAGCTACGTGAGCATTTTAAGTGGTGCAGTCGAGTACATCAAGTCTTGTAACTATTCAATCTACAACTATAAAAATATACGTGGGGTTTTAACATTGCACAGTTACTCTACTTCCACCTTTTGTTTCTGAGAACATGGGACAAGTTTTAGTCAGCCATCTGATTCCTGAAGTTTGATCTTCTTCTCTGTGGTTACAAACTTCTGAGGCTAACAGAATATAATGTATAATATAGTATTTAGACTGGACAAACAACAGCCTATTCACACATGCAACATGAGAAAAAAAAGCAACTTTTGAAGCGAAAGAAACACAAAGTTAAGTGTGTAAGTTTTAGTGTAGACAACAACAAACTTAGGACAAAGCAGTTTAAAAATGTTAATATCTAAACATCTAAAATAACAGTTGCTACTGAACTATGGTTAATTCTATATGAGGATTATACTGTTGCTTTCATGTGCCACGGTCAACATGAATTGGATTAGTATTAGTTTAGTTTACGTTATGATTCCTAGTCGAATCTTAGGATATTTAGTGATTTAGGATAACATGAAAATCTACATTGTATTTGCAGTATATTATTTGATCTTTGGACCCATACAAATAAGCTGTGGTTAGCTTCTGGTGAGCCCCATTTCACAAATAACTGTCTAATACATCAGGGGTGACAAAGACTCTGAACCGGCCCACGTGACTGATTGGGAAATGTGAAGGAAGGCAAAAATGTTGGCCTTTTAACTGTATTTTGATAAGTCTTAAAGCTTTTTCTTCTGATAAAGACTCCTCACATAGCTGTTCGTATTACACCAAAGTAATTAAGTCATAGATAAACAAATAAATGACAGCAAGGGTTCTATTATTCCACTATCTACTATAAAAAATGTGTGTTTTTTTTAAACAATGCATTCAAAGAAAAAAAAAAAACAGGACATTTTCAGTTTTATGATTTATGATTGAGTGTTTTGTTTTATGATTTTTTTTCTCATATTAAAGATGTCTCTTCTTTGCAGTGTGGAAGTGGAAGCTTCACTGGTCTGGAGTTTGACATGCCTGTTACACATTATCATGTTGGAATTTGTATTTTCCTTGATTTAAACTGAACTATTAAGGCATTCAAATTAGAAATAACTGAAGGAATCCAACAGTTTATGACACATTTAAGGCTGTCTGCATCATTTCTAGTCTACCTGATGAGTAGAATAAAGCAAATACAGATAAATGCATCAACACTGTTCCTAATTTTCTCACTTTGGTGCAACTTTGAATATTTTTAGATGCATTACGAGTGGCAGGATGAAGAAAACACGTGGAAAGCAAAGCGAAGAGAGAGAAGATCAGAAAGTTCACAAGTATAAATAGACCCGCGGGGACACCGTGTGTTGCTTTATTGAGCACTGTTCGTTTCCTTTGTGCCAGCTAATGTCTGTGTTTCTGCTCACAGAGGAGAGTAGAGGAGCCGAGATACCTGGTAATGTCTGCAATAAGACCTTTTCACCACCTCTTACCTCTTCACCTATACTATACGCTACTTCTGTAGTCAAAGTGTGCGTTCATGCTCGCGTGCGTGTGTGTGCGTTTGCATCAGAGCTCTCTCAGAAAGGACCCTGGGACCCTCCTCGACAGTGAGAGCTTTTAGCTCTTCTTCGCTAATGTCCTGAATAATGGCATCTTGATGGAGAGCAGACGAAAAGAGACAGGAGAAAGAGGGAAAGGGTGAGGACAGGGAGAGAGAAAGAGTGCGTCAGGAGGAGGGGGGGGGGACAGAATGAGAAACCTCTGCATCCATCTGTCTTTACCTCCAGACCTCCATCAGTAGCAGGCCTATCATTATTCCCTCACTATGCCCTTCTATTTTCATTATTCCCTTTTTGTGTATTTTTTCAGAGTGATGATAATCCACATATATCTTGTTCTTGCAAAAAGACACAGTGCCAGTGTATGTGTGCACATAAGGAGTCCTTACATGACATAGCAAGCCTTTTAGCAAAGTGAAATTTTGATGACATTCAAGTATTATTTGGAAGAAAAAGGGACTATGCTGTTTTTAGCGACATTAGCCGAAGCCACTGCAGCAAATCCTCCAGATGCACCTTTAATAACTGCTGCTAGAAAAAAAATCTACCTCTCTACTTAAAGTGCAGAGGAAAAAGATTCTTTTGTGTGTGCGTCCCCCACTCCACCCACACCTTTATTCTGTACATAATTTGGATCTCAAGATCTAACATAAGTCCACTGAGCAGCAGATCTGATGTCGCCGCTTCTTCAGTCTGTGGCTGAAACAGAAAAGTGGAACTGGGAGAAAACTGTCTGAGGCGTGCGAGATAACGCAGGTTCCTCTTTAGTGCCAAAAAGAAAAGTATCACTTTTTCTGAACCTGTGGTAAATTCCATTTATTGCAACAGTTTTCTTCTTCTTTAGCATCACCTCTCACATTAAAGACGTGTACTTGCTGCTCTTTGACGACAACTAAAACTACAGTTGTGCTGTGACCCACAGAGCCAGCTTTAACATGTTGGAGCTTCTTCCACATGTTTGCCTGCAGACTCTGATTCCTCCACAGTGTCTGAGATTTACTGGTTTCAGGCTGCCTCAGGTGGTGTTTTCAACTATTTCCCTTCCCTGCCGTGGATCCGAGCTATAAAGGTGACTTGCACTGTGGGCTGTTTGACCACGACTTGTGTTTGGACAGTCAGTTTGGCTCTTTGGCTAAATCCTAAAAAAAAAAACCAAAAACAACAACAACAAAAAAACGAGCAGTGGGGTCAGTTTGATTAAAAGCCTCAGTGTTGCTGTTTGAGTTGTAAGGTCACACTGGGATGTACTGAGTAAACTATAGAGACTGATCATGGTGACTGACCGTGACCGAAGCACACACAGACACACACTTTCTCTTTCACACAGTTCACACAACTTCCACCTCCTATCCCCCCCCCCCCCCTCTCTCTCTCTGTTTCACTCAAGTCTCTCTCTCTCTCTCTCTCTCCCTCATTGAGTCTTCTCGCCCGTTTGCGCGCTACCGCTCTCGCTCCAGCACCAGGCGCGCACACCACAGACACGAGTTTGGGGGGGTCATCGCCACATCAGGCAAGTAAATATAAGGGAAGTCAGCGAGTTAAACATTAAAGCGTTTATTTTCAACCCATCGCAGTGAGAAACATGTTTCGTGTCTGTGTTACTGCTGTGGGTTTAAATGACAGCACGCAATTGCCACGATACGCCATCTAAAAAATATATATTTGTATTACTATATTAGTATTTCTAATTATTGTATTTGAAATTCAACAGCAGCTTCTCTCAGTTTGACATTTTTCCCCCGCTGTTTACAGTTTTCAGCAGCAGCACCGTCCCCTCCTCTTCTGTAAGATAAGATCATTATTCTCCACCTATTCTGGCCTCACACTGAGGATTTTTATTATTTTATTAGTATTTTATTTTTTTGGTACAGGCCAAAAGGGTTTTTTTTCTTATCTCTTCAACTTTCTGCTCCTGTGTCCGGATCTCCCAGATTGGCGCAAAATCGCGTGCGCATTTTCTTAAGACAAAACAATGATGTTGAAGTTAGCGAACTTCTAAATGGCATCACCCAGTGCGCCGTGCCTCAAATAGGTCACAGCTTTTACAGCTTATTGTTAAGTGTGTGTGTGTGTGTGTGTGTGTGTGTGTGTGTGTGTGTGTGTGTGTGTGTGTGTGTGTGTGTGTGTGTGTGTCTGTGAGAGAGAGAGAGAGAGAGAGGGAGAGTGGGGGTTGGTTAAAAAATGAGATCTGTGTGCTGTATTCTGGTCAAGTTCAGCTGCCGTTTCTCTTTGTGCTTAATAATGTGGCAGCCGATCATTAGAAAAAGAAAAAGAAAAAAATGAAATAAGAGGCCCTGAATGCCTTTGCACGCGAGGACAACCCGCATGGCACGAAACACACTCGTGTCTCCTCGGGGGAGATTTCTTTTTTCTCCCTCTCGCTGATTTGTAATTTAATATTTGTTTGTTTTCTGCATCACGAAGCTGCCACAGAGCGCTTTGAATAATTGCGCCACGAATGAAATGTCCACTTCTTTAATTGAATTAAGTGACGCTGAGGTTTAATTCTGGGGGGAAACTAAAAGGCGAGATTTTGAAAAAGCACCTTAAAAAAGCAACTTTGGAGATGCAATTTTTAGAGAAGGAAATGTTTCACACACGAAACGCGTAATAAAAAGAGAGCGCAGGAATCTCCAGCCTCGCCTCAATCTAAGGAAAATTTTTTTTTAAATGTTTTTTAAATCGAATTCGTCTTAAAACGTTTTTCATTATTATTGTTATTCTGTTAAGCCAAATAGTTAAATTGTGTGTCTTTTTTTCTTGGGTTTAATTCAGTTTTTATTTTAAGTCCTCCCCTGAGAAGTGATGTAGACTTCCAAACAGTTTAATACGCACTGTATAAAATTAAAAGACTCATTTTGAGACTCTTAAAAAATCACTGGTGTTTTTCATTAACCTCTTGTGAGTCGGATTTACTCGTCTGATCTGTGGAAACGGTCAGTGAAGTTCCGTGAACCTCCACACTGTAGGAACGTGACGGCAGTAACAAACACACATCTCCAAAAGATTTTTCCTTCTGCAAATAATTTACACCTCTCACATAAAAACCGCAGTAAAAGCTAGAAGCTTTAAAGCGATAGTTCAAATCTGGGTGAATCTCCTGGATCTGTGAGCAGCTCGTGGCTTTTTAAAGGCCCACGTGCGTGATTTAAGCTTAGAAATATTATGCGTTCGCCCCCGTTATTCTGTTTTATTTACAACTCTGCCTGCTAGAGGACAGACACCGGCACAAACACAGAGACCTCCAGCTCTTAAGCCTCTGCTCTGCTGAAGTGCCCTTGAGCAACAGCGCGTCCCTCGCAGCTCCAGGTGTTCCCTGACCTCTGATCTCTGGATAAGAAGGGAGTTTTCCCATCAACCAGCAGCAGCGGGGTGTTTGTCTGAGTCTCGATAACTTTCTTTACGCTGAGCGGCACAGAGGTCTCCGATTGCGCACGCGCAATTAAAGATGAAGAAAAAGTAGTAAATTAATGTTTTGTTTTGTTTTTAATGCAGACGATGAACGCAAAGAAACTTTAAACGAATTAAAGCCAGTGTTTATTGAATCGTTAATGACACAGCTGAGAACATCCAGCACCAAACCAGCTGTCACTCGAACTCTTTTTTATTGAAAAACAAATTATTTTTAAATCTTGCTATTAACCATATTTAATCAATAAAAGTCACGTGATGCCTTTTAGATTGAACTCAAAGTATACATTTATTCTAGAAAAACTAAAAAAAGGAACTTTTGGAGAAAGACTGGTGAACTGACTTTCAGTTTACCCGCCGCGTGCTCCTCTCTCCTCTCCTCGCTCTGGGAGCTCGCTGTTAACCGCGGGGCTCCTTATAAATAAAATCCACCGTCCCCGGCTCCCCTTCCTTATTGGTCAGGTGGAGCCATTACCTCACTGTGTCGGCCGGTGACGCAGCGTCTTCACGTATCCTTCACGCGCGTCTCTTCTTGTTTCTTCACTGAGAGTCTTGCCGTCGGTCAGAGACGAGCCGAGGAGTGCAGGACGGAGCGGGTGCGCTCGATACTAAACACTTCCCATCCCGGGAGGAGAGCGGCGCTCTTTCTCCCCCTCTCGCTCTCTCTCTCTCTCTCTCTCTCTCTCTCATTCTCCGCATCTCTCCTATCGCTCTCTATCGTGCGCACACTTCTCCGCGAGCGTCTCTCTGTTGTCTCCCTCTCTCTCCCGCACACACAGACACGCTCACGCCCGCGCGCGTGCACGCTCTTGCATACGTCTCCACTTTGCCGTAGTAAATTACGGCATTGATCTCAACGGCGAGCGCGGATCTGTCTCTCGTGTTCGCCTCCCGTTTCTTTTTTTTCTCCCCTTCTCGACGGAGCGACTTGGAGAAAGGCTCGAGAGAGAGAGAAGTAAGTACAAACTCTTATTCTCCGTGTTTGTGTCTGCTGCCTGTTAGGAACACGCATGGCTGTGAATAACCCGAGTGCAACTTCACTCGCACTGCCTCCAGTTCGTGGACATCTTTTGCCTCACAGCTTCGATCCAGATGGCTCAGTTTAATCTCGGGACTGTTTTACAATCTGCTTCTGCTGAAAAACAAAACACAAAAACAGGCCGACTGTGAGGAAGGACTTAAAAAAATGATACATGAAAGTTTGTTTGAAATTTGAACTCAGACTCTTGGTTTTATTTGGTTTTGTCAGCGCGTGTGCGCGCACACACATTCCCTTCTTTCGCGTTTTATGGCAGATTGATGGATAATTTTTATTTTTGAAGGGGTAAAAATCCAGTTTCTTGTTATCAGTTTTGCAATTAAAGCCAAACGCGGGCGGGTTTCTCTCTTCCCTCTTTGCTCTTTATCCAGTTTATCTACTTTAAACTAAGAAAATAAACGGCGGGGTGAGTGGAAAAGTCCGTGTCGTGTCATGATCTTGGGTTAATGGTTGTTTGGAATATGACTAAGATCTCTGTGTAAGTGTCGTCCACAGTCTGTTTCCCCCTCGGACTGTGCACGGCTTCGCTTTCCGCTCAGAGCGCACACAGCGAGCTGCAGCAACAAGCTGTGATCGCCTTCACTTTTTAAGTTTTCCCCGTTTTTAACTCAATCGAGACAAAACGAACTAAAAGAAGGAACAAAACAAGTGTAATATTTAATTGTTTGTAAGTATTTATGATTTGGAACTATTACATTTAAATTATGAAGGCAAAGGTATTTAAACGGCAGTTTAAAGTTAAAAAGTCACCTAGCGCTTTGTATTCCTTTGTGAATTGAAATCTAACATTTACACGTATTAATCACTAACTTCCCATTTCAGTTCTCAAATACAGAGCCACACATTCCTGCCCTTTAATTTCAGATTAAAACAAAAGTTTCAGTTTTGATCCAAAAAAGCCACACACACTCTCACATCTCCTTTTCCTCCACCTCACCTTCAACAGAAGCTCATTAAAAAAAAAGAAAGAAAAGTTCATCCAACTTCTATTAAAATTCATCTGTGAGTAGATGAACCTTTGGAGCTGCTGTGTATTTCTGAGGTGTCCCTGTCTTCTGTTTGTTTAGTGTTTTATTAAAGGAGTCAGACCCGGGCACTCTCAACTTGAACTAAGACGCCAGTTTCAAAATAGGTTGTCGAGCTCTTTGGACCTCACTAATGTAAACTGTTTGTGTCCCTGTGTGTGTGTGTGTGCATGTGTGTGAGACAGACCACTGCACAGAGTAATGCTGAAGAACCAATAATGCAAACACAGACCAATGTGTGTATGCATGCGTGCTCAGTATATGTGTGTGTGTATCTGGGTCAGTCCCTGGCTCTGTGCTGAGGGGACGTGTTTTTCCTGAACACCTAACAGCAGCAGAACTGGCATAAGTCATATTCAAACTAACCATTCTCATTTGGTAATGGCCCCAGCAGGAACACGCCGGGGTCTGCTTTGATCGGCTGCTGTTGACTGATGCAAAAGCATCTTGTTTCTCCGAGCGTATGCTTGTGTGTGTGTTTAGTCTTTTTAAATCCTTTCTCCAGCAGTGTTTGAGTGTATTTTGCAGATGGGCCTGAAATCGTACCCGTTTCTGGCCGATGTACGAGCTGCAGAACTGTTGTTGTAAAGCTGGACACTCTTAATTTGTGAATCATTTCCCTAGTCTAGAAACTGAAATCCTTTGCAAAACAGATGCAAACACGTAACATGGGAAACACTGTCTGTGTTCACCAGTGGAGGTACAAGTGCAAACAATTTGCGCCTGCTTGAAAACAGACAAGCTGAAATTTTTTAATTGTTTTTTTTTCCTTCACAGTTTGAAAACTTTGTGGTTTGCACTCTTGTGCATCTCATTTTGTGTGATTCAGCTATGAGGCGACTTCTGTAGGAATGAAAAGCAACCTATTGCACAGGTAGTGAAAGCTCTGGGTGTTTCCAATGCTTCAGTAGAGAAACTTAACCTTTCACGGTCACTGTGCGTGCCCCTCTTTGTGTTTGCCATATAGCAGATAAGCCCCACTCACACATGGCAGTATGAGAAACCCACTTTTAATTATTCAGCTCATACAGCATGTGTTAATAACTTTTTTTCGTGGGGGGGGGGGAATAAAATAATTTCACAAACAACTAAATTCACTGCAAAATACAACATAAAAATCAAAAAGAAGCAGAAAAAAATCAGGAGTGAGGGGGAAAAAAACGGGTTTATTTTTCTTCACAGTGGAGTTGAATGCCCTCTGTCAATACGAGAGAGCTTGTCAATTCTTCACAGCTTCTCACAAGATGCAGAAATCAAGGTTAGCCCTCAGGAGACGAGGAGGAAATGGGAAATTATTTTGGTTATTACAGGCAGGTGTTCCTTCTCTGCGGGAATATCTCCTTGAACTATTTTAAAGAGTGTGTTGTTTCTCGCTGTGGTTCCCTTGGCTTTTGGTCAAGAAATGAACCGTGTCCTGTTTTTGTATTTCTCCAACTGTTAGATCAATAAAAGAAAGAGCTTCTCCTCTTTTTCTTTAAATTCCTTTAATTATTGTGTACTCTGATGCTTCATAAAGACGACAGAGATAGGTGTTTCTTGTTTTTTTAACAGCACATTCCTTTTTTATTACCTGTCGTCATCCAGTGTCTCTAAAATGTGTCAAATTTACATTGTTAGTGTAATTTTCTAATTCAAAATGAAAGTTTATTTGGAGAGAAGGCCACTGAATTTTTGTCTTTAAATATAATTACCAATTTCAGCAAGTGGGCTTCTTTCAGATCCTTCCTGTCTGTAAAACCGGAGCCACGTAAGACAGATCAGAGGTGGAAATGAGAAGTTTCATTAACTGCCAGTAAAAGGTGTTTCCTCGTGTTTGTTGTTGTTGATCAGGTAACTCCTCTGATCCTGTGTGCGTGTGTCTGTGAGGACCCCTGGTCATGTCTGCTTAGCTGCCCTGCGTGATGCCTGATCATGACAGCACCACCCTCCTAACAAGACAGACCAAGCGCCGACGTGTTGACATCGGGGTGAAAAGGACTGTGGGTAGCGCGATATTCGCCCGCGCCAGGGACACCCTGATCGACAGAATGAACCAATCCCACGGCCCCGATCAGGACGACGACTGCTCGCTGGTCGGTCACAACCACGGGGCAACCAACGGTGACGGCGAGAAGTCGAACGTTCTGAGAAAGCTGCTGAAGAGGGCGAACTCATACGAGGATGCCATAATGCCTTTCCCTGGGGCTACGATCATCTCTCAGCTCTTGAAAAACAACATGGGGAAGAACGGAGGCAGTGACTCAGGTTTTCAGGTACAGAGAAACACACGGAAACAGGAAGTAGTTAGAAAATGAATAAATGTCACTATTTAGACACTGTTTCATTGAATCTTTCTCTTTTTTTACCCTTCCAATCAACCAAGAATGTAGTCTTAAGTCCTCCTTCATGGATATGTTAAATTATTCATTGTTATTAAGTCAGTGCTGCTGTCCTTCATCACAGGGGAGTGGTGCTCTGTCCAGTGGAGGCTCAGAGATCCAGGCCGAGGACGCCTGCAGCAACTCCTCCCGTGATCGGGACAGCCCGTCTGACTGCCTCTCTCCTGGGCCTCCTCTGCCCCCTCCATCTTCCTCCTCCTCCTTCGGGCGGCCACCCCCTCCTACAACCCTCAACTCCCACGCTCCCTCTCAGCCCCTCTCCCTTTCCTCCTTCGAATTGGACCGGCTGTCCGACGAGCACCTTCGTGCCAAGCGCGCCCGTGTGGAAAACATCATCCGTGGCATGAGCCACTCTCCGCTGGTCCGACCCAATGCCGGCGACCACAACCAAGAGAGCAACCGCGAAAATGAGAACAGCAGCAACAACAGCAACAGCAGTAACGACAACAGAGGCGACGGCAACGGCCACAGCACCAGCAGTCACAGCCGGAGCGACTGCCCCTCTTCTCTGCTGAGCTCGCCTGGCTCGCGGGGTGGCATGGTTGGAGTCGGCGAGGTCTACAGGGAGAATAAGAGAAAGCAGCGCCTGCCACAGCAGCAGCACAGCTTCACCCAGCTGGTGTGTTCCAGGCAGGAGCAGAGGCAGGAAGAAAGAAGGCAGCTCAAGCTACAGCTGGAAGACATGCAGGTTGGTAGTTGAGTAGTTACTAAAATATAACAAATACATTGTCGGTCCCTTCCTCTGTAGTTTTTATGATTTAAACTAGGATGTTCGCCAGAGTTTGAGGGTCTAAGCACCGAGAAACATGACGCTTTAACCTTTACAGTCTAATAAAGGGCCATTGTCTTTTAAGCATAACAAAGAATCAAACTTTTAATATATTAATGTCGGCTCCTTTGCTCTTTACAACGAGAAAAATAAAATAGGTGATGCAGAAAAACATTGGGTTACTTATTAGCTGGTTAGGTACAAAACAGCAACAAGAAAATATTTTATGTCATGAGTTGAAGAGGTTCTTCTTTACATTCTCTTTCCTGTGCTCAGAAACAGCTGCGTCAGCTTCAGGAGAAGTTCTACCAGATCTACGACTCGGAGACTGAGGAGGAGGAAGACAATGGCGAGAATGGTGAGCCTGACCGAGGCGGAGAAAGAGAGGAGGACGGCAACTTGTCAGAGGATAGCATCCGCTCTGACGGCCTGGAGGAGCGGCACAGAGAGAGGGGCCGGCGCGGCCACGACGACCTCTCCGAGCTGGACCCGGGTCTGTTCCTGGACCGGGCACGGGCCCTCCTCCGAGAACAGGCCTTGATAGATGGAGAAATTGAGGAGGATGTGGACAGCAGGGAGGAAGAAGAGAGAAACGGGGAGAGGGTAATGAAGAGGAGGGGGGCGGTGGGGGCAGGAGGAGGAGGGGGGAGGCAGTTAGCCGAGACTCTGAAGCAGGAGCTGAACTGTGCCGTGTCGCAGGTTGTCGACACCGTTGTCAAAGGCTTCTCCTCGCCCAAACAGGCCATTAATCACCATCATGGCTGCCACAGCAGCACGCCGGCTGCGCCTTCCTCTTCCTCCAACTCGTCCTCCTCGTGCCCCCCACCTTTTGGCCCCATGCCCTCCCTCACCCCTGACTCTCGATTCGGTGGCGGCGCTTTGGCCCTCAGTCTGAATGGCGATGGCAGTCCCACTCCTAACTACCACTCTTCCAACCAGAGGCTGCACTGCTTCGGGGACGTGATTGTCCCGAGCCCGCTGGATTCGTTCGGCGGGTTGAGCAGCAGACTAAGTGGTGTGCCAACGCCCAACGACCAAACAGAAGCACTGCCTCTGGTGGTGCGAAAGAGCGGTGGAGGAGGAGGAGGAGAGAACGCCGAACCCTCTCTTCCCCCTCCCCCTCCTCCTCACCATCCCTCTCTCCACCCCACTCCCCTCACAGCTTCGCTCGGGTTTAGCCCTCCATCCTTCCGCCACCCGTTCCCTCTTCCCCTCATGGGCTATCCCTTTCAGAGCCCCCTGGGGTCACATGGGGGTGGAGCCGGGTACCCTCCGGGGCCCAAGGACCACCACCGGTCCTCTCCCGATTCGATGGACATAACTCGGGAAACCAGCCTCAGAACCAAAATGGCGTCCCTGGCGGGAGGCCATCTTGGTCACCATCACCACAGGCAGAGCTCCCCAAACCAACACGGCCCAGAGGGTCTGTCGCTATCCCTCATCAAGTCTGAGTGCGGGGACCTGCAAGACATGTCTGACATCTCGCCCTACTCTGGCAGCACCGTATCCTTTTTCCTGAAAGGTTTAGCACTTGTGAGTCTGTGTGAGCACCTGTGTTGCCTTACATCTGCAAACACTTTAGCGCTAGAATCGAAAACATTGTGTTCAAATTCCACTTTGCCGTCCAAATTCTGCACCAGGCTTGAACTGTAGGCTGGTTTTGTGCATTAAAATTAGCAACAATCTGCCTACTTGAAACTTTTAATAGCAACACTTAGGCTTTAGAGTGTGTGGCTGATGGACGGTATAGTCCCACACTGCAGTGCACAAAGGAAATGAGGGGCTTCGTCGGTAGAAAAACAAAGATAGGATGAGAACAACAATGAGATTATTTTTTTGTTTTTCGCATTTGATCTTATTTCTCTTTCCCACATGAGTCACATCTTCAGTCAACACTGTCAAACACGGAGACATGTTAGAAGCAGCAGCAGGAGGAGGAGGCGGCAATAGTCACATAAATTCTTTAATATCAATTAATCTGCATTAATTGGTTCCTCGTCTGAGCCTCTTGTTTCCTAGCTGAGTGGGGAAGATGAAACGGACGCGCCCGGTCTTGCAAGAGGGGGAAGATTAAACAGGTCGCACGCTGCTCTCTCAAAGCCCTTTTAAGTCTATGCAGCAGGTTTTGGTGTTTAAAGGTGCTGAGAAAGGCTTGTGAGCTCCCTCTTCAACACACACACACACACACACACACACACACACACACACACACACACACACACACACACACACACACACACACACACACACAGACAAAGTGAAATATGATTTGCTTTGAGCGTTTATGTACAAAGTCTTTGTGATGAAAGCGAACCTAACAGCACAATAGTGTCTCAGACAGTGGTAACAGTGTGTGTGTGTGTGTGTGTGTGTGTGTGTGTGTGTGTGTGTGTGTGTGCAGGGTAGGTAAGACCTCGTACATAGGAGCTCAAAGCTAATCATATTTCAAAGAGCAGGAGAGGGGAACAGGCAAATGCTTGGCCTTACTGACAGACACTTTCTAAATGTGTGTTCTTCAACCTTGTGGGCACACATAAGGAGAAGTGTAATATCTCAAATGTACACTTTAGTTTCCTTTTTATGATTGTTAGCAGGTTGTTCTGGGACACTCCAACTCACTTTCATTTGTTGGCCTTCGGTCTCGGTGGCTCAACAGCTGTGTGTTTTGCTTCATACACACACACATGCACAAACACATCATCTTTCATGGCGTGTGCATGGGGACAGGTGTTTGCAGGTAGCTGTTTATCTTCTTGTTGCTAACCTTTCATATGGAGAGGGCTTCTCCCAGCCGCTGTGCACACAAACACACACAGTGACTCACGCATGCATGCATGCATGCAAACACGGGGGCGTGCGTGAAAAACACACGTTTGAACAACAAAGTGAAAAGAAAAATAAGACTTTGAACCCGATAAAATGGGAACTCCTTGCAGCTGTGGTGGGGATTTGATCACAGCGTCGTCTTCAAAGCCAATTTAGATGTTGCTTTAATTAGAAAAAAAAACAAAAAGAGAGAAATATTTGACACGTCTCTTGATCCTGCTGAGCCGTTTCATTCCAAAATGCTCTCCCATTCATTTGGCCGAGAAAAAAGAAAAATCTTTGAAAGTGGACATTAGTATTTCAAACATACTGAGCACCACCCTTCAAACCCTCCTCTCTCCTTTCTTTCTTTAAACTATTCACTTTTATAAGAAATTCATCGTTTTGAATTTGACAAAGCAGAGAGAGCATTCACCTTGGGCTCAGGCTCACAAACTGTTGCTTTAAATAACACAGGAAAAGAGAAATAAGACCGTGAGGACACGTGTATCTGTTTGTCAAACATACACATACTACGACAACAGTTCATAAAACAGATCTCATAAAACAGTCTGTCATGAATTTCAGTACGCAAATATAAAATAATAAAATCAGGCCATGAGAAGAATTTTGGATATTTGAGGATTAAACTCAAACAGTTGAGCTGCATTCAGTGAAAAAAATGTATGTGTGCATGTAAGCGTCCAATTCTGATAGCTGATTGTCCTTACACTTGCAAATTACACACCCATCCGCCAGCCTACTTAAATTATTTGTCATTACATACAATTAACAAATAATTACATACAACATTTACTGTGCAAATTTGCTGAAGCAAACAGGAATGAGCACCAGATGTGCCACCAGGCTAACACTTTGATTTTCCTCGGGTATAAATCTAAAGCATACTCGTGTCATGTATCCATCCAGATTGATTTGGAGTGGTGTTGCCCAGTTTTGGAGAAAGTGTCCACCTTTTCTTGAACATAATTGCACTCAACCAACGATGTCTGCAAGTCATGACCTGGTTAACTAGAAAAAAAATCCACAAATCCTGCTGTGAACAGTCACATTTCTCAAATTTGCCTTTTTTCATGTTGTTTTCTGTGTCTAGTATAAAGCAGAGTAGAGACGACATGGTGAATGCAATCTTGGTAGCTGTAAGGTCTTAAGAAAGACTTGCCTTTGCACTGATAATAGCTAACCTTAAAGACTCGCATGCACACTCAGGTCTGTGTGTCTTTAAGCCTTTGTGCGCAGCTGAGCAGATGTCCTCCATTCATTTATGAATTTATTCCCTCCTCAATCTTTTCTCCTCCCAATCCCCCCATTCACACACCATAGCACACATACACCTGGTAACAAGGTCAAGTTACACCTGATATGGTGAGCCCCCACGTAAACCATCTCTGTCCCTAAGCAGAAGTGGCAGGTACACACGCACGCGCACGTATAGGAGAGGAGGAGGAAGAGAAGTGAAAGAATAAAAGAAAAAATGTGTTTATTCAGTGACTCACTTTAGCTACTATTACATGCACACAAACACACATGCACATCACTTGGCATTTATTCATTATTATATTGCTTCACACTGTTTACTCTGAGTCATGTTGGGTGTGTTTAAATGTGTATGCGTGTCCACAAAAAATAAGACAAAAAAAAAACCAGTTGATCTAAATGCACACAAACAGTGACATGTTGGCATGAATGTTAACTAAGTGATGGTGTTGTTGTCCGCTGACCGGACGTATCTGCTGCTAAATGAATGATGGATGACAGCGAGGCTCACCTCTAGCTTCTGATATGGAGAGGCCTTTTTAACCGTGTTGTTGGGTCATGTTAATTAGTAGCACGAAGTCAGGACAGCTTTTTAGGTCGAGACAGACGACGGTGTGTCTTTTTCTTTTTTTTTTTATTGGCCGTTGAAGGTTGATGGGTAGATACAACAACAAATTGCAAAAAGCTGACAAAGTTAAATCTCTTGTCCCAAAGCTGCTCTTTTTCTTTTCTTTTTTTCCACGTCTTTTTTTTTTTTTTTACACTTTCCACTCCTGATTGCTGATGCTAGTCTCTCCCTCTTTCCAGCCATATAGGGCCCCTGGGGTTGTCTTTATGTGTGTATGTGTGTGTGTTTCTCTGTGTGCTAATTGACCTTGCAGGGGGTTCCATTGATTGCCTCATCTTCTCTGATAGATTATAGGGCTGTTAATGTGGTGGGGAAATGGCAGCATGGTGGGGCACAGCTGTTGTCATGCACACACACGCATGCAAACACACACACGTGTGCATACACACCCACTCGGACACACGGATACTCTTGGCGCCCCTACAACCAGGGCCTGCACAATTATTATTTTCGTTGTTGAGACAGTGGGATGGGCAGAGTCTGCGAGATGCTGGGATTTGATCAAAAGCCAGCAGGTGCTGGCTTTTTGCTCCACACCCGTCGCAGAAGTGGCTTTGACTTATCAGAGTTTCTGCATTTAAAACTAGTCACTCCTTCCTCGCAGTGTGGTAGTGAGCTTTTCTCACAAATGCTTTTGAAAAAAGAAAATCATCCCCCTCTCATTGGTCACTCTACAGTTACAGAGTTTGTGTTAGAAAAAGGAATACATACACACTGAAAGGTTTTCAGACTTCAGGTGGGTTGGATGTAACGAGTGTGGTCTCACCGCTGTCGTGGCAATTCCTTAGCCAAGCTTAGACAAGCATAATGTGGATTGTGTCAGAGGAAATGTCCCTCCGCTGTGTTCCTCAAAAGCTTTGGTCCCCAAAAAACAAACTGTTTACTGGTTCCTTGACCCTGTTAATGCTCAGATTCAAGAGGGCCTGTCTCCGAACCACCTGAAGAAGGCCAAGCTGATGTTCTTCTACACCCGCTATCCCTCATCCAACATGCTCAAAATGTACTTCTCTGACGTCAAGGTAAGACCTCTTTCCTCACTTTTCTTTTCCTTCTGTTTTCTTTAATGAACCTCCTGCAGCTGCTCTCTACAAATCTTATTTTTCTCTTTTATGTCAGTCACATTCAAGTCCCCTGCTCAGTTTGTTGTATCATTTAACTTTAGTGATTACAACACTTTTTTCCCACTGGATCCACAGTATGTAATTCTCTTGGGAATCTAGGGTAATTATTTTAGTGAGGGCTGAAACTCCAAACTAAAGACAGATTATAGTTTGTATTATCAAACTGATCTGTGTGCATAAGATTTTGTCTAAGTTGTTCAAACTATGCAAAATAAAAGTTGGGCTATGCGCTTTAATATGTTTCTGAATTCTCAAGGTGAAATCCTCAAGGCGCACACATGCAATTGTCAGGAGAAGAGACAAACAAAGGCAGAAAAAAGTGAGTGGCTTTAAATAAGAAGAGCTATGAGTACTGCAGTCGCTCTCAGGTCAAATATGGACGTTAATGTTGGGAATGTAACGGCATCCTTAGAGTCCGGGCTCCAAAAACGCACTGGTGTATTTTTCTGACTTGTGTGCATTTTGCTGTCTGATTATATTCAGCTATATTGCACCATTAAACTGTGTGTGTGTGTGTGTGTTTGTGCGGTGAGACCCTGGAGCGCAGATGGGTGCTCCAGTCTGTCACGTCTTTGTAGCATAATTAGAGTTTCTGGCCTTAATCGGCCAGGGGTAGGAAGGAGGGGTGCTAACGCCCACTTTCCCTCTCTTGACACACACACACACAAACTGTAAGAGCCCCCCCCCCTCCGTAATACTCATTTTATCTCCCTGCCACCCACAAACCCATGCATATACACTAACGCTTTCACTCTCACTCTCAGTAACGCAAAATGAGAAGCTGAACTTTTCTTTAAACACGGACACGGAAACAAGCACTGCGTGTGCGCTCTTTTGACATTTGATGGGATATGAACGGAAGTAATAGAGTAAAAATGATCAAGTACATAAAGTCAAGAAAAAGAGAAAAAAGTAGAAGACAACGTGTGTGTGTGTGTGTGTGTGTGTGTGTGTGTGTGTGTGTGTGTGTGTGTTGGACGGCTTGAGAAAATGACAGAGGGGAGGGGAGAGCAAAATGAAATGGATGACAGAATAACAGAACAACAGCTTTAAAACAAAGACGCCGATTGTTTCGTGTTTACAGGCTGCTACGTGTTTTGCAAAGGAGCATACGGCTCCTCGACAGATTCAGGACGCTGTATTCAAATGAGCATAAACGCAGACACACACACCAGCTGGCCTTTGGCTCATATCTGCGGTGACCACTTCCTTGTGGCAGTGCCACATCCTCATTGGCTGCCATGGCAACAGGGGTCGCCGGGACACCAGGTTGCTAGGCAAACACAAGGTTGCTAAGCCTACCTGTTCCCAGTGTGTGAGACTGTGATTTGTCATTAGCCGATGTACCTTTACTGTCGAAATAAAAGCAAAGAAAGGAACATTTTTATCAACGTGCTTTAAAGGTTTATCATCTCTACAAGAGAATCTGTCACTGATGAGCCTGAACATGTTCTCAGAACTTACAAACATTACAATATTGCTGATTTGGCATAAGCTTCCAACAGTTTCTTCTTTGCAGATTTTGATTCTTTTAATTTCCAAGTACATTGCAGGAAATAAATAACGGGGCAATGTAAACAGTTGCCTCTTCTGTGAGAGCCAACAGATCTCTCTGAACTTTCACAATAAAAGTGTAGGTTCACCCTCAGAGATGGTGGAAGACATACAAATAAATACAATTTAGCTGCCTGTAATATAAATGGTGACCAATCTAATCTTATAATCATATATACTAAACTAGGGGTGTCAAACATGTGGCCCGGGGGCCAGAATCGGCCCAGCAAATGCTCTAATCTGGCCCATTAGACGGCTTTTGGATCATCTTAAGATTCCTGTGAAGGTTTCTCTGAATTAATATAAATTATGTCTGTGCAGAGAGCTACCAGAACTTTACCTGTTTTTTCAAGTTCTCTGATTTATTTAATTTACTGCAGCAACATTTCTTTATCGTGTAGAAAAACTGATGAAAAACTGATGAAAAAAATCATGCTTCTTTTTCTTAAATTAAATGGGATTCAATGTGTAGTTAAACATCTTTACACTGACAGAAAGGGGAGTTTCAGTATATGTCCCACGATGTAAAAATGAGTTTGACATGGCTGTACTAAACAGGATCTTCTTCCTGTGAAAACTCTACATTCAAATGCATCATCCTAATAGGAGCCGGTGACTTGACAAGGGGTGTATTATAAATCACGTTCAGCGAGGTGCCTTCAGGTTTAACTCGGGGTTTAAAGTGTCATAGGAAGGGTTTGCATTTTTAAGGTGGTACACTGTCATCTTTACTTGTGCTGAACACCTGTACTGCTTGAGGACAGCTAACAAATCGACACGTATGAAAGTGCAGTGCACTGACGGTGCATTTCTAATAATGGGATCACTATTTGGAGAAGAACTGTGGGTGGATTGTGAGAGGCTCAAACAGTGTGCATCTACAGCTTTGGGTGGTATAGATTCTTAGTTAAGTAAACTGCTTTTTTTGCAAGCTTATTTAAGTGCTTGATGATCTCAGAAGATTTGCAAGTAAGCCGACCTTCCAATGTAAATTATGTTTTTACAGTGCCGTTTACCTACACCAGGGTAAAAGTGGAGTTAATGTCCTACAACACATAAGAATACACAGATGTAAATACAGTCAAATCTACTTCTGCACTAATAATGGTTCATACCTTATGCTTCAACACGTCTTTGTACTTTTCCAGCTCTGGCTGCAGCAATTATGTTGCTTTTAGCTGGTTTAGTATTTCTAAATTCCTCTGATTTGTTGTTCTTTTTATCAGAAAAGTGCAGCTCAATATTTGCAATTAATCATCTAGTGGCAACAAATACACTGATTGATTCAGGAAACTTGGCTTTTACTTGCAGATCTGAAAATCCTCATCATAACAAGGCTTAGCCTGATTGCAGTTTTTAGGTTTAATGAAGCCAGATGAAGCAGAGATATCACAGGTATTTTCAGCTTGCTTCATAGTACAGGTGCCTGGGTGAGTTAGCTAGTGCCACACCCAGAGACACACAAACGAACAAGAAGAGACAGTTTAAAACAGCTATGTGCTGACGTCGATATTATTCTATAATCAGCTTAACTCATATTTTCAATTATCTGAGTAATATCCTCAATATTTATGTGGCCAGTAAAATCTGGCTTTGGGGTTTAATTTGGAAAATGAATAAATTAGAACTAATGAGTTAATGCATAGCTTTGGTTCACGAGTTTGTCTTTTTGAGATTGATATTGGCTTTTAAATTTAATCTACTCTGCAATCTGTGGGTTTATCTTCAAAAAGATATCCAATTAATCTCTTCAGTCTCAACAAACATGGATTTAGATTAGGAGACGTTTGCGTGCAGATACAGTATTTGAGTCTCGAACTGTAAGTGCAGTCAGAACCGCAAACAGTGGGAGTTAATGCAGTGTAAAGATACAAGTTTGTTGGCTGGGACAGACAGTATGGTGTGTCATTGTCACATCACAACAGAGCCCTGCTGGAAGAGCTTAACATTAGACTTTTGAGAAGACTCCATACCTTATTTCCTGACATCCCTCATGCAGTGTGGAACAAAGTCAACAACAGACAAATCTGCTGCTTAGAGAGGTAGTTACTGAATGAAAATGCATTGGATGGCTTTTACAGCCAGACTGATATATCAGCAGAACAATATGTTGGCTGATATCATTAGTCAGCCGATATATATATTGTGTCAGCTTTCATATTGGCCAATAAATGAAAATTGAAAAGGCGAAGAAGAAACAGGAGACACTATTGTATCGCAGACTTCCAATCAGGCAACTTGTTGTGACAAAAAAGCAGGATTAAATCGCACCATCACATTATCTTAGTAGGCACTCATAAATAACAGCAGACAACAAATTTTAGTGTAATCTGGGTTTTTTGTGTTTCTAAAAGAAGAAAAAATATCAACTGATATATCAGGTTTTTAAACGACAAAATATCGGTATTAGTATCGATCTTAAAGCTCCTATTATGGTTGGCTCCAATGAAAGTCTAAAGGATGCAATATTTTTATGACAAAAGAAATTCTCATTGTATGAAATCCAGTTTAGAGCAAAATCATCTATCTTACATGACGAATACGGTTATTTTCAGAAAGGCAACACAAAAACTTGTAAAATGGTGCAGATTTTTCAGGACCTGTGTGTGTGTGTGTGTGTGCTCTGTCAAAGAATTTGATATAACTTGCTTTCGTTCCCAGACGGCACTTGTTAGTGAGATCAACTTAAGGGATTTGATGACAGTAAGAAGTACACATCTACAGAGTTAGCCTTTAAGAAATTATGGTTTCCTATTATTCATATTTTATGCAAATAATAGTTTAGTCAAATTTTGTTTTAATTGAGTCGTAATCCCACTTAATCCAGCATATTTCTGAGTGGGAGACATTACATTGCTTAATCAAAATGAATCATGGTTAATCCTATTTGTGATGAGTGAAGCTGTTCTTTTCAAGCCTTTGCTAGTGTGTGTGTGCGTGGAAGACTGAGTGAGTGAGCACACCCTGTTGCTGTCTGTCTGTCTGTGTGTGTGTCCTGTTTCATTGTCCCACTGCATTCATTATCCTCATCATTACCATGTCTCTGAAATCCGGGTCAGTGTCTCTTTTTCCTTTTTTTTTCTCACCCTCTCTTTTACTCCTAGCGCCCCCCGATCCTTCCCAGGGAACAATAAGTAGCATGTGTTAGAAGGATCAGGCAGATTCACTGTAAGGGAATTAGGGCCCTGAATGGCTTTCCCTAATTGGACTTGAATGGACTTTGTCTATGGGAAACTGGTTCTTAAAGATGAGCCTCTTACACACAATTGTCTCCTCTCTCGGTGTGGGAAGTGGGTTGAGCTGACAACTGTTTTAGCCACAGATGAGCAAGCACGCACATACACATGCACGCCCGGGACATTAATTGCATTGTGCAAAACTCTTGCCTTCTGACCAGACAATCACACATATAAGCACAAGACGCTGAGGTCGCTGCCGTCTCGTCTTCAGAGAGTCAGCAAGAATAATTAAGACCTCGTTAGGAGTGGAGGAGGATTAATTAGACGCTGGCTGGCTCGGGGAGCTCCGTCTAACTCGCGCACTCTCACTTGCAAGTTGCCTGCCAGCTGAGGGTTTTTAACACTCTCGCTCGCTAATATGCATGTGCACACACACATTTATCAGCGAGAGCCCTGAAGACTCTTGCCTTGAGAGGCTGAAATGATATCTGGATGCCGCCATCTCAGCAGGAATCAATTAGCGTCCAGCCCGCCTCTCACCCGTCTTGTCAATTAGTTTCACGATGAGCAACACGGCCAATTTTGCCTTGTCAGGATATGAAGAGGGAAAAAGCTTTTTTTACCGATGCTGCTTAAACTGAACATCAGAAATGAACAATTTTATGAGCTTACTTAAATCTTTCCTAAGACCGTTTAGTTACATTGAGCTGATGTTAATTCAAAACTGTGTAACATGAAGCTGATTAACTATGCTTTTAATGATCTAATCTGTCTTTAAGCAAAAAATTTGACACAACAAAGATTAACCAATCAAAACTGGATACAAGTGATTAAAAATTCTAAGCGGCTTATTGCTAAAGCAAGGATTCTGCACACTTAAGCAGCTGCAGTCCCTACACTGTGTGCTGTATGGTAAAGCAGAAATGACCTACAACATAAATTGAACAGAAAGTTCCTACAACAGCTATTCCTCCAGGAATCACGAGACACCTTCAGTGCTACGACTCGCAGATTTCTGTTGATTGTGCACATTCACGCCGTCCTCCGCAGAACTTGCCGAGCTATGGTGAATCTGGTTGAAGCGGGGGGGGGCAGATTCTTAAAGGATGTGTGCGTTTGCCCTTCGAATGTGGCCCGGGGGCGGGGGGTGGGGTGTCACGGACCATCAAGGGAAGAAGAGTCGGGCCACCCTGACACTTTCTCTGACACTCTCTCTTTCCCCTTTTTCACTGCAAACAGAAAACGGCATTCCTCCACCTCAGCGCTTTTTCTCCTCCCCCCCTTCTGTTTTTTGTGGTTTGTGCTGATTGTGATGAGCTTTATGACATAGTGGGTGGATAAGAGGGCAGGTGGTGACATGACTACATCTGACTACATGTGAAGTCGCTTCTACGCTTCTGATTTCAGGCTGTACCTACCCAAGTTACATTTTGTAGCCACCAGCATATTGATAAACTCTACCTGAGGTGGTTTTATACATTAAGACAGAAATGTAAAGAATTAAGAATAAACCATTTTATCAGTGTTGCATAGTTTGCCAACCAGAGGTCCAAGCAGAGTCGGGTCAGACATAAATGAATATACCATGACTTGTTGTGATCGATTATTTTTATATAGCAATCATGTTACCTCAGTATGAACTCATAAATAACAAATCTGTTTATGTTTCATGTTTCTGAAAGAAAAGAATATCAACCAGTGTATCAGATTTTTAAATCATTAAATATTGGTATTGGTATCGATCTTAAAAATCCTACATTGGCTTTATTTTCCAATGAAAATCTAAAGGATGCATTATTCTTAAGTCCAGTTGGGGAAGCAAAACTAATGCACATAAACAAACAAAAAGTTTGCAGTGAAAATAATATGAAAATGATCATATCTATTTTCAATTCCTTTGGGTAATCAGGCGTTTTGAAGCACCTCCCACATTTGATTAGTCTGATGGGAACTTGTGGTGTACTGTTCCCACACCAGCTCAACAGAGCTGGGATCCGGTGACTGTGCCGACTTCTCTTTTTATATGCAAAATACCCCCGATTGCCTCTTCTTTAACCTCCTGAGACCAGACCTCTTCTTTGGGTTGCATTTTTAATTTCTTATAGCTATCTATGATTAGTTGGAGTCATTAAGTATAAAAATACTAAGCATCATCTTAAATATGGGTTTGTTTATATCAATTCATTATAGACAGCATAACATGATAAAGTCACGACTGTTAAGGTTGAAACACTTTATTAAGCAGAGTGGAGGATAAGGTTTGGAAAACCCAAAATGTAATTTTGATGATGCAAAGTTTAAGGGGGAAATTTCACCAGAATCAAGTGTTGGCTGTCGATGCTGATGTTGCTGATTTTTGAGTACCAGTTAACAGAGCTGTTTCTCATACTAGACTCTCTGATGTACTCAGTTATACACTGATTAGAAACAGTTTGTGCCATCTTATTTTATTATACTGTCGTATAAAAAATTCACTATTTTACCCATTTCTCACATTTCTTAGAAGAAAACTACTTTTGTTGACCTTTGTGAGACTGTAATTGAAGTCCGATGTTCTCCTTTAGTCATCAAAGCTGTTCCAACATGGCTGGGAAATGGCTTTTATAATAATCAATTAGCCTTTTAACACGCTATGCTTACATTACGTAGCCCAGTGTGGCACTGGAGCACGGTGTGATGGCTGCATGAAAATGACATATGAAGCCCATTAAAAGTCTTAACCACTGTCAATGCCCTGATTATTTGTTATTGTTAATATTATTAAAAACAAAACTTTGATTACACAAAAAAAAGAAGGCGATTTCTAAGTGACCCCAAACTTTTGAGTGAATCGTGTTATATTTGAGACTTTGTAAAATGCTGGCAATTTGAATTCAAATTGGGACTTAAATGATTATTTAATTGATGCCTATCACCATTTACTTCAATGATCAGACAGTGAAGAAGCAAAATTTAGGTTTTTGAAAATTTTGCTGGATTTAAAATTCTTACATCAGCATCCTCAGATAAACTGTGATACATCTTCCAACTTCTTAGGTGGATCATATCTGGAAGCCTGTATGGTACAGATACACAAACAGTTGCATTATTAACCTTTATTTATTCGTGAAAATAAGACTAAAATATGTTAATTATTAATGTGGGCATCCTTGTTATCCTACTTTGCGTTTGTGGCAGGATGGTTATGTTTTGTTTTTTTTTTACAGATGACATCTTCTTGTATGTGTTAATTGCTGAGTTATCAGATTCCCTTCATGCTACTCTTTTGTGGGTCACCAACACACTCACACACACACTCTTCCCTCCTGTCACTATGCTCTTTAAAACCAACTCCCTTTCCTTCTCCTGCACACACACACAGCACCACGCTCTATTATGCTCCATTATGTCACCCCCTCTAACCGTTCCTGAAAAAATATCTCTTTCCCTCGGCCGTCCTCCGCTGCGCTCCCTCTCCGTGCATTCCTATTTTTTTCTCCACGCTGCCTCGCACCATTCGGCTCGCTCTCCCCCGTCTGTCTTTCTTTCCCTCTATCTCTCTCGCTCATCCCTCGCTCCTGTGAGACAATGTCTTGTAACAATACTGAGCTTAATCTCTGTGTCAAAGCCGTTTTTCCCCTCCACTGAGCACACACACACAAACACACCACATACACTTTCACTGGGCTGTCGCTGCGCTTTTTAAAAAACATTAATGTGTGGGGGTTTTTATTTCTTTTTCCAGAGAACGATGAAAACTCAGACATATTTTATATGTAATGCTGCCTTAAAAACCTCCAAATGATTCTCTTAAAACTTGCAGAAATCTCTTAAAATATGTTCAGCCCTTCAAGTTTGTTGTGCATTTTCACACACAGTGCTTACTGTACGCACTGATACTTTCCTTTTTCCTTCCGTTATTCCTGCTCTATATCCTGTGATACAAATATACAAGAAGTTTATCTATTTAAAGGTGGAAAATTATCAAAAAAGAATCATTTATTGGTGCAGGAAAATGATGATTTGCCAATTACGTGAAATTGTAGCTGTTTGTTTCCAAAGTCAAATTAGTATTTGATATCACTACAACTAGCTTGATGTTAATTTAGTAAAAGCTCAATTATTTAATAACATTTTGGTAAAAACAACTTCGCTAAACTAAAAAACTGGATCGGAACAGACGTTTTCCGCAGTGGTCGTAAGGCTGATGAGGATGAGGGTTTAACTAGTTGTTAATGTCAGTTTGGCTCTGTGTGAAAGCCCGCACTGGCATAACAATAAGTTAATATTTGGGATATTCTTGTGTGATTGCTGCAGTTTAAAGAGATGTTTTTTCTCCAGCAAGGAGCCTAAAGGTGTTCGTTGTACTAGTGGCTAATGAGGAGGACAAATACAGACGTGTGGAGAGGGGGTGGTTGATTGGGGCAATAGTTCCTGTTTTTCTCTAACTTCCAGTGTACGTATACACACCAAAAAATTCAAATAAAAAACAACACTGTCTACATTCCTTCTTATTATTTAGTCCCGGCACAGTGTTGACATACAATTAGAGCTATATTTGCATAGACTTGCATGGAAAATGTAGGCTGCAGAACAAAAAGCAAATTCATCTGAACATGTAGTGCCACGATGTAATGTGAGCATTCATACAGAGGCCCAGTTCAAGGCAAATTTGATGATAGAGCATCAGGCAAATAAGTTCCAAAGAAAACATCAGCTGTGCTATGATACGTCTACATCAACAAACAGGAAGCAGCAATAAGCAATCCGTCTTCTGCCTCTTTTTCGAAGATTTGTTACCTTACAACCAAAAGTCATCAAAAATTTCTGCACAATGGATCATGTTAATTGGTATGATTCAACAAAAAATACTTTAACACAACCTGATGCTGCTAAAAAGAGAACACAAACATAAATAACAAACTCCCTGAGGTTCCTTCCTGTTAAATGGCAGTTTATCCTTCCCACTGTCGCCAAATGCTTGCTCATAGTGGGTTGAGTGATTGTTGGAGCTTTCTCTGTATTATTGTAGGGTCTTTAATTTACAATATAAAGCACCTCGAGGTGACTGTCGTTGTGATTATGTAAATAAAACTAAATTGAATTAGTTTTAATTAGTTTTAATTCAATTTAGTTGAATTAAAGCACACAACATTAGAGGACATGTTGTGATTTTGCTATTAAGACCAACAGTTCTATTGCACACATGCGGAAAATCCCAGCTCTACGGGAACATGTGCATGCAGTGGAAATGTAATGTTAAAGCTCTTTTTTTTTATATTTATGATGCTCTTCTCGTACAGTTCAATCGATGCATCACCTCCCAGCTGATCAAGTGGTTCAGCAACTTCAGGGAGTTCTACTACATCCAGATGGAGAAGTTTGCTCGGCAGGCCATCAACGAGGGCGTGACCGCTGCCGAGGAGCTGACTGTGGGGCGAGATGCAGAACTCTTCAGGGCACTCAACATGCACTACAACAAGGCCAACGACTTTGAGGTAAGCTGGGCTGTCCTTTTTAGGGGACGCCAGGTGTATTAATTTGTATAACAGGAAGTAGACGTTCCACTCAACGACAGAAAATATGGAGAGAAAATGGCAAATAGGGAGGGAAACTCAAAGTAAGCAACAGTGGGAAACTGTCACTCTACAGCACGTCTGTACTACTTGATATGTTGTTTATCTATGATGCTGCATTAGTATCAGAGTAACTAAAAAATAGTAATACCCTTAAAAAGACAAAAAGCAGAAATTGTGTATTTATTCACTGTATCATGGTGTGTGTGTGCGTGTGTGTGTGTGTGTGTGTGTGTGTGTGTGTGTGTGTGTGTGTGATATTTGTTTCATTTAATCAGCTCAATGATTTGCTTTGGTCGGCTGTCACTGTTTAGCATTGCTTTAGGTGCACCTGCACTAGTGTGTAGCTCACATATTGAAAGTGGAAGCAATAAGATATATCGCTGCTTCAATATTGTGCTCCACCTTTAATGGTAAGCCCTCTTAAACTTATGTTTTATCTTTAGTGGTGTTCTCTTGCAAAGTTTGGTTGTTTAACTTCTCTCTTAAACCCATACAAAATCTTCCAAAAACATGACATTTTTTGGAAAAGGTCTTTTTTTTGTTTGTTTGTTTGTTTTTTAATAAAAAATATCTGTGTGCCAAACTTTGGAATGCAATGTCAGGTTGTCTTCAGTTTAATTAAAGTACCATTTTTCTCCAAACATTTCAGAAATCAAAAGCCTCCTCGATCTAGTAAGACTGAAAAGTTTCCCATACTTTCTACCCGTTTCTCTCGTTACCGGATTAAAACTGAATTCAGCGTAGCTCAAACACACTCACTCACTCACACAAATGTCCTCCACCAAGTCAGCTGTTCAGAGTGCAACAGTCACCTCACAATTCTGCTGAGGTGTGGATGTTGCTGTGTGTGTGCTCGATGAGGCGAGAGAGGACGCCGCTCGAGGCACGGGTGTCCTTGTCAAAGCGATTTGCAGAAGTCACATTCCCTCTCTCACTTTTCCTCTTCCAGTATTGGTCTAAGGGGACCTGAGGGCCCTTAAACTATCCAATGTAACATCAGCAGCATTTAGATGTCCATTAGCTTACACCTTATCACTGACACACACACACACACTTCGTTTTTTCTTTTTTTGCTTAAGGATACAAATGCCAAAGCCTAAATGGATAAAGAGACTCGCAGACACGACACACCCTCATATTCATGCTGCAAAGGGTTTGTGATATTGAAGTAGGCTATTTGGAGAAATGAATAGCAAATGCTTTGCATAGTTTGCATAACAAGAGTCAGGTAGCATTTCACAGGTGTGTATGAAAAGAGCATGTACAGGAAGCGGACACACACATGCAAATAATGAGTATGTGTGATTATTTATAGAGATAGGAGGGTCAGGTTTAAAGTTCAAACTGGGTCCAGAAGACCTTTAAACCAGGGCTCAGTTGCACTTTTTGGCCAAGGAGACAATCATATTTGACTTTCTAGAGGAAGTAAAAGTCACAACAAGGTTTCTGTAGGTGAACCTGTGGTAGGATCATTACTAGCTGTTTTTTTTAAATCATCAAAAGCTTTCAGTTAAGCTTTTGATGACAGAAAGTGTTTGATTTGAGTTTGTACCGTTCATGCATTCATTAGTTGCATCCATTTGACTGCACAGTGCAGTTTGAAAATCAGCCCACAAACTCTTTAAACCTGAAACTGAGCTATTAAAGCCATTAAACACGTTTTGTTAAGAATTAGCATGTGATGTTGTGCACTTGTAACCAAACACTGTTAAAAATGATCTTATTTGTTCTTAGCTGCATTTGATTAAACTTTGAAATAAGGGGACTACATTAAAGAACTGGAAAAACATCATTCAGTGGCTAGGTTTTCGCGTACAAGACAAACACAAAAACTAGAGCCTTATCGAGACAACAAACCTTACGTAAAAGATGGAGTCTTGAGTTGAGCATGCTCAGTGGTATGTACTAGTTTATTGCCAATTAAATAACATATATATTATGTACCGCCAAAGCACAACAACAGCAACCTCAAGGATCTTTATATTGTAAGGTAAAGACCCTACAATAATAAAGAGAAAACCCCTAAAATCAAGTAACCCCCTGTGAGGAAGCATTTGGTAAAAGGGGGAAGGAAAAATTCACTTTTAACAGGAACAACCAGACACAGGGAGAGGTAGCCATCTGTTAGGGCTGAGGGAAAGAGTCAGCTGATAAACTATATTTTACTGCATCTATTTTAGTTTAACTGGGACAAATATTACAAAATGAGTTTCATATTGTGTTCATTTTTCACTTTAAACTCACAATTGATCGACAGATAATAGAGAAATAAAACCCGGTTTAGGGTCATAGTGGGGCTGAAGTCTAGCTATTATAGTGAGGTGAGATACACCCTGAACAGTTCCCCAGCCTGTTGCAGGAATAACACATTCACACTAATGGCCGATTTAGAAGTGCCAGTTAAACCGACCCATGCACGTCTTTGTACTGTGGAGAAAATGCAAAATTCCACACAAAAAGAGCCCAGCTGGCCGTTAGATTCAAACTCACGAGCTTTTTTGCTGTGCCAACTGACTCCAATATACGGCGGGTCTGAGAGGTCAAATAAACTGCACCTTAAGAAAACACCAGCAAATAGAAAAATGCTGCAAAAGCACACAAAATACAAAAGAATGTGTTTTTTGTGCTCTCAGTGCATTTGCCCTCTCAGGGCCACCGTACCTATGTGATCTGCCTAATTTTTTGCATCGGAGTAGCTGCCCTCTGCTGGCCATGGGAAAGAATGCCGATTATGACAGGTTTTTGCAGTTGAAGGCAAGGGGTGTGATTTTTTTTGTATCCGAAGCTTGATTTTACATTTGTTGTCCAGCTGTTTTGGTCACATGCAGCTACACAGTGCGGAGAGCGAGATACTTAAAACATACGCCAGATGGGTCCAGCACCTTGGTCTGGTGATTCAGCTTGTTTGGTAATTACATGATAGATTTTTCTTCAGACCTGGAGGCCACATCCAGCTTTTATATAAAGTCAATAACTTATTATTAGCCTAGTTGGTCTTAACAGATGTCTGATTAAGAAGACTTGTGGTGAACAGTAAATATAGTAAATCAGTATAAATACAGATTGTGTTAGAAGTTATGAAGGTTTATAGTTATACTATAAAGCTATAATGCTTGTAAGGACATTAGAAAAAGGTCGAGTGTTCTCCAAGCAATGAAGTGTTTGTAACTGTGCATATACATTTTCTTCCCCTACTTTGTCCCCATTCGTGCCTGCCTCTTCCTCCTCCTCCTCTCCTCACCTCCCTCCTTCTTTTCCGCCCTGAGGGAACATTACTGGCTAGGGACCCTCTCGCTCTCTCTGTCTCCTTCTCTTTTCCCCTCTCTCTCTCCCCCTCTGTCAAACTCAGAGGCGTGAAACTGGAACCACGGCCGATTCAGCAAGTCTCCCGACGTGTACACACACACACACACACACACACACAGAAGTCTTCTCCTTTCGCCAAATTTAGCATCATCAGAGTTCCACCTTGGTTTGTCCCCATCGCACCTCCCTCCTCTCCTTCCTCCACTTTTTGCTCTTTCCTTGCTCCCTCTCCTTCCTCCCCCTCTTCCTGCTGAATGTGTCCTCTATTGATATGGTCTCTTCGTCACCTCCTCTCCTTCGCATCCTCCTTTCATTTGCCTTTGTCCTCTCCTCTCCTCCTCTTTCTTATCGCCCTCCAATTCCTCCCCATTGTCCCCTTAACTTTTCCCTCCACCTTTGCTCTAATTTTTGTTCTTCCCCTCCATAATCCTTCCATCCCATCTTATGTCTACTCTTACTATTGTGTCATCATCTTTATTATTGTTACTTTTTACATCTTTGTACTTCCAAGGTTATGTTTTCCTGGTTAAAATGGAGCAAAATCTTAACTAAAGCTCTATGTGGTGAATTTTTAAAATGGCCCATGCTTCGGTTGAGGAAACAAAAAAGCCTGTCATTAGTAAAGTTACAGGGCCAGCATTTTAAATAGTTATTGCAGTGGAAAGGTAAGTGATGTGTGTGTGTGTGTGTGTGTGTGTGTGTGTGTGTGTGTGTGTGTGTGTGTGTGTGTGTGTGTGTGTGTGTGTTGGCGTAAACAGGCCCCAGTAATTATAGCACCTTCATTAATTACCTTCTCCTCCAGCCACGTTCTTTCAACTCTTCTTTCTTGTTTACCTCTCCCTCTCTCTCACTGTCTCTCCATCCTTACTATCTCCTCACCCCCCCCAAATCTCTGAAACAATTTTGTGCTAATTGCAGCTCTGCCCACCAACTAATGAGGAGGGCGAAAAGAAGAAGGAAACTGGAGTAAGGGAGAGAGGAAACAGGGAATAGTCTCATCTTCAAAAACCAAACAAAAAAAAGACAGAGGGGTTTTCTTTGCCAGGATGCTCAGGGAAAGGTGTCAGCTCCTACCTTCTGCCAGGAGGGAGAGAAATGTTTCCTCTCTTTTTTAGTATACCGAGAACAGATTGACGAGTTGTTGGTTAAGGCTGCCAGCAGCATTAGGCGCGCCGCTCCTGACTTGCCTGAGAGTGTGTGTTTTGAACTTATTAAGGATTTATGCTTTGGTGGGTTAGGCCTGCCAGAGCAAACGGGAGCACATTCCTAAACATGCAGACTGACTCCACCAGTACCTGCTGAGCTCGGCTCATCTCGGCTCATGCTTTAGGGTCTTCCGTTAGGTGGTAGTGCCTGGTACCAGGAACATTTTTACCCCTCAGCCATAAAAGTCTGATGAGGTATTCTTCTCACCCTGCGGGGCGGGCAGCTGGGTGACTTGGACACCCAAGTTGGTGAATGCGATAAGTCCAGAACAAAGTGACATAGGCGTTTCAAGTTGATGCCACAGGTGTATCTACTAAAAATCTCAGACAAGCTTGAATCTCAGTGACCTTGACCTTAAGGTCAGAGGTCAAGTTTTTTAAAAATCTTTTGAACACGATAACTCAATAAGGAAGTCACATAGGACTTTGATACCATAGGCGTATCTACTTGGAGGCTGAGGCCAGAGTTCCAAGCGAGCTCAGTCGGTCTGAAAATGTGGCGTCAGCAGACTGCTCGCCACTGATTGGCGCCACTCGATGAGTCGTGAGAGCAACAAGAAAAATGACAGCATCGCCTTGATATCTGTGTTTGTGTCTCATACAAATGATGTCACAGGACTTTAATCGCATTGCTGTATTGAAGTTGAAATGGAAAATGTTGGAAATTGGGTCGAGTCCAGTCGAGTGGAAATTACACTTAACTGTGGAAAAATGGAGACCTGGTGTGTGGATGGGGACGAGGCTGTTACGTTTCCATGTGTGAGAATTCAATGAGCGATAAGATGTACAATGAGATGTTTTTATGAAGCCTTCTAGAGGACGTTCTCATCTTTCCAGTTCAAGGATCCTTACTGTCTCTGTCAGCACAGCTGCACATCACACACACACACACACCTACACACACAAATACACACAGATACTCATTTGTATTTGTCTGAAAGGAGCAGAGATGCCCTCCCTTGAAGGGTGGGTGTGGTTTCTGCTAAAATCTACCCTTTGACTTTGAACGACACATACACACACTCACTCACAAACACCTGGAGGCCACAGGCTGGTCACACACTCACATTTCAGGGCTATCCGATTTCATAAGCTGTGCACTTCATGAAAGGCTAAACTCCTCATGTCTTTCTCCGCCGTTTTAGATTCTTTGTTACCCTTTCGCTCTCGTTATTCATCTATTCAATCGTCTTTTCCGCTTCTTCTTCACATGAGCCCGGTGAAAAGGGGGTCTGAGCTCAACTCCCAGGAATCGATTTTGGGAGGCGTGTTTCTCTTCACACTGGTAACAATAATAAAAACAAAACCCTGAGTGCAGATTTTTCCCCCATTTCTTAAATATGCGTTCTCCGTATCAGCGTCAACCTTAAGTTTGTCATTGTTCCCTTAATTTTAATCAGTCTGTCTGCCGTCCTCACCTCTTCTAGTCACAACCTACCCAGAAGGGGCAAACACACACACACACACAGTAATTCATCAGCCCTTTTGAGAGGAGGTGAATTTCAAAGACTACACCTGTCCTGCTTTCTTTCGCTCTCCACCCTCTTTTTTTTTTCTTCTCAGCTCTGATCTCGGCCTCATTCTGCATTCAGAGCTTTGGACTTGGTATTTAAAGTACGCTCGCTGTGCTTCATGTGATGTTGGGTTTTGAGCACTTCTAGAGACACCAGCTTTTAATTTGACACCACCATCAGGTATTTAATGTTTCCCGCCCTTGTAAAAATATTAAAAGAACAAATTAAAATACAAATGTTTAAAAGGGCGTAAGGGAACCAGCTCAGATTAACAGTACAAGCGTTAGTCCTCTATGAAGCTGTTATACCATACTTATTTGCTTTGCTGTGTATATGCCTGCGTAGGTCAGGGTGGAGGGGGATGGGCACTACAGAGGTCGGGACAGCGACACCTGACACCAGCATCCTGTAACACATTGTGAACTGCAGGCTATTGAAACACTTAGGAAAAGATCTGAGTCGTGCTAAAAGGTGAAGTCAAAACACTGGAGTGTGTGTCTAATTATGAGCAGACACAGTTTAACGAGAGTTTCCTCGTGACTTCACTTCTCTACAAAAGCCTTGAAGTTTTGAAAGGTGCATTGTTTTAATTACTCGTTATAAGTTGTATATGTGACACTGCGTTTCTGTGCGACACACGCAGATCCATAAATCACATGAACACACACTCTCGAGGCTGCTGTCATTCCGAGAATGAGCTCCGAGTCTTCCCCGCCATCTCTTGCTTTCTATTGCTGGTTGACAGAGAGCGGTATGCTGCAGACAATGCCACCTGCCAGTTTCTGTCACTATAATTATAGCTATCTGCCTGCAGTGTGTGTGTGTGTGTGTGTCTTAGTATTCCAGTTGAGAAGAAGAAGGCATCATCTTTGTCACTGAGCCTGATTGGAGTCACGAGGGGCGGTTTATGTGTGTGTTTGTGCATGTGTGTGACTGTGTATGGTCTTCCTGTAACTCTGTGTGTGTGTTGAGCATGCAGTGATTCCCTTCTCCTACCCCAGCTGTCTCCTTAGCTTTAACAATAGGCCTGGTAACAAAGACGTGGCCTTCAGCCTCTATCATGTGATGCTAGTGGTCTGCAGCCTCTCAGTCAGATGACCAAGGCTATTGTTCTTTATGGGTGACACACATAAACGCACGCACACAAGGAAGACTACACACACACACACACACACACATCTGAGGAAGAACAGCACGTGTGTGAACAGGCACGCGCGAAACCGGAGCAGGCGGAGAAACGAAGACGCTTGTAATGATAGCACGCAAAACGCAGACACTGATGAGATAGTGACAACAGACACACACACACACAGGCCCAATCTCAGGACGCAGACCCTTCCTCTCAGTCACATGCCGTTTGAACAAAGAGAAACGTTATTGTCACTGTCCTGCTGACAGTGAGATCAGTGACTGATTGACAAAAGAGCAGCTGAGAAAGGAAACATATTGCCGATGTCCTGGAGGAGCCTCCAGTCTCCACTCTGACTTCTAATGTCACACTTACTGACTAAAAGCTCACACTCAGGCACTCACATTGCTGAGAAACAGATGAGACGCATCGATATGCTGTCAAATTGATATTTATTCACCTGTGTGTGAGGAAGCTGTGAATCAGCATCATGTTTCCTGATTTACGTGGGAATGGTCGCTACGTGCCCACTGCGAATGTCAGTGACTGTGTCAAAGAGCGACTTAGGTAGCTCTATGTTATTTATGTGAAGTGGCTGGAAGGCTGAATGGTGTGTGGCTTTTTTTCAAAAGCTCCTAAATGTTCGGGGTCCCCAAACTCACAGCTTCTAAGGTGTGTCACGCTAAAATTATGCAACCAGAGGGCAAGATACAGACGCAGGTGAGCTTTAGGAGGCTTCTTTCTTAATGATGAACGGATGAGTTTGAATGTAGGAAAACAAAGGAATGCAGACACGGATGAGATAAAAAGTCAACATCTTGGGGCACATATAGCTCACTAGGTAGTGCAGGTGACCCATATGTCAGTAGGCTCAGATTCAAGCCTGGCCGGGACCCTTTACTATGTGTGGTTCCCTTTGTTTCACTCTCTGCACAGTTCGGTCAAAAAGTTTATCTTCCAGCCAAAATCTCTGACTCAGCGTTTAACCAAACGTTAGTCTTTTTTTTTTTGCCTGTCCCATTTGGTTCTTTAGCCATCAGAATTGTTGTCTGAAGACCAACAAGGATACCCAATGGATTTATTTTGCCAAATGGATCATCGTGGCATTGCCGTATTGGTCCATTTGATCGACCTTTGTTTTTATTATTTATTATATTTTATTAAAACGTTAGTCTTACAACTATGCTGAACGCTGTAACACTAAGCACCACAAGCTAAATCTAGACCGCTGTAAGATCCACCACAGGAAAATATGAAATAAAAAAGATTTTTTTAAGACTGAGCCAGAGTTAACAGGTAAGATTCAGGAATACCCACCAGCAAATGTGTCCGTCTGCATTCACGTTTCCTTCCAGATGTTGAATAGTTGACGAGTGGGTCCTGATAGAGAAGGGGGCACCAGTGGAGCTCATCAGGAACAGGAGATTTATTCTCTATTGCACTGGATTGACACTCAGACTTACCAAGTGCCCATTTTTCCAATTTAAAAATGCCGTTAGATCTTTTTCTATATGTAGAAGAAAAGGAGATTCTACTCGTGCGTGACATGGTCAGAGCTCTGGACGGTCACATTGTCTAACATTAAGTAACATAACTTTGTGATGTGTTGGGCTCCCAGGCGTCTTACCACTTCCTCTTTAAAGCTTACCTGCTTTGATTTGGACTTTTTTCTTTCTCCCCTCAGCATATAACTGCTGAAATGCTGAAACAATGGCTAGCGGTGATGCATACATCTACCAAACTTTTACTTTTAAACTAGATTGAAACGCTTTAAAAAAACAACAACAAAAAAAAACCAGGGCAGCTCTGTGTCATTTGGATGTCTCTTAGACCTCTAATCAACAGAAAATTGCAGTGAGCTAAAATACAGAATGTTCCTGTCAAAGGAGAAAGGGTGACAGGAAAAAGATGTAGAGGGAGAATGGACTCTCTTTGCTAGCTGTGTGTTTGTGTGTGTGTGCCTGCACGTGTGTGTGTGTGTGTGTGTGTGTGTGTGTGTGTGTGTGTGTGTGTGTGTGTGTATTTTCCTGCCAGGGTGTGTGTGACCAAAGCCAGGTCTGATAGCAGTGAAAGCGAGAGAGTGAGAGAGAAGGAAAAAGGAAGCAGATGCCTGTGTGTTGGCACAAAAAAAGATACGTCCACTCAGTGCCTCACACACACACACACACACACACACACTCATATAACAGCATTTGCTCAGTCCACAGAAGGAGCAGCACATGAAAGAGTTCCAGTATTGTCTCCATGATAGAGAAATACTCCACTGACCGACAGCACAGTGGACCTCAAGGCCACAGAGCGAGTGAATAGCAAAGAAGAAGAAGACCGTGAGTGTGTGTTTGTGTGTTTGATGTGAAATTAAAGAGACTAAAGAGGAGGTTTGAAAAAGACAAGCAAGGTCAAAAATGATCAATGATCAAGCAAAGCACGCAAGTGAAAGCATTCAAGCGAATCTTGAAACAAATACAGACATCTCCTTCACTGACGGAGCGAAGCAGACAGACTTACAGAAAACAGAAGGAACAACACACACACACACACACAGTCTCTGTTTGCACACCTTCATAGTCAAACATATGGTGTTTGTATAGTGATTTCTTAAGAGCACAATCTGTCTGTTTCCTCTTTCTATGCAAGACGGCGAGTGAGGATGGAAAGGAAAAAACAACATAGATAGACGAGCAGAAGACAAATGGAAAGCAGAGGCAGCTGAGGATATGAAGACACAGTCACACACACACACACACACACACACACACACACACACACACACACACACACACACACACACACACAGAGCGTATGCATCACTCTGGGTCTCATGGTGACAACATGAAGAGAAAAGGCATTAATCCTTCTGGGAGGATACGGGGAGTCAGAGGAAGAGGAGTGGCTTAAATTCAGAGGAAGAGGGAGGGAAAAGGAGAGAAAAGAAGGTGAGCAGGTGATGAGCGATGCAGAGGAAAGCATAAAAGGATGGAGGGAGGCGGTGCCATCACTGCTGCTGAGTGACTCTGATGTCCCAGTACTGTGACAACATCAGTGATATCAAATCAGTGACCTAAATTCATAATTTTCTGAACAACTGCCTTTTTGTTACCTCAGTTAGATGTTATCTTGCTTAGTTTTTATGCTAAAGACTAAGTACTGTCTGTTTTTAAAAGCACACCCTCGAAACAAGGATCACATCCTTTTGTGTCAGCGGAGGTCGGTGGATTTTGCCAAATATGGATAAACATCGGCACATTGTAGATGACGAGGATGGCAGACCATAAAACAAAAAAGAAAAAAAAAAACAGGAAGCAGAGGGTTAGAGCTGGTAAAATACGCCAAAGACTTCTTTCTTTGGAACGACAATGGCGTGACGCTCTCGTTGTTCTGATGCTGTCACTGTGGCCACCCGTCACCAAGCAAATGCAGGAACAGTTGTTACCAAAGGTCTTCCTGTTCAACAGCATCTCCGAAACTTCTTTTAGGAGCCCTAAAGTAGGTGTACTAGGTGCAAATGTAGCATCTTAACACAAAAATGGCCTGTAGAGGCCTGGATGTCGGAGTTTTGATTCATAGTTTGTGTTAAATTGATTTTCTCCACTTGTTGAAAGCACAAGGTCACATCAGGCCTCACCTTATCTTAAAGACCTCATAGTACCATATCGCCCCATTAGAGCATTTCACTCTCAAACTGTGGGTTAGGGTTACTTGTGGTTCCTAGAGTATTTAAAAGTAAAATGGGAGGCATAGCCTTCAGCTTTCAGGCCACTCTGCTGTGGAGCCAGCTCCCAGTTTAGATTCAGGAGACAGACACCCTCTCTACTTTTAAGCTTACCCATATGGAAAAGAAATAGTAAAAACTTATATGTGATTACTCATGAAAGTGGCCACTTTCATGAGTAAATCATATAAGGCTTACATGATTTACTCATGAAAGTGGCCACTTTCTCATTACTTTCATACATTGTTTTAGTAAGTATCCAAAACAGTTTCATTATATAATTTTTCAAGGGATCTTATATCTGTTTTCACACTTATATGCTTTTCATACAAGTTTCACACAAGACAGATACAAACTTTATAAGATTTATATATATCTTTTCCATATGGGTAGGCTTAAGACTTAATAAAGCATATAGTTGGGGCTGGACCAGGTGACCCTGAAGCTTTCATGTTTTGAATGTGTTAAAATGGGACAAAATAAACATAAAAAAGTAACCCACTTATGAAGGGCTCTCCTTTATTCTAAAAATATTTGAATGCAACCTTGCCCTTTTGTGCTCGTGGCCCGCACTGTTAAAAAAGACTAAATTAGTAAACAGGCGTCACTGTTGCTAAGTGGTTACCGGTCGTGTTCGTGTTTTCAGGCCGGGGTGCTGACATTTTCTTTCGCTGGTGATCTTTCCTTTGTGTTTTCAGCCACAGCAGCCACCACTATGTTTGCCAACAGCACAGTTATCACAATCTGAACTAGAGATGGCACGATACCACTTTTTTATGTCCGATACCGATACCGATATCATAAATTTAGATATCTGCCGATACCGATATGAATCCGATATAGTGTGTTTTTTAATCAATAAAACTGTTTTTGTTTTTTAATATCTTGCTGCATTTTGTATAAGTTCATACTCAAGTTTAAAAATCAACAACACTAAAGCTATTCTGTTATACCTGTATGCAAAAAATACACTGCACCCAAAATATTTCATAGTTCAGCAATACTGATCAATCTAATAAACTTAAACCTACTCCATCCTTCCTATTCTGGTATTTTAAAGAGTAAGCAACCTAACTAATAGGATTCTAAAACTCCCAGCAAAAAAAAAAAAAAATAGGGAACCACCCCCCACCTCATGATGCTTAATCGACGTAATCAACTTTAATTTTTTCAACTGCAACTTGATGCAGTGTGAAAAAAAATGCACAGAAATAAATTATTTTTCAAGAATAATTAAATAGATTCAACATCTTCCTTCTACAGAATTGCAGACTGCACAGATTGTACCTTCCCAAAGGAAAAAGTACTATAGCTTACTAGGGTATATTAGACTTAACAGTTACTATATATAGTAATGGACTTCTATATATTTTACATAAGATTAAAACTTTGGGTGTAAGATTCAGACAATTATTCATTAAAAGCTAGACATTTTAAACGAGAATAAGAAAGAAAAGTATGTCTTTGTGCCCCCCTTTTCCCTGTTCATGCCCTATCGGCCCCCCTGGCTAAACTTTGCTAGATCCGCCCCTGCACAGTTACCAGCCGTCAGCTACGTAGAAAAAGATCCTGGTGTAGAAAGTAATATTAAATAAATTCTAACAACAGATTCTCAAGCTTAAGCTGGTTTGGTAGCGAGGCTACAAATACACACAGCCGCTCTATCACGTGAGCACACTGCTCCGACATGCTACGGTTATGAGCCGAGTTACGCCATGTCGCAAGTTTTGTGAGGTGCTTTTTTGATATTTAATGGATCGATTACATTTTTTTATTTCTCTCCGATATCTGATCCAGTAATTTATATCAGTATCGGACCGATACCGATACGTAATATCGGATCGGTCCATCTCTAGTGTGAACTGAGTTGCTTTTACCGCTACTAGAAACACAAAACGCATCAGATTTAGGAGAAAAAAAATTAAAAAAATTTTGGGAAATCCCTACTTTTAAACTAGTATAGAAATGTACAAATGAAAGAAGAGAATAGATGGACTGCGATTAAATGTGTCAACAAAAGAAAAACAGCAGTTCAGATATTCACTAGAGTCTATAAGCGAGGGTGATGAATTTGCCTGGCAATAAAAACTCTGATTTCTCATAAGAATAAACTTCCAGGAAGAGATCAGGAAAGGATGAGCCTGTGAGGCGGATGATGAAGGGATAGAGCGAGTGGATGAGAGAAAAAGGAAGGAGACAAAAAAAGAGAGAAAGCAGGAGCGAGGGCGTCCCAGTAGGCCTCTTTGTTGGGCAGCGATTTAGAGATTTACAGGCTCTTGTCCTTCTGTGTGTGTGTGTGTGTGTGTGTGTGTGTGTGCACATCTGTGTCTGTGTGTGTGAAGAGAGAGTAATTGAGCCTCCCTTCATCCAATATTTACCCACCAAACCGGAGCAATCATGCGAATTATGTTTACTGGGAACGAAGTGTCTTTCTTCCTCTTTAGCTTTCTTTCTCCTTCCCACTTTCCCCCAATCCTCCGCCGTCTCTCTCTCTCCTGGCAACTAGATACCAAATCAAGATCCTAGCCAGGAGTAAATCACAAACACACACGCACACACACAGGGAAAACATGCCCATCTGTATTGATGATGGCCTAATTTAGATCTCTTTATTGGACTGATTTACGATGGCCAGACAAATCTGGGCATCTGGACCGAAGTATGTGTCTGTGTGTGTGTGTGTTTGTATGTGTCTGTGTGTGTGTGTGTTTGTATGTGTGTGTGTGTGTGCGTGCGTGCGCGCAGGGCTGTCCAGTTAAGCCGACACCAAACCGGACACACAATATCCTCCCTGCTTTGTTCCCTTCTTTTCTTCCTGCGTTTCTCCCCCTGCCTCTCTTTGAGTCAGCGGTGTCCTTTTTGTCGTCTTGCTTCAGCACTTTGAGTTCTCTCACCGCTGCCGCGATGACACGCGTCATCCCAAAAAACACACGGTGATCATCACGCTGAAGAGGCGCCCGCAGCAGGGCACTTATAGGTCAAGGTCAGCGAATGTCTCGCAGTGCAAGTGTGCAACTCGACAGTTTTTGCGATTTCAGATCATCAGTCACAAACAGCAGACGTGGGAAAACATTTCATTAGGTGCTAAAGGTGCATCGGAGACTACGACAGGCTCTACACCACTAACATACATGCAGAGAATATAAATGTCAGTGCGGAAATGCAATTTATGCAAGGAGATGTTGAAACGGAGGGGATCTGTGTTGGTTTAAGATAAGAGCCGATTTTAACAAGTAAAGGATGAAGGGATGTGCTCTGGGAGGGAGAGGACGCCTCAAAGGCACATTCATCTTAAAGATCAAGCTCAGGTTTCAACTTTTATTTGTCCCACGGGCAGTTTCACAGCAACCATTAACCAGCATCTTGACTTAGTGGTTTTCTCTGATTTCCTGCAGAGCTAAAAAGCGAGTGTGTAGTTGTAGCACCTCCCGAGGTTTGATGGTTAAGCATAATCTAGTTTTTGCTATGAAAGGGAATTATATTGTATTCTTTATAAATGATGTCATGGTTATAGCGTCTGTCTGTATTAATGTGGCTAAAAAGACTAAGAAATCCAAGATGATGTGATGGTTTTAGACCTGTGAGGCTAAGCCTGTACAGGAGCTGTAAAAGCAAATTTAAAGTTATAACAAAAATAGTTTTAAACAGTCCATAAAGTTTGATCTACTGCCCTTTTTTAAGACATGAAGACACAAAGTTCTGCTAAGAGTTTGTTAATAATATTTTTAATGAACTGCTTTTACCCAGTTACACAGTTTCCACTAAAAATAACAAAAAATAATAAATATATTATTCCCAAAATGCTGGCTTTAACAATTTAGATTAACGTTTCCATGTATTTCTGTTATACTTATATACATAGTAATGTAAGTAATGTGAAATGTGAGATTTAACAGAATCTAGTCAAATGAAATTTACTTGATTGGTATCCATTCTGTTTATACAAGCACATTAATAACATATTTGATTCATTATTAAATAAAATAAAAAAACCTTTGATTTTATGTCTTTCAGTTGCATTTTGTTCAAATTGTACATGTTTAATGAAGATGGAGAAACTTTTCTTTTCTTTTTAGTGCAGATTAGATTAGAGTCAGCTAATAAAAGTATTGCTACAAAGCCAATAAAATGCAGTTAAAGTCAAACCAGAACTGGAAAAAAAAACTGTTTCAAGATACATGAAAAGCTGAAAGTGTTTTCTTGTGTTGACTAATTAATGTGGAAAACCCAGTCATTAAGTGGTTATTAAAATGTTTTCAGAATTTGCAGATTGATTATGATTCAGCTCATAAACCATGACCCACTGCTCTCACCTACATAAGCTGCCTTTATAGGTTAAAGGTATCGGTACTGGTATCAGCAATACTGGCTTTGTATTCGCTTGATATTGGATCGATATCAAAATCTGTGCTATCGCACAGCGCTGACTTTCATTCAAGCTGGAAAATGTCAAGGATTTCCAAAGTTTATCCAAGCGGAGTTTTTAAACAGTTGTTGATGAGCCTGATGGAACCACATCAGGAAAGCAAGAGTGAGAGTTTGTTCCATCTCTGCATGCGATGCATCATGAATTTGGGAGGAGGTGGGATGTTTTGGGCTGTTTTGCAGGTGACACTGCTGGGGACTGATTAAGAATTCAATAGGCTCTCATCCAAACTGGTCACAACAGCACTGTGCAAAAACACATCGTCTCATTAGGTTTGCACTAAGCGGAGCCATCATTTGTTTTTCCAACAGGACACACCTCCAGCTGTCCAGTGTACTGTGTGTTTTTATGGGTCTCAAGACGTTTTCACCCTCCCTAAGCTACAGGGCTTTCTAACTTATGAATTAAGCACTGAATTGAAGGACAGTTTAACCACAGAGAGTGACTGTGCACTGCATCTGGCCTCCACTGCAGAGTGAGGGGAAAAGCATCCAACGCAAGTGCACCACACATGTGGACGTTCCTTTAAGAGTGTAAGGAAAGCATTCCAGGTGATGACCTCATGAAGCTCTGAGTGGATGCCAAGAGTTATCAACATGGAGGCAGCTACTATGAAGAATAAGATGTAAAGCATATTTTGCCTAAAAATTTTGCTTCCTACAAAATTCTGTGCATTATGCCACTTTTTATTTCTTCCACAGTGAGGTGGTAGGAGACCAGAATCAAAAAAGAAAAAGCAGATCTGATTTTAGAAGTAGACTCCTTCACTCTGTTGTAAGGACTGGTAGATGCTTCTTAAACGGGTAATGCTGATATTTGGCTTGTGCTAACTGTGCCAAAGTCTTTTGTTCAACCAATAGCATCACTACAACTTGGGCCCCAATCACACAGGCCTAACAGACCAGGCAACCACTGGTCGCTAGGGAAAAATGTGTATTCCCTGACTGACTCCTGGAGATTAATGGCAGCAGGGAAGTAAAACTGGTCTGAAAGATAAATATCGTAACATACCCTCAGACCTCTATGCGATGAAAGCTAGCAAGTTGCGAAGGTCTCCAAGCTAAATAGTCAAGTTAGACACAAATCAGAAACAGAGACTGTCTGCCTTCAAAGTGAAAATGTAAAGGTGAATCTTCCTTCGTGTTGAGTGTCACACTCAGTAATTAGTTAGTGTCTGCAGACAAGTTAGCTTCTTCTATGCAAACTACGGGAGACCAAAGTTTTCAGTGCAGACTCTCTGTGTAGGTAACAACTTGCAACCACTTGCAAACCAGTTGGGGAATGGTTGGTTGACAGGTGGTCTCTGACCTCTGTTACTGTGGCCTAAGTTGTAGTAATTCAAAAGGTTGAAAAAAATGGCCATCGTCCAGAAGAGCATAGTTGGAATAATTTGTGAAGCCAAATATCAGCATTATTCCATAGCAAACAGTCTCTAGGCCTGTGTGACTGAGGCCATACTTCCCACACAGACTCTCTCTCTCTGCTCTTTATATTACTTGATATGGTCTTAAGTGACCTGTGATTGGCTAAAGTCTTACCTATATGCTACATTTTCTAAAGCCTGAAAAAGACCTCAGTAGAGTTTTGACTACCCAAGCTTTAATCTACTGAAGACTCTTTACTGAGTAGGTGTGTCCAAACTTTTGATACCATCCTAGAAAGTTTTAACTTTTATATGTGTGTGAGAGTAAGCTTGTATGTCGTGTGTGTGTGTGTGTGTGTGTGTGTGTGTGTGTGTGTGTGTGTGTGTGTGTGTACAGTAGCGTCTACACTAAGACAATGACAGAGGGTCTCATTGAAATAACTGTGGTCTCAGGGGGCCAGCTAAAAAAGAGAGAGGGTAGGTTAGGGTAGACAGAGTATATGAGAGTCCAGGGAATCATTTAGACTGCGAGTGTGTGTGACTGTGTATGCGTGTGTGTGCGTGGAGTGATTCATCCGTTCTGGTGGCAGCTAACCTTGGCATGTCCTGCCACGCGTGACGGGGGTTACACCCAGACAGCTCTGTGCCGTCCTCCACGTGTGTGTGAGCTTGTTGGGGTGTATAGGTGGGTGTACCTTGCCTTGAAGAGTCAGCTGTGTGTGTTTGGGTGTGTGTGTGTTTGCATCTGCATGCAAGAAAAAGAGCCAAAAAAGAAGAATAAAAGGAGACAGGGAGGAGGGAGAAGGGGGAGTATCCCAGTCAGGTTGTTTAGTGTCTTTGTATGATCTTGCCCCCGGGAGAAAGGGCAGGAAAAAAAGACTGAAAAATGTGTGTATGTGTGTGTGTGTGTGTGTGTACCTCTCCGTGTGCCATTGTTCTGCTGTCAGAGTCACAATGACACACACACAGCATTAAAATCTACACACACACAAACACACACAGTCTGACGGATCATACACCACTGCTCACCTGCCATCGTCAAAGACTGCGTGTTTGTGATCTGCCATTATGTGAGAGTGTGTGCGTGTCCACAAGGAGCATGCACACACACACACACACACACACACACACACACACACACATCTGGGAGTTGTTAAGAATGGGGAAGTACAGGGAAGGGAAGTTCTGAAGAACAGTTTACTGACAGGAATAGTAATATTTGGTCACCTGAAACAGCCGCACACTTGATTCTTCATCATTTTGCGTCATCAGCATTCTGGAAGCCGGCCTGCTCACTATTTAAAGATTTATACATCTCAGTTGTGTGTTGTTTTTCTCTATTTCAGTTCTCCCTTTTTTGACAGCGTATTGTTTAGTATTAGTCACGGCACATGTGTATCATGTCATATGGCATAAACCAACCTGTTCAAACAGTTACGCAAGAATGTGTCTTTTTTTATTTTGAGTTCTTCTTCATTTATTTTATGGACTTTTATGGCCACGGAAATAAAATGATCTCATTTATAAAGCAAAAATAAAATTAGTTGATTAACTATAAAGTATGCGCATGACTTAAACTGAATAAAAACATTAAATAAATAATTTGCAATAATCGCCAACATGTACGTGTTTACTCTGAATCTCTGAGCACATTTCAAGTTCAAGTACACGATCCTCCTTTTGTGCTGCTGTATTTTTTACATATTTTTCCAAAGACACGTCTCAAGTTGTCCTGTGATGTAACAGGATTTAATATGAATTTAAGATCAGCTACAATATTAACGCCCCTGATTCTCCTGTAGCTGTTCCTGCAGCAGAGCGCCAACATCTGGTGAGGACTGTTACAGCGGCAGATTAATATCCATAGTTTTGGCACTGGATACTACAGTCACATCTGGCTGCAATGTTCTAATGTCCACATCATTTTTCAGTTACTTTCCCTCTTGCACTCCAGGTTTTCTGAGGTGGAAATATGCTGTGCTTGTGCAGAAAGAAATGCAGAAACACAAGTGGGAAGTTTTTCCTTCAAAGATCAAAGTGGTGATATCACCCATGATTTCATTTTTTCTCCTTTCAGGTTCCTGATCGATTCCTGGAGGTGGCCCAGGTGACCCTTCGTGAGTTCTTCAACGCCATCGTGGCTGGAAAGGATGCAGACCCATCCTGGAAGAAGGCCATCTACAAAGTGATCTGCAAACTGGACAGCGAGGTTCCTGAGGTCTTCAAATCCCCCAACTGTCTACAAGAGCTCCTCCATGACTGACTAGGCCAAGGGAAGAAGCAAAGCAAGCAAGACAGACCTCCGAGGACAGTGAGAAGACTGTAGGAAAATGCCGCCAAAGGCTCGGAGTTAGACTAGTCGGAGGTCTGTGATGAAATGCGATTGAAGGTTTGTGACGTTCATAAAGATATGCAGACTCTTGATGCAGTTCTGTTCGGAGGCTGCCAGAGAGCTTCGCTTATGGTTATCATTTGGTCAGCCCGTCTTTTAAAAACAAGATGTTCTATGAAGAAAAAAAGCTTTTCCTCTTACATGAGGTGCCGGGCTGCGACCCAGAGTGCGGTTATGCTCAAATTAACATATTTTGTCGGGGAAATGAAAAAGCAAAATGGTGAGAAACAGAATCGCATCGAACTGGCAGAGAAGCTCCTCGTCCTTGAAAACCCTCGTCTTCTCTTTTTCCTCCGCCTTGTTTAAACTTTTCCATCCTTCTCCGGAGGAACAAAGGTGCGATGAAGATGACGATTCGACCTGTGACTTCGAGTCAGGGGGCAGACTAAAAATTAAAGAAGATAATATATGAAAAAAAGATCTTTTTATTGTGGATGTTTTTAAGTTACATGGACATTTTTGAGACAAAAAAGTGGTTTGTGTATTTTTTTCTTTCCTTTGTATAAGCTTACATCCTCTCTTCTACGACATGCACACAGATACACCCCTCATAGGAAAGCACAGTAGCATTCCCAAATCCTCATCTGAATCCAGACAAACTGGGCAAAAAAACCACTTAGTTGTTGTTTATCTGATTCATTTCCCCTCCTGTTTTTACTTAAGCCTCCTCTTATTGTACTGAGACTTACTGAGTGTCTATATTGACTGTGTGGCTCTCTCCCTGCCCCATCGCTCTCTGGCTGCCCCCTTCTCTTCACATATCCAGAGCATCAGAGATTCGTCAGTACTGGGTTTTTTTAGCAGATGCTAGAATTGACAGCTGCAAAAATTTCAGATGAAAATCCACAGTAACTAAAAAAAAAGTAAAAATCTGTTCTCATGCATTAATTCAGCAGCTGCATTTAGGTCCTAATGTCAGCAGACTGAAATGTTGCTGCTTTTTAAAAATGTTTTATTTGTTTGTTTGGACCAACCCTGTATCTCCATATGCTGTTTGCGCAGGCGTTCCTTACATTGTCTTTACTTGATCTGTACATGATCTGTACTGAACAGGCAAATAATCATTTTAGTTCCCTCTGGGGGACAAATGATATAATGCACGTTTCCTAATCTGCTGTTACATACGCACCAATGTCAAAACGATAAGATGAGTCACTGTTTTCTTTACAATACTTAAAAAACGTGGCACTGATTCATGAAACAAATTCTTGTGATATGTTTGAGGCTTGGTTTTGTCCATGATGCCCCCCTTAAGGCCTTCACTTTAAGCCACTGTGTCACATTTCTTTTTAATTAAAAGTGTTGAAGATGTTCATAGATGCAAACAAAACAACGGTATGTCTCAGATGGTGCTTTGGCCACAGACTAATCTTTGGAAAAAATTGAAATCTGTGTTACACAATCATGAAAATTTTTTTTTTTTAAGTAATCATTAAATGTCCTGATAAGCACCAAACCAGTTCCCCAGGTACTTCCTCTCTGCTCTGGACAGCTGAGAGGGGGCAGCTGCACCGACCGGGTCATGTGTGAAGTGTTTAAGGTTTTAACAGCTGAAGAAGAAAAAAAAAAACAAAGCAAAAAAGAAGAAAAAAAAGACAACAAAATGCTGATATTTGTAGCTTGTATAGATGTAATAAATGCTCTGATCACTCTGATATTGTTATTATTTATAACTGAAATAATTATTCCTTTTAATGTTATTCTGATGATGATGATTATTAATGCTTGCTACAGATTTGACCAGTGGTTTAATCATTGTTTATCCATCAAACTGCAACATGAAATAAATTATTCTTTGAACAAAAATCAGTCGGAGGTCGTTTGTAAGCTCGTCGCCACTTTCTTCCTGCTCTGTTTGCGCTCGGCTGAGGTGCGGAGGGCGTTGACCGCTTGAACGCACCAGCTCACCGTCAACCCAAGCAGTAACTAGGCAACGCGATGGCCACTTTAACTCGGTCCATGCCCTCGTCCCCTCCCTCCCTCTCTCTCTCTCGCTCTCTGGATCCTGTATAGGGGGGACATGTGATCCCTTGTTGTTGTTGCTGATGAATTGAAAAGAGGAGCGCTATGTGATTATTGTCAGCACAAAAGCCTCAAAAAGCTGCTGACGCCTAGATTAGGCAGTACAAAGACGCAGGGACACACACGCACAACACACAAAAAGACATAGGTACAGGCTCTCAGTTGCGCACACAAAAACACGGGGACGAGGCCTGGCTGCCCTCGTTGCCCTACGCTGCTTCTCACTCCCCTGTTCTCTCCTCCGTTCATCCTCTCACACCCCTCCATCACTCCATCGCTGATATTACTCTCCTCCTCCCCTCTTTTATACCTCTACTGTCTCCTCTTCGCTTCCTATCGCACAGATTTTATTTCATCTACCCTCCTCTAACGCCACTTACCTCCCTAACACACACAAACACACACCATGCCCTCTGTGTGTTGGCGCCAAACACTAACTGGCATCACACAATGCCAACCACCATCACCAGCATGGGATTAAGTGCCAGCACTCAATGTGCTTCTTTTTTTCCCCCCTTTCTTTCTTTCTCTCACCGACGCACACACGCAACAAATAAATACTGCCAGACTTCCTGCATAATAAAACAGTTTATAATTCTGTAAAGCTATGTCTCCTGTAATAATCCAGTCTCAATTAACATTTTTGCCTCTATGTAGCAGTCAGAGGGGATTAAATTAAACAAAACAAAAATTCACAGGAACATTTGCCAAGCATGAAAATCTGAAACCACAAAGATGAGCACGGAGGTGGCTGTCGCTGGCTTTAATGTGACTGCTTTGCATTCAGCAAAACCAAAAGTACCTTCAAGAAGAGGCTGAATAGCCACAAAACAAGGCCATCAAACATCACTGTGACGGGGACGCTGTGTCCTTTGCCAACAAATGGCCGCTTGCTCGACAACAGAGACTTCAGCCGCAGGGAACGTCATTTCTACAATCGTGTCTTTGTTTTTTTAGCACAGCATTTAATTGACAATTTGGTTGTGAAACATCTGATCAGACAGTCACATTAAACACAAACTAGAACTACCAGATTATTTTTTTAATCCTTTCAAGGATATTCAAGGTTTTGTGGGAGTTGGACCAACCAGCCTACACATTCTTTAGTGGACTTGGGCAGGGCATTTGACCAGGTTCCTCAGGAAGTGTCAGAGGGTTTCTACTTCGGTGGTTGCAGGATCACCTCATTGCTGTTTGCAGATGATGTGGTTCTCTTGGCTTAATCAGGTGATGACCTCCAGGTTGCAGCTGAATGTCAGAGGGGCGGAAATGAGACCAAGTCTGAGGTCCTAATGGAAGGGTGGAGTGCCATTTCTGGGTCAGCGAGGAGTTACTGCTCCAAGTGTAGAAGCCTAAATATCTAGGGGCTTTGCTCATAAGTAGAGTATGAGATTGGCAGAAGGATGAGTGGGGCATCATCAATGATGCAGACAATGTACCAGTATGTTGTGCTGAAGAGAGAGTTGAGTGTGAAAGCACATCTGCCGATTTATTGGTCTAGCTACAGTCCTACAAAAAGAAAGAATGAGGAGGAGGGTCCAGGTAGAGGTCTCTGCTTAAAGTGCCAGTATGACATCATACATCATAAGCCGCTGCAGTATTCTCCTGAACAACAGGTGTCGCCACGCAGACAATACCACCACATGAGCGCTGATGAAGGAAGAGAAGAAGCCAAGAAAAGACTTTACCGAGTGTGTTCTTTTCCCTCAAAGTCTCAAGTTTTCAAACTCTTGCAACATCCTACTCTGAATATCTGTATGTCTCTGAGCTTTTGTGCTGGAATATTATTAAAATGGCAATAAAAACTGACACAATCGTACACTCGTGTCGTGCGATGGCTAGGTTCCAAATATCGAGAGGTGCACGACCAGCCAAAGCACCTCAAATACTGTGGTGCATGCCACATTATGGTGGAACATTCAGAGAGCATAAAAACACCCTTAGACTGCTACCCTTGCCACCCGGACCCACATAAATGGCAGAAAATAGATGTATGAATGAATGGTTGGATGACATCTTTTTAAATATTAAACAAAAAAAATCAAACACATTTGTCATTTATATGTCATGTTAACATGTCAGTTATACCCGTCACATTCCCCCCTGCACTATCACTGTGCACAACGGCTGGTTTGCTCAGTACAACATGTGTTGTTACAAGAGATGAGATTAAAAGTTTGATTCCACTTTGCAGGGGATGTTTTTTCTTCATTTTATTGCTGAAATTTGCAACAACAACAAAAAATTCTGTTAGTAGGTTTATTAAAATGTTGGTAAACCAATTTGCTAGGACATCTTGGAAGGTTGTCCAGCTACCCTCCATCCTGGCTGTTGAGGGCAAAAAGAGCTTCAAAGCAAATACAACATAAACATTTGACATCCTAATACTTTGAGCACATTCAAACCTTAGCAATGCTAAGAGGTTGGTGTCATGCAAACAAGTTTCTTTTAGCTTTTGCAGCATCTGCACCGCAGATGGGGTTAATAAAGACACATTAAACAGAAACTTGCAGATTTCAGCTTAAAAAGAGCACAACACAGATACACGCGCAAGAAGGCGAAGGGTATCTTGTGCATTAGCTTACTCTGCCAAAGCTTTTCATTTGAACAGGAGGAGCTGAACAGGAGGTGGGGTCACTCTTTCTTCTATATGATCATGTACGCGCACACATGCCGTCTGCCTGTGAAAGCACATCTGAGCAGCGCAACAATAAAACAGCTGTGTTTGTGTTGGCCTGATGATTGTTTCATTCTCAATCACCCCATCATAAGCACAAACACACTTACGCAGACACAAACACACTTACTGTCCACAGAGATGGCATGACAGTGATTCATCTTGGGTAATAGCTGCTGTTATGGAGTAGGGAGACAGTTTATTATGAAGAAAATCTCTCCTCAACATTATTCTAATAGCTGCATCTTCTCTATGTTAACTGCTATTAAAGTGGACTGCAGTGTGTGTGCGTGTGTGTGTTTATTCACATCCACTGCAATACTGGGAGATGGATGCACTAGTCTGGGATGTAAGAGGAATAAAAAGTGCAACACTTAGATTGAAGTTGCAGTTGAAGATAGATTTTTACACTCCAAAAAAACGAAAAACCCAAATTGTGCCCAAAGTGCTGACTTTAAGTTATTTGAGAACATGAAAATGAAAAATTTCCAAGTAATTTTGTTGCATAAGTACAATTTTAAAAATTTAATTTAATGGAATCTGGTCAAATACAGTGTATTTGATTGATATACATTCAGTTCATACCAAGCATGTTTTCTTTAATTGTTTGACTAAATAAACCTTTAATTTTATATATTTCTGGAATATTTCACTTGCATTTAACTCAAAACTATTGATGTATACAGATGGAGAGAAACTCTGTTTTCATCTACCAAAATTAAATGAAAGATTATTACTTTTTATCGTTGTTATAACAATGACTGTGTGCATATTTCAGCTTAACAATGATCAAATACCAGATTTTATATGTGGGTATCTGAATTATGATCAAAACGTTTTGACTCCACCTTCAGGGAGCAGCAATAAACTGCTCCCACTGCTCATTCATGTTTATGTCGGTCCCTGGTTGTGCTCTGCTGACCACTTTCACGTGTGTGTATGTGTCAAACCCACGTAACCTTCATGCCGAGGATCATCACTGGTAACAAAAGCTGTTTCTGCAGCCGGAACCCAGAGGCCAAACAGCCGTTTTCACTGGAAGAGTCTGAAGAGTGCAAGCTTTGAGGTCTTTGGTAGCTGCAGCTCAGGAAGTAGAGGAGGCCATCTACCAACTGGAGGACAAGGATAGAACTAGTCAAAGTATCCATGAGCAAGCCCTGAGTTGTCTCTGATGTGTGTGTGTGGGTGTGTACGCATGCTAGACAAGGAGCTTAAGTATAGAAAAAAGCACTTGTATGAATGGATTAATGAGGCTTGTAGTAAAAAGCACTTTGAGTGCTCTGTTAGAGTAGAAAAGTGCTGTATAAGTACCAGTCCATTTACCAGGAACAAGCTCATTGCTTTTGGTTTCCAAAATCACAGCGTTGTGGACCATGAATTTCCCCCCATGTTCTGACTGTGAGTGTGGAGTTCGACTCTGAGGTGTCTGAGGGAGAAAATGTGGCACAAACCACCTCGATGAGGGCTGCAATCTTGCCATCACACTCTACATAACTAAAAAGTCTTTGCTCATCACCACCTTACTGTCCGCATTTGTCTCATAAGCAAAGAGGTTGCAGTTTTGACACGATGGAACAGATCGAGTGCACACATGCAGAAGAGGGCTTCCAAGGAGGGATTTAACAACAGCAGCTGCTTGAGAAGTGCTCTAGGAGACAACATAAAAAGCACAGACATTTCATTACCATGTTATACAGCTGGTGAGGGACCTAAAATGTCTGTCCTTATATTTTCAGATCAGATAAAGAACCACCACCACTGCTGAATCACCCCAACCAACCAAGACAGACACACAAGCAGTAACGAAAGACCAGCATTTCAGAGACAACACAATCCCCTGAACCTCGAACTGGCAGATGGCCGCCCCTCCCTGAGCCTTGGTCTGCTGCACGTTTCTTCCTGTTAAAAAGGGGTTATTCCTTCCTACTGTCGCCAAGTGCTTGCTTATAAGATGTTGTCGGATTGTTGGAGTTTTCTCTGTATGGTTTTAGGGTCTTTACCTTTCAAAATAAAGTGACTTGATTTGAAAAATCAGAAAATGTAATGACAGAGAATCTTTTTTACCTTTAGAAATAAACAATATACAGCTCTTCTTTTCTCTTTAGCCTGAGTAAAATTACCCAATAATGACTTTTACAAGTGTTCATACAGTCACTTTCTTGATTACATAATTGTGTTCATTTTTTCAGTATATAATAACAAAAAATGTAACTTCTGTAGCATAAATAATGAATCCGGTTATTAGTTGGACCCCCACAATCTAGTGAACTTTGAAAATAGATCATAAGCATGGAGAACAACACTTCAGCTCTCAGCCCCTTTAAACTGTGATCACGGCTGCCAATAAAGATGATGTAGTTGGAAACTGACAAGTGTATTTCTTTGTGTAAACTGTCTCTGCTGCACCATTGCAGAACAGAGGTGGCTCTCCCATCGCTGTTTGATACTCGTTTCATTGTCTTTTCAGGCAACTCAGGTAGAACCTCGGCACCGTCTGACCTCAGTCTGACCTGTTGGAAAGCCAAAATCAGACTCTAATTATTACTTTAACAAACTGACATGAAAGCATCACTCAAATAAACGGCTGACTTAATCGGACCATCACAGCATACAACAATCACTGTTAGCTTGTTGAACAGACTTTAATCAGCCAGCTCTGCAGGTTTATTTGCATCAGTTCTTTAAGATGGCACCCAGGTGAATGGAGCTAATTGTTGTTTGGAACAGCTGCTGTAAAGCACTTTGACTTCTCCCAACACGCACCGCATCCCTGTGTTTCTCCATTAGGTTGGGCTCCCTTTAACCCCAGATTGAGTCTCTTTTCCATTGTACACCTTTCCTGTAGCATTTTTTTGTCAAACATGAATTGTGTCTGAACAACCCTAGTCTATCATAAACTTAGAGGAAAAACTTTAAGTTGAAAGCATGCATCTCTACATCAATGGGCCTAACACTTATCGTAATCCACCCATCCATACTTGAGTCATGCAATCCATCCTTTTTTCCCCCTTTCCTTACAAACCGGAATCCATTTCCCCCTCCCTCATTCTTTCCTCCATCCCTCCTTCCATCAGCGGTCTGTTCGCTAATCAAACACCATCTGTCCTTCCATCCCCAACCTGTCAGGAACAGCTGCCAGCCGCTCTCTTAACAACACTTTTAACAACCCTGCCGCATCTTCCACAGCCCGCCGCCCGCCACCTCAACCAGGCAGACGTCGCCAGCGAGGGCCACCGCCTCCTTTACGGGCGCACGCGACCGCAAACGACAGGATCGGTGGTGTGCGAAACCACGCATGTGTAACCTATTAAGAGATCAGGGTGTGAGACTCGCAGAGGAGAGAAGCTGTTATTAAGCAGAATAAAAAGGAGGTGAATGAAAAGGTGAACAAAGAATCAGTCCTACTGACCTCTAATTGAACCTAAGTGAGATGATTATGAAGCACGAGCAAAGAAAATAAAATTCCAGAGAAAGAGGAATAAAGGACAGATAAAACCAAAGAGAGATGGTGCTCAGTAAACGAGTGCAAGTCCAAATAGTAATCAAGGGAAGAATCAGCCGCCTGCTCAAAAAAAAGAGTTTAGAGCTAATGGTGGGAAGTAAAAGCTCCCAGCACTCACACACAAGAATACAATTTCACACACAAATACTGTACAATCACCACTCACGCACCGGCATAAGAACGCAATTAGCTTAAACTCACAAACACGTCTTGTCGCGCAAACAATTCAATCATCCCTCACAAACACACACATCTTGAATATAATTAACAATACATGTTCACCCAGAACACACACACAGACACGCACACGCGCTGCACAAACTGCACTGCTGTTGTCGTGAACATGCCAAGACATTTTCAAGTGTTATATCCTGAGGAACTTCCCCAACCAATCATTGGCACATAGGCCAGATGTTCACTGGTGCTTCAATGCAATGTTCTCCTGGCACTCACATGCATTTATACACAGCGTAACATTCACTGGCTTCTTTGTCTGTCTCCCTTTACGCATACGAGCTTTTGAAATGAAACTGAAACGCCAAGGCTGCACTTTTTCATTGCATAAAGGGAAGAGAAAAATGGGTTTAAGGGGAGAAAAATAGGAGGCAACAATAGGACAGACGAAAGAAAACCTTAAGAGATAGTCATGAATAGAAGTCTAAGAAACAGAAGTCAAAGGCAGAAAGGATTAAGAGAAAAAGATTCCTACTAGTAAGTACGGATGCAGTGGTTCATGTGGAGCGTTCAGGTAGGTGCTAATACCTTTCCATACCACCAAGAAGGAAAGTTCATGTACAGCCTCATAGCTGTTAATGATTACAGTGAACCGTACCAATCAAAGGTTTGGACATACCTACTCGTTAAAGGTTTTTTTTCTGTATTTTTAATATTTTCTGCATTGTTGTACAAAACTGAAGACATGAAATGAAATGAAGATACAAAATTGAAAAGGTCTCCAGATCGATTGCAATAAGTTCTCATCATCTGAAATTCTCATTGTGATGAAAATCGCTGATGTTACTCTGACAAAATGTTCTACGTTTAATAGCCTTCCCTGAATGAGCCATCATTTTAACAACACCCCCACATTTTCACAACCCCAGTCTAAGCTAGGCTGTTAGTTTTATCTTAGTTTAACATTTACAGTCGTGTGGAAAAAGAAGTACACCATCTTTCAATTCTAAAGTTTTACATTTCAGGATATAAGTTTTTAAAAAATCTGATCTTTACTATGTTCTAAACTAATTTACAGTAAATGCAGCCTCAGATGAACATATGACATATTACACAGTGTCATTTATTTAAAAAAATAAAGTAGAAAACATAAAAATAAAAAACTAAACCAAAATGCCAAAACAGTGTGTGAAAAACTAAGTACACCCCATGATTCAGTAGCTTGTAGAACCATTTTGCAGCAATAAAATGGTTTTCTGTATGACTTTTTCAGTCTCTCACATATCTGTGGAGGAATTGTGGCCATCTCTTCTGCATGTCACTGCCTCAAATCATTGAGGTTTGTGGGCATACGTTTATCCACGGCTCTTTATAAGGCCCACCACAGCTTTTCAATCAGGTTGAGGTCTGGACTTCAGCCAGTTCGAGCCAAGTTTAGCTGTCAGACACACAACCTCACAATTCTCTCTAGAATACTTTGGTATACAAAGGATTCCTAGGTCCTGTGGCTGCAAAACAAGCCAAAATCCTGACCCCTCCACCACCGTGCTTGACAGTTGCTATAAGGAGTTTGTGCTGAAACGCTTTTTGTTTTTTGCCAACACTTATGGTCAAACATCTCCACTTTGGTTTCTTCTGTTCAAAGAACATTGGCCCTCATTTACTTATACATGCATGGAAACATACTTACTCTACAGACCAAATAAGTACGTACACAAAAATACTGTTGTGTATCTGAAACATGCGCGTCAGTCTATGCTGTTTTTACCAGCATGTGTATGTTGCTGGGTATCGTCACTGATTTCTAGAATCAATTCGATTCCGATTCACAAGGTCCTGAATCGTTTCGATCCACGATTCGATTCAATTCGATTCGATTCGGGGAAATTTTGCCTCAGACAGTCAGAAATATTATAATTCAGATCATGCATCAGTACATTTCCATATTTTTATATCTATAAAAAGAAAGCTGACACACACAAGACTTTATCAAAGGTGGTAGCATCACAGCAGATGCCTTTGTGTCAAAGTAGCTGAGGATAAAACACAGAAAAACATGAAGGTGATTTTCCTGGCCTGGGATTTATAAAAATATTCTGCAGTAGATCAAAAACGAAAGAAAACCATTAATCGACATTCAGTAGCCTATTGAACAGCAGAAATTAGGTTTTCTTTTCGGAAGTAAGTAAAAGGAAAAAAAAAACAGCGGCCGACAGCGCTGTAAACAACGGTAGACTGGTGCATAACAAGCAAGCGAATAATGCAGAAAACAGATTTTTAGACGGGAAACTGTTCTTGAAGTATACAGAGAAAGAGAGAGAGAGAGAGAGAGAGCTGTGCATGAAGTGTGACTTTATCGTGGCGGAAGCAAAACAGCAAAAGTCAAAGGGAGTCCATGACGATGTTTATGTGAAGCATAGTTTGGATCTTCTTTTGCTGCTGGTTCAGTCAATGTTGTTTGGAGAGAGATAAAAACCTGCAGCTTCAGAATCTAGTGCAAAAAGGGCGTAAACACAAAGCACAGACCCGCCGACGGATTAGAATCAGTGAGCTGTCGGCTTTCAGCCCCGACCGTGTAAGTGCCGTCGGGTAAGAACGGCGACATCTCACTGATTCTGATCCGTTGGCGGGTCCGCGCTTTGTGTTTACATCTTTGTGCAGAATCCGTGTACCTGCTCTCATTTACTGTTTTAGCTGTTTGGTGGTTGTTGAAATTTAGTGAGGTTTAACCTGAGATTCTGGCGTTTCGGGCAAAATAAATTTATATTAAAAAAATCGATTCAGGAGTTTAATGAATCGATATCACATTATCCAAGCTAGAATCGATTTTAATCGATAAATCGATAATCAAAACCCACCCCTAATCACAACCATTCTGATTAATAGGTACATAAACATTTTGTGTACTAAAATATTTCTCGAAGGAAACACGTATTCAAAGGGCAAAAAGTGGTGATGTTGTAAGGTGTTGTAAGAGGGAAGTCAGCACCACTAAGGCGAGAAACCAGGAGAAAGTCTGACTGAAGAAACTGAAACAATCGTGCCCAAGAGGAAGCCACAGAAGGTGCAGATTTCCAAAGTGTTCACCATCACCAAGAGTATGATTGAAATAACAGAAATTCTTGATATAATTTCCCCTGAGACACTCGCTATGGCTCAAGTAAAGAAAAAAAAAGACTAAATCATGCTTTCATGTGGAATTTCCGGTATCTCTCACCGTAAAGCAAAGAGGTAGTGTGGTGTTTTAGTGAAACATTGGTATCTGATTACCTGCCCTCCACATTCACTTCAACTAAACCCAACTGAGGTTGTTTGTAAGGAACTGGATCGCATTGAATCAGAATATGGGCCACATACACATTAAACCTATCCCTATATTTTCATTTCAACTCATTCTAAATACATATATCCATCCAAATATGGTTACAGCAGTGTTTCCCAACCACTGTGCCGTGGCATATAGGTGTGCCCTGAGAAATGATCAGGTGTGCAGTGGAAGATTATCTGGTTCCACCTGATTAGTACTCTAATCGGCGTGAGTAGCAGGCAGAACAATTACATTCTCTTCCACTAGAGGGCAGTGCATCTACCTGCTCTAATTAAATGGGTTGCCAACTGCCAATAAAACACAAGAAGACGAAGAAGAAATAGTCATGCTGTGAGACGACACAGCGAGTAATAGCAATAGATAAATATCTGAAAAGAAAAAGTAATCAGTCTGACATGGGTCCTGGAGAAAATTCCAACCCAAATGAAGGCCCTAGCATGAGTAGTGGTCGGAAGAAAGTAAAATAGGTATACTGGGGACAAACCGAACCAATTCTGCAATATCTGGTGCGTGGGGAAAAATTCTCTATATGCTTTTTGTTTGGTGGTGTGCTGTGTCTTTTTTCTAATGTCAAATATGTGCCGTGCCTCCAAAAGATTGGGAAACATTGGGCTACAGTATGTTTGTAAAGGCGGACAGCATGGCTACAGTAGGTGCTTGATTTTATACACATGTAGCACTGGGACTGATAACACCTGTCCTAAAATGAAGAGGTGTGCAGTAATACTTTTGTCCACATAGAGTATGTAAAACTGCTTCAGCACTATTCAGATGTAAAGTCGGTTAAAAGAGACTAAAAAAATGTTAGTGAAGTATGTTTCACTCTAGTGCCATCCAAGATGCAACTCAGAGCACTGCCTATTAACTGAGTTAATTTAATTTTTCATCCAACATCTCTGAAATCACTTCTCCCAGGTAATCTATCGCAAGTCTTTTGGTTTTATTATTGCAAAGTTTGAATTTTTTATTGCTGGTTTTGTCAGGTATTATATTACTTATTTTATTCTTTTGTATTTCGTTGTATTGTACACATCTGTATAAGTATTTTGCTGTGAAGTTTTTGGACCTTGATTTTTTTTTTTTTTATTCCAAGCATTTTATGACATCTATAACAGTTGAATGATGAACAGCTGAATGATCCATTACAGTGACTTCACTTCTTTTACTTTGAACCCTTCCTTTGACTGAAGTTCTCTTTACACTCAGTATTACTAATCGCTGCACTTGCAGACACAGTCTTGACCAGACAAAGGTTCTACTATTAAACTGTACACATAAAAGTTTTTCATATAATTACGAGCATATTGAATTTGACTGTCCATGCTCACACATACATGGACTGTGCTTTTGAAATAATACTAAAATCACTTATCTGTAGTACTGTGCACAAGCACTGAGCCACTCCTCATAGGGATACAGGTGCAGCGATATACTGAAGAATGTGCAGACATGGACGTGTGCAATGGCATCAGCCACACAAGGGTAAAATCAGTTTAGTTTGGTTTGCAGTTATTTCAGTAATTTAATCCATTAATGGCTTTACTTAAACCTAATAATAACCTAACAGTGATATTATAAAACGTGCACATAATAGCATTATGTGGTTTTTCTAAAAATGTTTTCTGTTATACTCATTATCTTTCTCTTTCTTTGGGTTACTTGGTTTAGGGAGGTTGCTGTTTTCTGTCTGGGCAAAAGGCATGGCCAAGGGCTGTGGACTTTGAAAACACAATAGCTATGCCCCAATTCATAGGCCGCATCCTTCAGAGGACCCGGCCTTTGCCGTCTATGTGGCCTGGGTCCTTCGAAGACCGAAAGTGCCAGAAGTGCGAGGCTCTGAAATAGGACTGTCTAGCCTTGAGATTTGCTTCACCAGCTGTCTCGGTGGAGTTTAACAAACTTAGCCATCCACTCCTTGCTTGCCAATAAATAACACAACATTGGAGTAAATTCTCTACCATTTCACACTTCTGTTTAATCAGTTTTCTGTTTGACATTTATTCAGCTGTGTGAAAACTAAACTTTAATTCTCAGCCAAACAGATTGATTCATGAACAAATAAAACACTGAAAAAAGCCGAACATTAACATTTTTAAGTTATCGAAGTGACTTATATATCATGTTTAACCTGAGTAGTGAAAGACTGCGGGAGGTCTGAAAACACACGTCTTCGAAAACATCGGAGCACTTTTGCAAATATGTGATGTCTTGATAAATCAAGCAGATATTTGAAGTTTACACAGCTACATTCTCACCTGAAAATATCTTAAAAGTTTATTTTGTCACCCAGAAAGAGTAATATTAAAACAAATTAGCTGCCGCCATTATTGGAGACTGGAATTGGCTGGGCCGCGCTATGAATTCTGGGATTGGTTGGGCTATGAAGGATGGACCTGATTCAAATTTGGGGAAATGAAGGATGCATTTGTCGGCCACATTTGGAGCAGCCTTTGAATTGGGACAGCCTGGCTGTGACGTAATCGGCCTTCAAATGCGGCCTCTGAAGGATGCGGCCTAGGAATTTGGACATATCTATTGGACATACCTGCTCAGCAGGACCAACCAAATGCTTGTCAGAAACGGGAGTGTTTTAGGTTTAGTTATATTATGTTGTGTTTACTTAGTATTGGTGTTTGTTTTTGTTTCCCCCTACTGTGTGTAACTGATTTGGCTAAACCACTGTGTCTTTGTGCTTAGGTCAGTTTGTGAGTTGTGTCTGCTTTGTTCGATTAAGTTTCTGGAAGTTACTTTTTGAGTAGTTATATTTAGCTGACCTGTTTTATGGGCCCACTAATGACATTTTGAACTGTGTCTTTTTGAACTTTTTGTGGGGATTAAATTTAAAAAGCACATTTTGAAGACATTTTCCTGTGTCCTCTATACCTTTGCTGCTTTGTCTCTCATAACGTGTATATGTCTACTGTACGTATATACCACAGTATATACAGTAGACATATATAAGGTTAGATCATTCTAACAAGCTTGAAAGTCAATATTTGGTGCGGCCATCTTTATTCTTTAACACACTCTGAACTCTCTTGGTCAGCTTTCTTGTCAAGTAGTCTTCAGGAATAGTTCTCCAGGACATTCAAAGCTCTTCTTTGGATGTTTCTTCCTTTTGTTCTGTTCTCTGTCAACATGATCCCACACTGCTTCAATAATGTTGAGGTCCGGGCTCTGGGGAGGCCAATCCATGACTGATAGTGTTCCACTGCGTGTTTTTCTATCCAGGTATGATTTTACTGGACTGGGAGTGTGTTTGGGATCATTGTCATGCTGAGAGATGAAGTGGTTGCCAGTCAGATGCTTCATCTGCATTCTGTGTTAATGTGTGTAATTGTGCAGCCCCAAATCATGACAGAGCCTCTACTGTGTCTGTGGCTGTAGACACTCACTGTTGTACGTCTCTCCTGACCTCCTCCATACATGCTGACAATGATTTGAACCCCATATCTGGATTCGTCAGGTCTGCTGTCACTGATTTTTTGTCCAGTTCTTGTGTAATTGTCACTCCTCAGACTTTTCTCCCAGTTTCCCTATCTTAAAAAAAAAACTTCTTAACGCTCACCGCTGCACTGAGACAATTTTTCTGATCATTAGATGGATCAGCTGAAGCTCCGGATGCATCTCTCAGGTCCTGTGCCAAGTCTTTGCTGATATTTCTTCAGGACAGGACTTTCAGATACTATTAATATGCTGTAGATTGTTTTTAGTCCTCCATTTGTCCAGTTTTCTCAATATTATAAGGACACACTGCACACCATGCTGATATGCCAAGTTTTTAGCTAATACCTCTTTGGAAATCACCTAGTTGGTACAAAAATATGATTTTATGTCTGTAAAACTGATTCATTTTTTCACAGATTCAGCTAAAGAAAAAACTTTCAATGATTCATAGTTCACTGTTGAGTGGCTTAACAAACAAAAATGTCTGGCCCTTTGTTAGCAAAATATTGAGAAATGAGGAGTGACTCAACACTTTTGTGTAATACAGTATATTGTGCTTACAAAGAAATTCATATCTAGATAGATGGATAGTTGGCTGGTAAAAACTAGCTGCAAACTTTTACCATTTTGCAGCCACTCAGATTTTTGTACCTATCTAATTTAATGAATGGTCAGAGCCACTCAAAAAAGATGACCATTCAAAGCATCCCAGTTGTCTTTTTCTTCAAAGAATGACTTAATTAATTAATTAAAAATGATATTTCGAGGACACCTGCGTCTTTTTTTACTTTTAGTGCTTTTTAATTAATGCTACCTGATAAGCTGTGCTCCATAGGTGTGTAAAGTCATTAAAACAATGTCACATTGTCAAAAATAACACTGAAGCAAAAAAAAAAAAAAAAAAACTGGCTATAAAACAATTTTGTCATTGCAGACCACTTCAAAGATTCAATGAGAGGAAGTAATGCTTTTAGATAATAGCTTTTAGAGGTTATAACATGATGAAAGTTTGCTATAAAAGATCAAAGCTTTTAAACTTTCCGTTGATCGAAAGATATTTTTTTATTTTGACTGCCTGTTATCAGTCAGTGTGAGAGCAGCGACTGGACACCCTGTGATGGTAAAATTCATCCGAGCAGAGAAAAGAGACATCTGGTGGGGAAATCAATAAAGGCTCCCACAGAGCGCATACGGGAGCTCGCACACACATTAATACATGCTCATACATAAACACACTTCCAGCATTTGCTTGAGGGAGTGTGTCAGCCACGTGTCTCATGTCCAATACAGGCATTAAGTCTGTCAATAAGAGCCTTTCAAGAATACCAGGGGTTCTACCAACTGACACACAGATGAAATATTTTTTCATCTGCACACCCACAAAGACTAACTTCATCTTCATATTTGTCCTCTAACCAGACAAGTGGAGGACATGCACGGGGCTGTTCCATTTAAATCTACATCACCCCACCCCTGCTGCCACAGGTCAGAGAAGGGGCCATAGGTCAACCCTTTTAAGTACTGTATGTGTTTAAAAGGTAATGTCAAACTCCAGAGTTGAATTTTTGACATGGCTCAGTGGTTAGTGCCTCAAAGCGGGTGCATATTCTCCTCATGCCTGTGTAGGCACTTCTCCAGGAGCTCTTGTTTCTCCTGCTATTCAGCAAAACCTTCTCTGGGCCACGATACTCTGCCAAAAGAGATTTTTGAGTTCAAAGGCTTTACTGTAAACTTTTTTTTAAAATTTACTTTTAAACTAAAATGAAATGCCAATATTTTAGTAAACAAATAAATACCACTTTTATTTAGTGTTTTATTTACTTATTTAATGCTGTAGAAGGCATTTAAGGCCTTGGGTGAAATGACAAAAGTAGCAACACAGAGCAGGGTGAGAAGCTCAAACAATCACTCGCAATTATTTAAACAATCAAAATAGTTACTGTTTTTTAATGATATTCAAATAATTTTAGCATGAACCTAGCTGGTTATGAATCTTCTACCAAAACATCTACTTTTAAAAACTTAGTCCGAATCTTGTCTCAAAGTGTCAGGATGTGAAAGCATGTCTTTAGCTTTGGTTTGGTTTAGCAGTGCGGACTTTTATATCTCTGCATGTTGTCATTTTTTAAAACACTTGTATAGTTAAAGGAAACTGTTAAACGGGATAACAAAAGAAATGTCAGGCTCCACCCAAAAACTGCAGCTGATAAACAGTGTCTGAAAGTTATCTCCTTACGAAATGCCAGCATAGATCTTATACGGACTTGAGAGGTGCTTCTTGTCCTACAGAAGACCTTCGGAAAAAATCTTGAGGCATGCCGTGCTTGTGGAAAAATGCGCATGTGACTGAAGACTAATAATGGGCAGAGTCTCTTAAGCTCAGTATCTGTGCTATGCCATTGTTAAAACCCCAGAGTGGGTGTAGGAATTTCATTTATCAAGACGTGGAAAGAGCTCCTAGAAGACCCCTCTTCAGAAACACACACAAACACTATAAATAACAAAACGAGAGAGCAACTGCTTGAAGTATGAGAGTAAAGTAACAATAATAATAAGAAGAAGAAAATGTTTTTTTAAGCATAAAGAAAAAAGAAAATCAACCAGCAGAAGAAGATAAAATGAAAATAATGGGCTGTTTGATAACTAGCATTAAAGAGGAGCGACAGAGGGGGAGGAATCTCAGGCCTCCCGTACTTGTCTGTCCACACACAGACAGACTACAAATAAGCTTGTGCAGATTCTTTGAACTTGCAGTGGTCAAGGTTCACTGGCAGGTCAGCTGAGGACTGAGGGAACAGAGCATGGAAAATAAAAGAGACACGGACACACACAAAGACACTTGTGGACAGCTGTCAATTGGCAGCTAAGCAAGTCTGAGGTGAAACAATGGGGTCGAAGGAGGACAGCAAAGTTAAAACAAGGTTAAGCTTTCAGGTTGGCATGCGCCATTGTAAATCACTATGAGACATGGCAAGAGGCTTATGCGGGTTTAGATTATTCACATTCCACCGTCACCAATTATTTTTTCCAATCATTAGTGCAAACAATATAAACTGAAGACAATGAACAAATTCAGTCTCTAAAACACTGAAATGGACTTTAAAAGCGGAAAGCTTGAGCAGTGCTGGTCAACATGTTGGACACATCTAGTTAATAACAAAGCCATACAACGAGGCTTGTTAACTATGTAGTAAACAATAAAGTTCAAACAAAACATGATATGTCTGGAAAGTTTCTTCATTCAACCTTTTGATCCAGGCGTTGCATTCATCATGACGTTATCGCCTGAAACTTTTGCACCTGAAGTCTTTCCACGTATGCCGACCACTTGCATTGCAGTCCAAGTAATCCCAAACCATTTCACCTGGGGTTAAGTTATAGTGAAGGCCAGGGCACCTCACTCATTCCTAGTCAGGTAAAACTGACTTATGTCTAAATGCCAACACCAACGGGTCAAGTCTCAGTTGGCCAGGTCACTCTTGAAGGAGAGCTTTTTTAATCGCAGTGAGATTTTTACCTGGACAAATAAACTGCAGGAAAAAGATGCTATATCTTTAGTGTTCGTAGAACAGGATAATCATTTAAAAATATAAACCTTGGGGTACCATTCCCACATGCTTACACAAATCCCAGTCCTAATGAGGACAAACATACAATCATTTAGTGGTTTAATATGAGCACAAAATGTCACGGTCCTGGGTCGGGTCGACCCAGCATTTTGAGTTTCTTATGTTTTGGTTTATTTTGCATTATGGATTAGTTATTCTCTGGTGATACTGTTTTGATTACAATTATATTCTGATTCTTTAGTTATCTGATGATGATGTTGATGACGATGATGATTATTTCTGGTTTAGGTTTTGTTATCTTGCCCTTATGTTTGGTTTAGGTTGCCTGTGCTTAGTCTTCTCTGCCCGTATGTCCCTCTGTTTGTCCATGACGTCATTATGCCTGTTTACGAGTCTGTCTCTGTCTGGCGTGTGCTTCCTGTTTTATTTTGTAGGTCTGTGCCCTTTGTCAGTGCGTTCAGCTTTGTGCTCTCCCTGTCTCGTCAGTGTAATCAACGTCAGCTGTGTCTCCCAGCTGTTTCCTCTTTGCTCCGTTCACCTCTTGTATTTAGTGTCTGTGTCTTCCCCTACTCGGTGTCACATCGTTAACGTCTGTTCACCCTCGCTTCCTCTGTGTGCTCCGTTTGCCAGCCAGCCAGCCAGCCTTCCTGCCTACTTATTCCGTTCTTCCAGTTTAGTTAGTGTTTTTCTGTTCTGCTTCTTACCAGCAATAAAGCTGTGTGTTTTGAATTACTTCCGCCTCAGTGAGTCCTGCATTTTGGGTCCTCCCTTCCTGCCTGCCCACACTCAGACATGACACAAAACCTACAACAAAAAGCAGATGAAAACCAGGAAAAAGAGACTTTGGAGCAATCGCCACAATGATGGTACTTTAGAAATACAGTGGCTTGGCAAAAGTATTCGGCCCCCTTGAACTTTTCCACATTTTGTCACATTACAGCCACAAACATGAATCAATTTTATTGGAATTCCACGTGAAAGACCAACACAAAGTGGTGTACACGTGAGAAGTGGAACGAAAATCATACATGATTCCAAACATTTTTTACAAATAAATAACTGAAAAGTAGGCTGTGCGTAATTATTCAGCCCCCTGAGTCAATACTTTGTAGAACCACCTTTTGCTGCAATTACAGCTGCCAGTCTTTAAGGGTCTGTCTCTACCAGCTTTGCACATCTAGAGACTGAAATCCTTGCACATTCTTCTTTGCAAAACAGCTCCAGCTCAGTCAGATTAGATGGACAGCGTTTGTGAACAGCAGTTTTCAGATCTTGCCACAGATTCTTGATTGGATTTAGATTTGGACTTTGACTGGGCCATTCTAACACATGGATATGTTTTGTTTTAAACCATTCCATTGTTGCCCTGGCTTTATGTTTAGGGTCGTTGTCCTGCTGGAAGGTGAACCTCCGCCCCAGTCTCAAGTCTTTGCAGACTCCAAGAGGTTTTCTTTCAAGATTGCCCTGTATTTGGCTCCATCCATCTTCCCATCAACTCTGACCAGCTTCCTTGTCCCTGCTGAAGAGAAGCACCCCCAGAGCATGATGCTGCCACCACCATATGTGACAGTGGGGATGGTGTGTTCAGAGTGATGCGCAGTGTTAGTTTTCCGCCACACATAGCGTTTTGCATTTTGGCCAAAAAGTTCCATTTTGGTCTCATCTGACCAGAGCACCTTCTTTTTTTTTTCTTTTTTTTTTGGCTGCCTGTCCTGTTTGGTTCTTTTGCCATCAGAATTATTGTCTGAAGGTAAGGGGAGAAGCCCAACGGAATTACTTTACCATTGGACCATCCCTGCCTTGCCGTATTGGTCCATTTGATTGACCTTTGTTGTTATTATTTATTTTATTTTATTTTCAGTTGTTACAGACAGGACAGACATAACCGTGGGGAGGGAGGGAAACAAAGACAGCGGGGAAGAGGAATAGTTTGTTTGCTGTGTCCCCCACATGGCTTGTGGCAAACTGCAAACGGGACTTCTTATGGCTTTCTTCTTGCCACTCTTCCATAAAGGCCAACTTTGTGCAGTGCACGACTAATAGTTGTCCTATGGACAGATTCCCCCACCTGAGCTGTAGATCTCTGCAGCTCGTCCAGAGTCACCATGGGCCTCTTGGCTGCATTTCTGATCAGCGCTCTCCTTGTTCGGCCTGTGAGTTTAGGTGGATGGCCTTGTCTTGGTAGGTTTACAGTTGTGCCATACTCCTTCCATTTCTGAATGGTCGCTTGAACAGTGCTCCGTGGGATGTTCAAGGCTTGGGAAATATTTTTGTAGCTTAAACCTGCTTTAAATTTCTCAATAACTTTATCCCTGACCTGTCTGGTGTGTTCTTTGGACTTCATGTATGATTTTCGTTCCACTTCTCACGTGTACACCACTTTGTGTTGGTCTTTCACGTGGAACTCCAATAAAATTGATTCATGTTTGTGGCTGTAATGTGACAAAATGTGGGAAAGTTCAAGGGGGCCGAATACTTTTGCAAGCCACTGTATCCACAGATAGAAATGATGGCTACAGAGTTACACTGACTGCTCATTACTGTTTCTGTTACCTGCTAAAGTTCAGGCTCTGACTGCAGGCTCAGCTTTAACCCTTTAAGACCTACCATAGAACCAAGTCCGCCAGAGCTTATATTATATTTTTACATGCTGTGGAGCCATTTTTGGGAGCATTTCAAGTTGCTATACATCAATACAACCATTATAGCCCAGATTTTAATAATATGTATTCATTAAGTGCATAGTAATTACATAAATTGCAAAAAAGTGCAATAAACTACAAAAAAATTGAAAATCGTTTTTGCTTTTTTAACATATATTTCTAGTTAGAGAAATTTAAGAGGCTTATCCCTCAAAACTGTAAATACAAAAAAGTTGCACAAAATAGTTTCCCACCACAGGAAATTTATTTTGAGTGTCTTCATAGTTTTATTTTTGAAATACACCAATTTTTATACACTGCAGGAAAAACGAAAATAAATATTATACTGCAAATTTGCAAAAAAGCAGCATATGCATCAAAATAAACTATTTCCAGCAGTGCAATATGAGTCCTAAGCATCCCAGAAACGACACAGAAAGTCATAAAGTCAAAGATAACTTTTAAAAAGACCAGTATAGGCCCTGAGGCCCTGATGGTAAAAAAAGACTACATTTCCGTGAAAATGACGTCACTTCCGGTTTCGGGCAGGTAATGGCGGAAATGCAAAAGTTCGCGCTGACGTCTATTCCAACGTAGGAAGTGTTATGAACAGCTGATCGGACCGGCAAAGCGTGTTTCTGGAATATTATGTTTTTGTTCCTGCAAGCGCTTTTTATGCAGTTTTTGCAAAGCTTTATGTGGAAGGAAACCGTGACCTAGGACAAGCTGATGGCATAAGATGTAAGTACAACTCCTCCGGTTTCATATGCAAAAAAATTTTTTGCGCTAGCTTACGTGGTTGCAGTGCTACCGGGATTTAAAAATAGTTACGCAAAATGGAGCGTGTCCACTCCGATCGGCTCTAAAGGGTTAACAGCACAATGGATTCTTCGCTAATCATGCATTAGCATGTTTGTGCAGATTTTTGAAAATAGCCAAAGTTGTGTTGTTTTTGTCTTGCCCTGTTTTTGTTGCAGTTTACCACCATCTCCTTGCCCTTTCTTACAATAAAGATAAAGGTAATGTCCCTATCTTCACTCTATAAAAGTTTTAGGTTGCTCCACCAATTTCCTCCTTGCTGAATCAGCTGAATGCAGCGCAAAGATGTAGGGAGAAAAGGGCAAGTTTGATGGTTTTTTCTGCAGATAACTGAAGAACCATTGTAATGCAAGTACAGACGTAATTGTAACTGTAATATAATTACTGAATTCAGTACAGTAAGATGTTGTAATACTGCTTTAAAATGTAATATAATTGCAATAATGTGTTATTTTGGAACTTATAACATCTTATTGAAAAATGTAATATATGTTACTGAAAAATGCATTGTAATTACATGTTAGATTTAATCTGTTATTGTGAATACAGATTTCAATAACAAGCTAATTTACTGTGTTATTGAAAAATGTACTGTAATTGCAATAACACATTACTTTGAAATGTGTTATAACCAACACTAGTGGGGACAGATGCATCAATGGCTAGCATACAATCGCACCATTTTATTGATGTGCACTACTTTAGCAAGCCAATGCTCTCTGTTCAGTACTTGTGGAGCCTGGTTATCAATTTGGACTCTGCAATATTTTTTTTTTATGTAACTTGAATTTACTTATGTAGAAGGCATTGTTGAGCAGAAGACATGAAACAGCTCTTCATATTTTTAACGTCACCTTTTTTCCCCCAGTGTCTGACAAATATGCAGCAGTATTTAAGACTACGCAGAATTCTTCATAATTTCTAGGTAAAAGAGACATTCGTGGAGCATTAGTGGTTGGAAAGAGAATTCTCAGAAATGCACAAATGCACAACTCAATAACGCCACTACAACTCTTTACTTCACTGCAAAGGTCTCAACACAGGATTTTTCTCTGCTTCTTTGGTTTGGATCAGTTTGAAAATCCGGCACTTAAAGGAGGATTAGAAAAGCTGTCCACAATAGAAACAAGTCCAGGCCTCTGTATCAAGATACTTTCGTAAACTTCATACAAACGTGACAACTTTAAAACCAGCTTTTAAGAACTGTCTGGAGGTGCCACAAAAATGGTATCATAGCATAATAATCCAGGCATTTTAACAATATTTGTAATATGTACAATATTTTTTTTCTGTCACTTTAAAACAAGTTAATTACAAAATCCAACGACCACAAAAAACAACACAAACTGTCCTTTGAAATGAAAACAAACATCAATCAATTAAACAACGTATATATAAGTGCCAAGGATTTTTTTTTTGTCTGTTTGCTTTTTTTTACTCTAAGCCTCTTACAGTGCCAGGGCACTTTTCTGTATAATTCAGCAGGACACACTGCTGCATATTGCCATGTAATACTCTTACTGCTCCCTGCCTTTTCTTGGCAGTCCATATGAGATAAAGTGAACACAGACCAGAGTCCGGCACTACAACAGCGACAGAACAGACAAGCCAAAGGTATTGTTTTTGTCAAACAAGCTGAACCTTTGACAAGGATAACAGAGACAAACATATGATGGAAACAAAGAGTTATTAAATTACTGGAAGATTACATTGCATCAGCCTTAACGATCACTATTCTACTAAAGTAGAGCACAGCAAAGAGAGTGTTATTGTGTTTTGTTTTCTTTTTTGTGGTCATTTCATTTAACTCATTCAGATATTTTTACACATTATGCCAAAATGCACCAACATTTGCAGCGTTTATCTTTCTCTGATAAAACTTCCCCAACAAAACAACTTAAGTTAGCTCCAAGTGGGCACACATGCGTGATCAAATTTTGGTGCTAATAGAAAATAAAAGTAGAGCAGTGTTTTATTATAATTTCAAACTCTACAGATGATCTTACTCTGAACCTTACCTCAGCTGATCTACTCCTAAATTCACTGTGATAGACTGGCTGTTTTTTACAGCCAATCTAAGTGACAAAGGCACCGCCCCTTTGTGTTGAGGGTGTTTTATTATCATTATTATTAATATTATGATAACAGTAAGAACATGTCTAATTCTGCCAAAAACTCTTGCGGTAGCAACAACTCTGGCCTGACAGCTATATCAGATATATTTCTGTCAGGTACAAAATTGAAATCCTTACTAAAAACAAAATCAACAAGCTCTCAGAAAGCTTAAACCTCCACCAGGCAGCTCATTCTCTTTCTCTTTACAACACGTTCTTTAAAGATGTAACACATTTTTGATTCAACTTGAAAGAAAGGCAGGTGTGAAATCTAAAAGTGAGGTCAGAGATCAAATGTGACTTGATTTTTAGATGCAAACTATATTGTGATCGTCACAAAACCCACATGCCAATATCATTTCCAATACAAAAAATGTAGTGTAGTTTTAAAGATAAAATACATTTTATGAAAATTTGGCCCCATCTATCATTCCCTATATGCCTAAATGTTGTCAATACAAACACTGGCAGTAAGAAATATAGTTTTAAATGAGTTTCAAAACTTTTTGAGCTATTGTGTTTACAGACAGGATGACACGGACGCAAGCAAATGCTACCAAAGACATGACCTCCTTGGAGGAGCTAATAAAACAGAACTAAAAATGCACTGAAGCCACAGCAACTTTTAACACACAGCACAGCAGCTCAACTCTAGTCACTCACCAGACTAGTTAACCTAGTAAAGGACCGAGGTACTGACCACAAAGACACGGGTGGACCAAGTCTTCATTAAGACCAGGGTAACTGGTGTCTTTAAGGGCATAAATACATGATGTGCTTCCATGTGGTCTTTGACCATGGGATGATTTGTGTTACCAATGTAAACAGTATACCTATATTACCACCACCCTATCCTTCGGTCTCCTTCTAGAGAGACCTACATAGACACAAACACTGCATTCAAGTCAACATTTTGAATAAGCAGTGTTAAAATATATGAAGCTTGTGATAGAATCGACTTTATCGTTAAACTCATCTATACAGTTTCAGTTTCTTGACAGTTAACACGTAAAAGTTGCCTTAAGGGCAGCAAAGCCAAGTTTCAGGTTTAACATTGGTAAGGTAACTTGCGACAAGTGTTTCTTGATTGTAAAAATCTCCTGTTACTCACAATAATATCACTATTTCTCTTCATGATGTTTTTGATCAGGACTATCTGCTGTAGTGTGTGACCAACTAATGTTTGCTCTGATTATTGTACGTTTCATGTTTACCTTACAACATAAAGTTAATAAGCAGTGTACAGATACAACAGATGATGTACTACTATAGTGTAGTAACACAACGAGTTCTATATTGCAGAAAGCTGCTAAATAAAACACTTTTCTAGTACAAAGACAGACCAAATTCCAGAGACGCTCAAAATAAGACCGCATGCCAGGAATTAACAAAAAAACTGTTTCATAAATTTAATCTGAGTTTTAGCATTTGGTGACTTAAGGACATAATCTCCCCAGAGACTGCATACTCATCCTCTTGCAAATCCGACTTTTCCTCAAACGTACCCCCTCTTCTCCCCGCCATCTTTGGACCACGAGCTTACACACAACGCACACGCAAAAATTGTTTCCATTTGCTTCATCAGAGTTCAGTGCTGCTCCTGTTGGTCCCTGTTAACCAGAATGTACTGTTACAAGCGTCAGCACTCTTGGATTTTTTTGAAGATGAAGAAGTTTAACTGGTGTCATTTCAATAAATCATCCAGCTGTGTCTGTGCAACTGCAGCTGTGTGTGCACGTGCATATTATTTGGCCTTTTCTTTTATGATTTTCTGCAAATTTTGGATAAACATTCATCAGGAATTTGAGAAACTTTACTAATATTGCATTGAGATAAATGAGAAGTTTTTTAAATGTGCAAAATTGGAGCCAACCCAAAAAGTGAAATCCACTAAATATTAGGGGGCACAGTGGTTAGCTCAGATAGCCGCACACACTGCAGCAGATAGAGCTATTACAAGTCTCCTTTGCTCTCCAGGTAGTTGAAGGAAGAGGGCAGTAACACAAACTGACAAACAAGATGGCTACCGCATGCCTTCCTGATGGGAGCCTAAATTGAGTGGACGCAGGTCTCAGATAACCCCGGCCGTGTGTTACCAGCGAAAGATTTTAAGAAGACGCGCCGAGACGATATTCAGTGATTGAATGCGGTCCTGCCACACCCCCCACCCCAGACACCGGCTTGTCATTATAACACAGTTTCTCCTTGAGAACTAAATCTACTTATGATTGTTTTTTTATATTTCTTTTTCATATATTCCTTATTGTTTTCTTTAATTCAGAACGACAATCTGGACATCGTAATCCATCATGGATTTAACAATTTCCCCATACGCTCCGCTGCCCCTCCTAGAGCCAAATAATCGTAATGATTTAGGACTTCGGGTATGACTCGAGGGGGACAGAAAGGAAAGAGAGATAAAAAAAAGAAAAAGAGAAAGCAAACCAAAAAAAAAAAAAGAGTGGAAAAAGAAAAAGATGATGTTCTAAAAGTGACATTATGACAAAGAGAGAATAGAGATAAAGAGTGGGGGAGGGACAAGTTCGACAAAGTCTCTTAGTAATCAAGCAAGAAGTAAAACAAGGTTGTGATATTCATAAATGGGGCCCGAGCTGTGTACCCACCACCACATCCTCACCCCCACCCTTTCCCTTTGGCCTTGATAGTATTAGAAAAATGAAAACCAAATCTTTAGATTAGAAAGATTGGAAAAATTGAATTACAGTGGTTGCATGGGGGCCGGATGGATGAGCAGAGCCAAATCTTCATCTCGGATGGAGCAGGAGAGGAGGGGGGTTGGGGGGGTGAAAATGATGAAAAATGAAATAGGGTATATCTGGAGAGGTGGGCGAGGAGCGATGGGGAGGCGGTGGGGGAGGGAGAAATAAGAATTTGGGGTCATCACCTATTTGGTTCAACCAGCTTTTCTTTCAATCTCAAATCCGGCAATCAGTTTAAGCTTTGACCAGATTGTAGACCAGAGAGACGGGACGAAGGCAGCAGGGCGGCCTCACATTACCTACGAGAGCAGATTTAATGTTTCTGAAGGCAGTGATGATATTTTCCACATGTTAGCATCAAGAATCGCCGCTGTCGGCAAAAAATCTTAACATCTATCATCTAACTTCAGCTGTTTTTACCGAATAACCCATTGACGTTTTTTTAAGTCCATATAACTTTTTTCTAAAGATGATTTTTTTTAATACGCATTCCTCTTCTGGTTCAATCCTCTCAAATCTGAGGAATTGCTGCTTTCTCCTGTCATAATTGGCAGAAAACAGAACATTAGCTGCAGGCTGTGAGGCATCTATTCAAAGTGGAAGAAACTCGTTCATGTGAAGGCCAGTAACCTAACACGTCCGGCAGCTTTAAACCAAATCCTGTTTTCTAAACAGCAGCACACTCTAGAGGTTGAACCGGCAGGTTGCATGCATCTACAAATAGCACCCGTTGAAATTAATTCAGTAGTATTAAAAGGTTGCACTGCAGGCGTGTCAAACATAAGGCCCAAGGGCCAAAAGAGGGGCCCAGGAAAGCTTCAAATCCGGCCCACTGGACAACATTGGAAAATATTTAGAAGAAGTGCATAAATTTTGAACTTAAGTGTATTTTAATACATTTTACAGCTTTTCCTGCTGGCACAGACCTCCTTCACCATTCATACTTCAAAGTAATTAAACAGTTAAACAACAGAAAAGTTCCTGTTTTTTCCATTATCTAGTATAGAAATATCAAGTATTTTGTTTGTTTGATTGTTTTTTTGTTTTGTTTTTTCATAGAGGGAAAAAAAACCTGGAAATTAATGTGAAATGAGTTTTACATAGTGCACAACATTTTTATAAATTGATAATTTAGGTAACATTTCTGTTTCTGTGCAAACATTTATGTTGTTCAAGTGAAAGACGAGTATCAGGGGCAAGTCCTAGGCCACAAGATGTCACTGTAGACTACAGACCGGTGGATCTTAATGTTCGACAACCCCTTTGGCACTAGGTTTCTCCATTTGGGTTTATTGAGTTGTGCTTTGTTCTGCAGGCCCTAAATGGGCTATAAATGCTTCCACCTTCCTGCAGACACCAGCCCTCCTACACTGACTAGTTTATCAGTTTTACAGCGAGGTTTCTTTCACATTGTATTCCATAATTTCTGTCACAGGGCCTGCGTGCTTTGCACAGTTTTGTTTTCTCCCCATTTTTGGTCACAGTCTATGAGCCCAGCTGTGATACACACAACTGAGGGCCACACAATGTACTGTAAATACACACGGTGCAAACTCCTATTGTAAATACTTGCAATGTGCCTGTTTGGAAGATGGTGGTTGCTATTGATAATTCATTTATTTCTTCCTTTCATTCAGTCATTTCAGTGTTGTTTTGTAGTTTTAAACATGAGTGAGGAGGCTGTTGTATATTCAGAGGCCGGCTTTATTTGCTAAAAACTAAATTATGATGGAACACAAACTGTGGATAAATCAAATGTAGAGTAAATAAATGTTTCCAATGGCCAGGACTGGATTGCAGGGAGCACTTTGATAACCTTGACTAACAGAGCGTTACTGAATCACCACTGAAGAACATAAAGATGCAATTTGACCTCCAAAAACAAATACGCAGATTCAGTCACTGGAAATACGCACAGAGAAAACGATAGGACTCAGAGTTGGGAGTGAGGATGTTTGAAAACGAATCAGCTGAAATTATAATGGAGTCACAGCATCACCCTGCCTAAGACACAGAGGTGCTAGGTTGAATGTCAGACATATTAACACAGGTTATTTTATGCCCAACAGACTCTGTCTAGTCCACAGTGCTTCACATGAGTTGTTTCATTCCATCTCGCAATATTGATTTTAGGGAAAGAAAGCATCTTTATTTAGCAGCAGTAATCTGTAGATAACCTGAAACCTGATGTTTCATGCTGATGTCAGCATTGTTAATATGTAAGTCATATAATGTTGCATATAATATATATTTTAAAGACCTCAAAAAAGAAAGTGCGCATGCCCCCCAATGGAAACTAAAGCTTTTTCGCTTTTTCCTAATTTATGTGTCCCTGACCTTTGACCTATGACCTTGAAACATCACATACTACAATGGTGTCATTTATTATCTTTATCCATATGATCAGAGCCGAACTGGCTGAAACCTTTGGCTTGAGATTTAAAGATATATTCATGGACTGTGTGACTTTGCAAACTTCATGGCGTCGTTGTGACGTTATGGATGTTGTATTGAAAAAGTGTGTTGTACAGCTCTCTCTGTGCTCTCTCATATGATATATCACACTTGAAAAAAAATGTTTTCAAACTCTGATTCATTTTCTCCCTTTGATGTGATCGGTTTGTGCAGGTGTGAACACAGTAATAACACTTCAGTGTGGGCCAAAACGACCACACCGAGATTCAATTTAACCCAACTACCATGTGTGTGTTGCAAGTTCGAGCTAAACGCCTTCCTGTACCCATATATGCTTTGCACTCTGGGATATGGCAGGGTCCTACAGAGGAGCAAACAAAGGTCAACGCTGGCATGCAACAAGCTGCGAAATCAATGTAAAATTCTCCAGTACATTCTTCCTGGATCTACTTTCCCCAGACACATGTGACCAGAGACCAGCGTAATCAAACTATAGGTATGAAAACACTGTTAGGCATCAGAGTCAAAAATCACAGTCCATAAACAACAATGGCATCCAACAAAGCCTTCAAACTAAAAATAAGGTTATGTGCTGACATGTTATTTTAAATATTCACAGCTGAGGGAATAAAACGACTGTTTTTCAAGTCAAGGGAACTCTGTAACACCAGTCTGATAGTAACAGCTGTATGATCTCACTGGCTTTCCTAATGAATGGCCTGATGTGCAACCCTTACACTGATGTTTGAACTGAACCTGTTGTCTTCATGGCCTGTGTGATAATCTGACAGAGTTTCCTGTGTGTAAGTGTGAGACCCAGAATGAAATACTGAAGGCCAACAGACTCAGTGAGTGACTTAAATCGCCTTTACTTAAGTTAAAACTCCTGAGCTTCCTCAGCAGGTGGAAGTTTTCTTCTACAACACACACATGGCCTCATTTCAACAAACCCTCTTGATTCCTGAAATTCTGCACTGTTTAAAACATGCACAACTACAGTGCAAGTATGCAGTTTCACGTTTCAGCTTGCAGTTCCCAAAGTCATCCACCAGGTGTCCCCACAGACCGATTATTATTTTACTAAGGCGCCATGCTCAGCTGCAGTGTTTTTTACAGTACGTGCATTTGTTGTTACATAACACGATTACTGTATTACCCTTTTAATTTATTAATCCCTATATGTTAAGATGGGGCATCAACCTCTTAGTCGAGGTACTGTGATGGTGAAAGCAGCGGTCATCTGTTTGACTTTCTGGGATTTGTTTAATTGTGCAAAAATGTAAACGGATTAAGTTACTTGTAATCACATTACAGTGCTGCTGTTACATCTGCAATATCTGATGGACAGAGGACAGAGATAGGATTAAATCTATGGGCCACCAGGGGCCCTCAGTGGTCTGCAGTGATCTGTTTTTCTGCAGCTGCCAGCCAACAGCTCAGTCCTGTTTTCCACAGGATGCAAAAAGCTATTTCTGTATTTTGTCACACAATTCCTGCAGCTATGCTGAGCGGCTGCTTGAATGGCCGCACGCGCAGTTTCCAGCCAGCAGCGCCTGCTGAAAACCATCGAGCAGCTGATTAATGCCTGTTGACTTGCGAGGATTATTGAGTGACAGGAAAATGAATGAAAAAATTTGCAGGATTCAATTAAGCATGACAGCTCCAACAACAACACGTCTGGTTGGCTATTTCCAATTATGTCTACTGCTTTCATTGACTGCCTTCATTCAGCGTCTGTTTTGCTTTATTATTATGCTGTTGTTGAATTTTATTTTTTTTTACAGATTTGAAACGAGGAAAAAAAGGTTTAAAAAGTGCAACATTAAAGCAGACAGCAGGTGGAACGGGCAGGGACAGTGACAGATTGAGAAAGCTCAATCCTCGCAAAAAGCTTATGTAATCGAGTGTGCAGGGGCCCCCAGGGGCCGTACCGGCACACGCAATATGGCTCGGCCTAGAATGAAGCAGCAAAGGCAGGGAAAAATCTCCATGTATTTGTGCTTTTGCATGGATTTAAACCAGCAACCTCACAGCTAACAGTGTTGTGACGCTGTCTGCTTTCATCCACTCCACCCTTCACGCTGATTTATTACAGTTTTCGTTAAGAACATATAAATTATTCTTTCCCTACAGAGCATGGAAATGTAAACCCGGATTAACCGTCATTAATCAAATGTACTTTTTTTTTTTAAAATCCTGCAAAATGAATTACGCTCTCATATTTTTGTAAGAGATGCAGACAGAGAAACAAAGAGAGAAAGGGAAAGAGCCACGACTCGCATTAGATATGCATGATGAATCGCACTGTGCTACTTGGAATTAAAATAACCATCTGAAATAAATATTTCAATAACGTGAACTTAAGAACAAAAAAACTAGCAGAGCTAAATGTCTGCTCTACATCCTGGACAGTCTGCAGCCTGTGTTAATGTCTCACATCCATATAACAGAAACCAGGAGAACAGATCTGACAAATAAGGAAAAGCAGGACAATCAGAAATGGATCACATAGCCAAGAAGACAAGTTTAGAAAAAAAGATCTAAAAAAAAAAAATGTGTGTGTTTCTTTTTTTATAACTATCTTTTTTACGCCACTTGTGTTTATATAGCATGATTGTGCGTCATTACCATCGCCTGTAGTTTGTGCTTTGTGATGATTTTCATCCCTCTGTGCTCTTCTTTCTGTTATCATTCACCACCAACCGGCCGAAGCAGATGGCTGGCTGCTCCTCCCTGAGCCTGCTTTCTTCTTTTCTGAGTTTTTTTTTCTCGCCGCTGTTGCCAAGTCATTTAGATCACTGGGTGTTTAACATTAACGTTGCTAGGACTTGACCCTATGAGTGTCTCGGATGAGCATGGCTGTGTTTCGCTGTTATAAAAAAAGGCCTGTCTGATTTAATTAACAAATTAGCTCAATGTGTTTTAAACATGCCATCCAGCTTGATTATGGTCCAAATAACAGTCAATTTAATGTATTTTTAAATTAATACCACATCATTTACTGTGTTTGTACATTTCTGAGGGAATATTCGGACATCAGAGTGTGTCTGTTCTTAGCACTGTGGCACCAAAACAGACAGATCATAAATCCAAAGGCTGTTTTGAGCGCTCTGCAATTATGATGTTAACAGTAATTAATGGCATTACACTAAGCTGCTAAGCTGAAAGCTCCTGCCAGTCTACAGAGCTCGTGAAATTAGAGCTGCAGCAATAAAATTAGTCAAAAGAACATTAAGGAGTACATTTTTAATTGTATCAAATGAAAATATTTTAAAAGTCTTGCAAGAGAAAGAAAAAACAGCAATTCGCCAATAATAATCAATAATATATTATAGAGCTCGACTGATATAGGATTTTTAAGACCGAAAACTGATACCGATAATTGGTGACTTAAAATTCCAATATTTTGGCTGATATTTCTTTTCTTTCAAACAAATGAAAAATAAATAACAGATTTTACGTGCAGCTATTTATGAGTCCTAACAAAAATAAAACAACAGTAGATTTTAAAGATAATCTTGTTTGATGTCAACAAGCCACAGATTACTCACTAACACTGACACTGCACAGATCACTTGTGTTTGTGGCGTCCCAAACAAATGTTGCCAACATGGAAGTTGAAGAGTGCCATCTGGTGGACAAACTATGTAACATCAGCATTCTTTCCTTGTTTTATTTATGTTAATTCATTGGTATCAGAATTTGATATACATATACTGTCTCCATAGGCTAAAGTTCAATTGTATTTGCTGATATTGATATTGATAAACAGGAGCTTTGTTAGTGCGGCGAGGCTGTAAAAGTCAAGCAACAGAAATCCCATCATGGATGAAATATGTTGGACACAGAAGTCCAAATACAGCAACCATGCTAAATACTTCTATCAAGTTTAGGTCAAAACTACAACAATCGGGGTCTGTGATACATTTCAGACCATATTGATCAACACAAATTAATTTCAGATGATCGGAATAACGAGATGCTTCACAGTTACTCTTAAAAATCTACCAACTCTATTCCAGGATCACCTCTCAGCCCAAAGCCATTTAAACTGTGTGCACTGCTCCTTTATTTGGTTGGCGAAACAAAGGATCTTTTCTCCCGTTGGCACCACTGAGCTCATACATGCACGCTCAAGCACTTTGTATTTTCCGCATGTTTCCACAGTCAGTAGTGAGTTTAGGAGAGAGTGTGAGAAAGAAACAGAGCGAAGAGGCAAGGCAGAGCGAGGCTGTGTGTGTGTGTTGGAGGGTCTGACCAACTGTGGTCTGTGGGAGATTGCATAACACGATTAGACTGCAGGAATCTGAGAAAGAAGTCCTATTGTTTCTAACCATGTGAGTGAGAGCAAGAGAGAGAGAGACTGCTGTTCAAATCCATGTGACAAAAGGTCAGAGTTCAAACACAAAGGAATGACAACACGAAGCCTGAGGCATCGCATTTCTCAACATCAATTTACTTTTCTCTACAGCTCTGTCGCTATGCCTTCTTTTCCTCAGGAGATTATATTGATAAAATGACAAAACACACTCCAAAATGTCACAACACAAGTATTATTATACAGACTACATAACTAGCAGCCTGAATGTGACGTTAATTGCATTGTTACTTGTGAAATGCACCTGCTGAAATTGAAAAATAAAACTCTAAATAATCTCCAGTGAGACATAACTGAAAATGAGGCATTCAATTCAATTTTATTTATATAGCACCACACCACAATAACAGTCACCTCAGGCGCTTTATATTGTAAGGTAAAGACCCTGCAATAAACCAGAGAAAACAGAGAAACCCAACAATCTTTGAACAAGCGCTCTGGCGACAGTAGGAAGGAAAAACTCCCTTTTGACAGGAAGAAAGTTCTGGCAGAACAAACTCAGGAACGGGGCTCATCTGATGCAACGGGTTGGGCTTAACAGCATAAAACAAATTTAAATGACTGTTTACCAAGACTGACTGATGATTTACCAAGATGACTGTTTACCTGTTTACCAAATTCCCCACAATCCCGCTTGCTTCATGCCGTTTCTTTTCTTTCTTTCTTTTTAAACAAATTCGTACTGTTTACTTCTAATAGTCAGAAAGCTCTGATTTCCCACAAACTCCACTCATCTAAAAGGAACCCCTGCTGCTAAAACTTGCCTCAATATCAGGCTTAAAGATGCAACACTGTGAGCTCGAGTGTGTTTCAGACCCTCAAGACCCTGCTGCGAGTGTTTAAGCATTTACTCTGTACACTGGTCTTTCTATAGTCCAGAAAAATAGGTGAATTTAACTAAAGACGGCCATGTTATCATTGTGTTACCCATGTAGCAGTCGGACACAGTCACTTATAGTACGACATAAATAACCTGATTTAAGGGTGAAAGCATGAATTCGGGTACGGATTAGGTAAGCAGTGTTCATGTAAAAGAAATAACGGAAATAAACTATGTATATGTGTCTGTGTGTGTAGTCTTGGCTTCCTGTTGCTCTTAACCTAAAAGCAGCAGGATCAGCCCCCCTTTGTCTATTAATAATTAAACTTTAATGGCCTATATAGCCTGAGGGGCTGAGAAGCTGCAAAGGAAACACCAGGGGATTTACACTGCACTGCACAAAGGTAGATAAAAGAGGGCCATGAGGTGACAAAGAGGAGTGATGATAAATTAAGGAGAAGACGAGCTATAAAAACACAAAACACAGTACCTTCTGACATTTCTTATTCCAAACTAGGGCTGCAACGATTCGTCGACATAAAATCGACATAAAATCAACTGTAAAAATCTGGAATTTTATTGTCGATGTGTCACGAATACGTGTTTTTGTAACTGCAATACACTACTGGAAGCTGTGGGGGCAGTGTTGCCTATATTGTCTGCCAAGAGTGCAGACCAATGACTGTATGACCAGTGACTGTAGAAAACAGTCATTGGTGCAGACAGTGTTGGGAAGGTTACTTTTAAAATGTATTCCATTACAGATTACAGAATACATGCCCCAAAATGTATTTTGTAACGTATTCCGTTACGTTACTCAATGAGAGTAACGTATTCTGAATACTTTGGATTACTTAATATATTATCATGCTGTTTACAACTATATGAATGTACTATTGCTGTGATTTATTACTGTTACTGAAGGTCCGCGGCTCCGAACTGTAGTAAAGGGACCTCTGGCTAATACGTCGGGTTCGTCTCGGGCTCGTAGCTGAAAACTAGCTTTACTTTGTTGTCTGGGTCAACTTTGCCAGCGAGAGACAGAGAGAGGTGTTGAAAGACTGCTCCAACGGAACTTATTGTTTTTGGAGGAAAACACAAACACAGTGTACAGTCGAGTCTTAATATCTTACTTACAACTGGGCTCGTCAGGCACTCTGCTTGGCTGCAGTGGTTATTATTATATTTACATGCTTCCAGCTCCCGTTTTTGCTCGATGACTGCTCGTACTTTTCCTTTTTCTCCCTCCTCGTGCTCACAGACACATAACGTGTATGGCAGTCCATTCTCCCTGCAGCACGGATCACACTGCCTATGATGATACATTCTTTAGAGCTATACCGGTAGCATTCTGCCTATTAGCTTAGCACAACAACAACAAAAAGGCCTCTCTCACCCAGGAAACACGCAGTGAGAGAGCGTCACCCTGTAACCATGGCAACCGTAACGCTGCCACCTGACACAACAGAACGTAGCTGTCAAACAAAACCCAAACAGGCCTGACCCGCCACAATATGAAACAGGGAAGTACCGCCGTGTAATCCATTTATTTCAACAAAGTAAATGTATTCTAAATACCACCTTTTTAAACGGTAACTGTAACAGAATACAGTTACTCATATTTTGTATTTTAAATACGTAACAGCTGCATAGCTGGACTGGCCATCGGGCATACCGGGCATTTGCCCAGTGGGCCGCTGGTGACTTTTTGTTTTTATGGGCCGATCGATTTTTTTTTTTTTGGAAGGGTATAAATAATGAAAGGTGTTGGATTGGCCAATTGGTCATGATCGACTCTGGGCTGGACCAATTACAGCCGAGGAGGTCGGATGCACCCTCCCCCTTGTTTAGCAATCTTATAGACGAACTAAAGAAAATGGAGAACAAAAAAAGGAAAGGAGGTGCAGAAAAAATTAGGGCCAAAAAGAAACAAGCCCTTCAGGCAGACGCTGCCAAATGTGTAAAAATAACTGAATTGTTTGGCAGTAGCTATGGCATAGCTTCCACAGATTTAGCAACATCAGCAAGTGGTGGAGGCCAGCAGGTGGATAAGGGAAAGGGGAGGCAAGAGGAGGAGAGACCCGAGGTGGCCGCCGGTCATAGTGACAGAGGAACTGAACTTCAGGTAAGAAGTTATGACCTGCTGTCTATCTGTGTCAGATATAAACCAAGTTTGTTTTCGTTGTGCTGACTTTTTACAGTCGCTTAGAATAACTGGTACTGCGTACTAGCTAGCATGACAGAGTTTATATACTGCTGGGCGGGTGCTATGAAGTTACTGATAGTAAATTTTATTTTATGCTTAAGGTTAGTTTCTCAAACTCCTCAAAATCTTAACAAATTGTGCCAATCCTTACATGTTGCACCAGGCTGATTTATCATCAAAGTGGAGAAGTCTGTGACAGAGGAGATAGAAGAGCAGGAGAGAGAGATGGAGCAAGAGAGAGAAATAAAAGAGCAGCAGAGAGAGATGGAGATGGAGAGATGACTTTATGTCATCCATGAGGGATGCATTTGACATATGTTTCACATATTATAGCCCAACAAGTTACTTACAGCAATTTAAATACGAGCAATCAGTTTTTGGCAAATACCGGAAATCGGTCTTTGGCAGACAATCACTTTTTGGCACAACACCGGCTATTGCAGTTAATAATACAACAGCTTCTTGCCATTTTTCGTGTTTCTTTTTATCGCTGTGTAACTGAGTTCAATTGAAAGCCTGCATGCGCTAGTACCTCTTGCCACAAGTTCCCAGAATCCTTTGCGGTTTTACCCCTGAATGACGTCACATATTTGGTGGGCCGGTCTCTAGTCAAAATGCCCGGGCCGATTTTTTGTCACAGTCCAGCCCTGAACAGCGGTACATGTATTCCATTACTCCCCAACACTGGGTGCAGACAAAGAACGTAGCACGAACTGCTGATGCCTTCTTTATGTTAATGTTTGTACATTAATGTTTATGTTAGCTTAGCTGTCACAAACCAGGATGATGCTAGCTTAGCTTTAGCTAATGAGTGAAATGGAAATCATTAAACTGGAGTAGCCATAATGTCTCCTAGTTTTTTGTTTTTTCTTCTTCTCACATTAATATTAGCGTTTATTCTGAATAGTAAACCTCTTCCAGCTAACGTGAGTCCATATCAATAATTAATTCTATAAAACCAGTTAAAAAAGTTTAATTGGGATTAAATGCTACACCAACTGAGGAACTATGATATACAACCAAATTTGTGATTAGATATGGTCTTTTCTAATTCAGTTTTGTTCTGTTTTACTAGTACTAAGCACAGGCATATAGGTGAGTTTGTCATGTAAAGATGCTCATGCACATCCCAAACGGCTGAAGTCATGACAGAGAGGATCATGGTTATCAGGAGCTGGGAACATCATCTCAAAGATGAGAGCAAGCCTCACTCCAGAGCATGTCCACTGCAATCGTGAATTTATGAACTGAATCATCTGTAAACTGTGGAAACTTGTTATTTTGGACTGGAAAGTAAAATATTTTTGGTTTTAATTTGAAGCTTTATTTGAACTTATGGACACTACATCCCACCTCGTGCTCTGCAGCGGCTTGTTCTTCCTCTATTACGTTTTGCTTGCCCTGTCAAACAGAGTGAATTAAAAGATGATGGTGGTTGTACAAGTACTTAGCTGGTGAGACCACAGGGTCTTTTTGCTGGTGTGTGCAGTACGGTCGATCTTAGCGCAAAGATATCCTGCAGTGTTTTCTGCACGCAATCCCTCCCCAGGGCAGCAAAAGCCTGACAGCAAATATCCATCTCCAGAACAAGACTAGTGTCAGTCTGAAGCTACGGAGAATTCTTTTATCCTCGCTGTGTCATCAAACCACACCATTAAACTCATGTTGAAAATAAATGATACACAGCCGAGAAAACTATATCACAACCTTTCAAACCACAGAATTTTAAATCTGCGTCCACACTGGAAGTGATTCGCCTGTCACACATGACTTCGCTTGCCTAAGGCATCCTTTAATGCAGGGCTGTTAAACATAAGGCCCGAGGGCCAGATTGAGCCCCTTGAAGACTTCAATATGGTTCTACCGGATAGCTTTGGAAAATGTGAAAGAGGGCATAATAGAGTTTGGATTTTAACTCTATTTTTTTAACAGGTTTTAAAGTATTTCCTACTGATAAAGGACCTAAGAAAACATCTATGTGGAAAGTTTAATATATTGTGTTTTAGAAGCGTTGAAAATTCAAATCCTACTCTCACGTTGATTTACCTCTTCTGATCCATGAAACTACTTATTTATTTTACTTATTTGATTAAATAAAGAGCAGATTAAAGTATGCTAATCAACTTAAAATTAATGCACTCAACCCCTACTTCCTGTAAATTGAAAATGAACTATTACCACTGGCTTTGATGCATAAAGCTCAATAAATTGCATTTAAATCGAGACAATTAACAATCAAATTGTAGTTTTATTCCATTTCAGCCTGACTCAGGTTTGGCTTCATGTGACTTCATGTTGGTGCAGATGCACAGCATTTTCTTTGCAGCTCAGCAGCAGCTGCTCTGTCTTACCACAGCTATAAAGCCAGACAGGGCGAGGCCGTGCTCTAATTTATGATTTCATCAATATGCTCCATCTGAAAGATGGAGACGTTGCTTGCAGCAATGCAGCGTTATCTTCAACATATCTTTGGTTTCACTCGATCTCGTGACAACAGACGCAGTCTAGGGAAGAAGAAGAAGAAGATAAGGTGTTTTTATGCAAAAAAAAAATACTGAACTGTTTGATAGCCATAGCAATCAGTTTCTCCTGATAGCATGAAAACTATGTAGTAGTGCTTACTCTTAAAAAGCAAAAACCAAGTTTCAGTTTTTTCATTCAGACTAAAATAATAAGTGTACACATTTAAATATTGAAGCTTATTGCTGGTTTTATAAAAATCCACTGCAGAATAACCTAACTAAACTAAACCCTGTTCATGCATTCAAAGTCCTGATGAGAAATTCATCAATAATTTGGATCTCATTGATGAAATCAGAGCTGCTTTGTAAGCGCTAAGTCTGCTAGTATTAATCTGAGCTCATGTTCCTCACAGTCATGCCAACAAAATCTTAGTGAGAGTGAGTGGATGTTTTTGTTCTTCCTCTTCTCTTTCCTTTTATTGCTGGGTATCCTGCTTCGACATCAGCCAGTAAATGGATTACATTTGGAAGGCAACAGCTAGACAGCTCTTGTGGGCAGGGCTTCCCAATGCACCACTATCCACGCACACACACACACACACACACACACACACACACACACACACACACACACACACACACTGCAGCAACAAAGCAATCGACAGTTTAGGAGTTTTCCTGCTGATGACGGACTTTTGTTCCTCTTCGTAATCAACCCCTCCACTCCTCCCTGCTCTGTCACTCCCTCCTCTCCTCCCCACTGCTGTCACTAATGGCTCGACCAACGCGACACACCCACACACACACAGATATTGTACTATTATACTGTATACTGCACCTTCTGTTCTCCTGCTTTCCCTAACTTTTAAGCACAAATGACGTACTAAAATAAATACCTAACTATTTCCAATTAGCAATCTCTAAAATGTTCCATTTAATAAATGTGTAAAGGCGCTTTCAGCAAATAAGAAAAAGCACAACAACGTTTATGTGTTTCAACAACGACAGAGCTATAGCTCTAACGTCTCTAGTCATACAGTGTTTCGAGTGGATAGCTTCTTAGCACATCAGAAAATGTCTACTCCTCTCCCTCGAGCTTGCTCACAGAGCAAATTGCTCCACTTTGGGTGCCATCACCATCACCCTCCACAGAGCCATCTGGGGAACAGAAAGAGCTACATGAGGATGCTCTTTGTGGACAACAGCTCAGCCTTCAACACTATAATCCCAGACATCCTCACCACCAAACTGCTACAGCTCCACATCCCACCTGCTCCTGGATCAAAGATTTCCTCACCAACTGGCCTCAATCAGTCCAACTCAGCCCCCACCTCTCCCCTCCACTGTCACTCAGCACCAGATCCCCACATGGCTGCGTTCTCAACCCCCTACTGTACGCCCTGTCCACCAACCCACCCAACCAACGTCGTCGTCAAATATGCTGATGACACCACCGTGGTTGGGCTCATCAGAGGTAGAGAATTTGTCCCACTAGTGCTCAGAAAATAACCTGAAGCTGAACATCCTTAAAACAACTTCTCATGGACTTCAGGAGACACAGACAGGTCCACTACCCTCTCATTAAAAATAGAGAACAGGTGGAATCTTCCTCCACCTTCAGGTTTCTGGGCACTCACATCTCCGCTGATCTCACCTGAACCCACAACAGCAACGCCCTGGTAAAGCAGGCCCAGCAGCAGTTGCACTTCCTCCGTGTCTTGAGGAAGAATAAACTGGACCAGAAGCTGCTCTTGGCCTTCTACTGCTCCTCAGTGGAGAGCATGCTCTCCTACTGGCTGGGTTCTCAGTAGTGGCAGGGGCCACTACTGAGAACAGGAAGGCTGTACAGAAGGTAATTAACACTGCCCAAAAAAATCACTGGCTTCCCTCTGCCACCCCTGGAAGCCATCTTCAGATCTTCCTGTCTCAGGAAAACCAGGGCCATCACAGGAGACCCAAAACACACACACAAATACACCAATATGAACCATGGTCTGAGTAAACCTCATCCCTCAGGCCACTCACACAGACTTTAAAGATGAAACTAAGTCCTTTGTGCTGGATTCAAGGACTTTGCAACTTGCCATTTTAATGTGTGCCTTCCTCTAGTTTTATACAAATTCCATTTGTTTATCATTTATTCCTGTCTTACTATTTATATTTCCTGCACAGTTGGTGTGGAGCACCCCCAATTTAACTGTACATGTACAATAACAACAAAGAACTATTCTATTCTGTTTTATATCTTTGAAAAGTATCTAGATCAAAATCTAGTGGCACTTTCTGTGTTCACAGTTTCATCAATTTTGATAAGATCTCCAACACTACTGGCCGAAATGCAGCTCAAACCATGACAGAGCCTCCACCGTGCTTTACAGATATCTATAGACACTTATTGTTGTCACTGATTTTCAGTCCAGTTCTTGTGTAACTTGGCATATCTCGGCCTTTTCTTCCTGTTTCCCTTCCTTTAGAATGACCTGAACTCCTCTTCCTTATGTAATCTTGCCCTATGAAAGCATGCTCCGGGGCATCCCCTAGTTACTATATAATACAAAAACCTTATAAGATGTAGTGAGTTCTAATGCATTCTTTGGTTTTTATGTTTTCTATGAGAAAAAACAAAAAGTTACTTACATAAGACAAGTTTAAAAAAAAAAACCTGAGTCTGAGAGCTGCGGCTTAATGTAAAAGCTACTGAGACACAACCCTCAAGTAGTTTGGCTGGAAGACGATCTCTTCAAAGTATAAAATAAAAACTTTTGATTAAGTTTTAGCACACTCACTGTTGATGGCAGCGTTCCTCATTTAAATGCCCATAAAACTAGCCTAATGGATCACTGCCTTACAGCTACTATGCTGCACTGCTCAGTCTGTCTCTGCATCTGCTCGCCTCCGGGGAAATTTCCTCCACTGCAGGCAGACGCGGGGGGGAAGACACACCCATATAACATAATACCCTGCAGTACAGAGATGGTGGTGGGGGTGGAGAAAGAGTGAGACAGGGTCTGCATGAGAGAGTGTGAACAAGTGAATGATAAAAGTGTCAGCTTGAGTGAGTGAAATAATGCCAAAACAGTAATTACATGCAGGAATATGAGGAGAGAATTACAGATTGCAAAGAGTGATGAGGAGGAGGAGGTATAAAGCAGATGAAGGATGGGGGGATTATTCAGAGAATTGATTTTATCAGTAAAACACCCCGACTGCCGATTAGACTCTTGCTGGGGAGGGTTTGAGTTTCTGAACGCTCATACATGTTTCTCTCAACGTGACCACAACAAATAATGAATGCATAATGCATCTAATTACAGTGTTTGCTCCCATACACAGATCATCAATCCACCACTCCAAACTGCTGAGCTCCCCTCACTTGTTTAGTTTTATTGCCTCTCTCGCGATTAATAGCCACAGTCCTTCAGCCCTTTATGCTTTTGCTTGCTCAGCTTCTCTTTTTACCGTCAGTGTGCGTTAAACATTGATTGCTATGGTACTTTCACAGCTCCACTCACAGAAAATTCCTCAGACAGTGGAAATGCTCGGGTTTGTGAAAGACGTGGTGTTTCTTTTAGTGTGTGCCTAAAAAATAGCATCAGTTGCTCGCTTTATCAAACTTACGTATGAATATCTTAGAAACTGTGAATGAGAAAATGGATCCTCAGAACTAAGACGTAAGCTATTTGTTTATTTAATAGTACTCTAGTCTACTATAATAAAAAACATTGGAGTGCTTCATACATGCAGATTTTGGGATTGTTCATCTGTGTGAAAGAGCAACATTATCACTTTAGCAGCGGACAATCCCCTTGCTTTTTCTTCAGCCCCTGCTACCCAGAAGTTTCCTATATCACTGACCACTGTAGTCCTGTCACCTGATGTCTTTCACTTCTCCCAGTGCCTTGTTAATAGTTGTCGCATTGGTTGTGAGGCGGGCCAACTGTGACATCACCACATCCCCATAAACATTTTTTACTGGGCCTGGGAGTTTGTTAGACACACTGCAATACTGTCGTGAATGATCGGTGTACCCAGCCAAGCAAAAATTGCACATCAGCACCGCTGAGCAGAAGAAGTCGATACCGGAAGGGAAAAAAATAAGAGTTTCCCTCTGTTTAATCTGGGAAACGGTGGTAAAAAGTCACAGGATCGCACACTTGTGTCTTCAATCTCGCCACGCGACCCATACAAGGCTGCCAAAATCCAGAGATGCACGACATGCCAAAACAATACCAAAGCACGACTTATGCCAGCAGTTGTGAGGTTTTGGTGCACACCGCTATTCACGAAGATGACAAGGTGGGTATAAACGGGCTGAAGTACTCAAATTTTTCCATCATGAACTGCTGTTAGTGTCATTATTCCTTAATCTGCTGTGAAGATTCAATGGAAATGAAGGGCAGCTCTAACCAAAGGAAAACAAAGACCTATGTTGTCAGCTTCAGTTTATCATAGTAAAGATGAGAATGAATCCACAGGATGAGAAACTCACTGAGGATTATTCAGTAAGTTTCATTTTTCAGCATGACAGTGATCCCAAACACACTGCCAATGCAGTAAAATCATACCTGGATTAAATAAATAAATAAATAAATAAATAAATAACAGTGGAGTACTAGCAGTCATGGATTGGCCTCCCCAGGCCCAGACCTCAACATTATTGAAGCAGTGTGGGATCATGTTGACAGAGAACAGAACAAAAGGCAGAAACATCCAAAGAAGAGCTTTGAATGTCCTTCAAGAAGCCTGGAGAACTATTCCTGAAGACTACTTAAAGACATGACAAGAAAGCTGCCTAAGAGAGTTCAGACTGTGCTGAAGAATAAAGGTGGTCACACCACATATTGACTTTCAAGCTTGTTGAAATTGTAAAACTCTGTTTTTGCCTTTTATATTGGATTGCACGTTTCAGAAAATGACTGCACTGACCCATTTTCCTAGAATTTTTTTTTTTTTTTTTTAAAAACACACGGGGTGGCCCAAGACTTTTGCACAGAACATTCTGTTTATTTAGGTCGAATGGAAATCACAGTTGGGTGGGTTCTCTCCAGATACTCTTGCTTCCTGCCATGTGTAAAGATATGCGTGTTAACTTAAATGCTAATTCTAAACTGACTGTGGGTGTGAATGTGTGCTTGAATGCGATAAGACTGTGGACTTGTCTAAGGTGTACCCTGCCCCTCGCCCCATGAAAGCTAGGATAGGCTCCAGCACCCCCATGACCTTACCTGGATAACCAGTTAAGAAAATGGATGGAAATATTCAGTAATATTCAACTTGGATTCACTGAGTTTCCTCTATTGTATACTGTACTTGTATAACATGAGAATCTGAATAGAAGTGACAGATTCTACTGTGCTTCATTTGTGCATGTGTACAATCAGTAAGTTATGCTAGAGTGGCTCTCAGAGACTCAACAGCATATTGATGAGCATATAATAAAGCGCCACTCAACCCCACTCACAGTCTCTCTATGTAGGCCACGCTGTATGGTCTCTATGCTCTATACATATAGCTGTGGTTTACTATATGTATACTCTCACTGTTCCAACATACTCACACACACACACACACACACACACAGGCAGATTTCTGCTTAAATGTAAACATTCATAGCACACACACAAGTAGTGTGTGAGTGCATGTATGCCTCTGTGTAGGTGTGTGCCCCAGCTGCATCCTTTATTTGCTATTAAATTTTTCATGCATCTATAATGCCGCCCACATCCATCCAGATTCCTCCTCCGCTGCAGGAGGGAAAGCACCTCCTCTGTTCATTCAGAAGCAGGAACGTCCACTGTCAGATCTGGAAGTGCATGTATGTTACATGCCACAATCTCCTCACTCTCCCTGCAATTTCTAGTTATACTTTATCATTATTAGATTATTTAACACCCTAAAGATATGATGAAAAAAACCCTCCAATGCTTAAAGTCAAGAAATATAAGAAACAGGCATCATTAGACAGCTGAAGGAGGAGAAAGGCACCACCTACCACAGCAATTGAAGCATAAATGAGAGCATAAGAAACAGAAGTATTTTAATTGAATCCTAGTACTAATCAAGGAAGAGAAAGGAGACGACACTGTTGTTCTTTGCCAGGGTTTTTATACTTTTGAAGCAGAGATATCACAGATATTCAAATCACAGATGAATCCCCTGCAGAGGATTTCTTCCAATCTGCAATAATTTTGTTACTCCTGGTGGATTCAATTAGTACGCTTGGCAGTTTAGATTTTTGTGGGTCTAATTATTTACATATTTTTGGTCTTTTTTTTTTTTGTTTCTTGAAGATGTTATAAAGTAAAACTTCAAGGTAAAGAAAAAAAAACTTCACCTGTGAGTTTTCTTGACTTTTTCTCAGAAATAATCATGCTGCCCTGTGTTTCTCATTTTACTGACTATCAGTATTATGTGTTGCCAACAGAGATGGGCAGTAATGCGTAACGCGTTACTGTAATCCGATTACTTTTTTCAAGTAACGAGTAAAGTAAGGGATTACTATTGCAAAAACGGTAATTAGATTACCGTTACTTTCCCGTAGGAACGCTGCGTTACTGCGTTACTAAAACCGTGATTTTTTTGCGAGAATGTCTCATGACAGTGACGTAAGCAAGTGCGACGTTCTTGACAACAGCTGTGTGCAGATCAACAATGGATCATAAATCGAGTGCGGGAGAGAGTATGAGCGTGCAGCGTTTAAAGCGTGGAAGTACTGACCTTACTTTAAGTTTGATTCCATAAAAAGTGACAAAAACATTAGTGTCCATTGTGGGTGTGAAGAAAACTTCTTTTTACAGCGAAAAAACACCCCTAAACTTCCAAGCAAGCACCGAGTGCACAACGACGTAATGGGAAATTCACAGAGAAACTCGCGGATTCTTCAACTGACCGCGGCACACCTGCACCAGGGTAAACCTCCGCCTACCTCACTCCTGCTTTACAGGTGAAAATAGAGCAACAGGACCGCTAGTCTTTGATTTTATTTATTTTCTGCTGTGTTTTACTTGCATCTATTTGAAAGAGTGAGTGTAAACACACACAAAAAAAAAATATGTGCTGGAATGTGCAGAAAATAGGTTTAAATATTAAACAAATTTCTTCCAGTCAGTGAATGTTGCATATAATTAAATTTTTGCTTGATGCATAAAGTTAAAAGATTAAAACTAATAAAACAAGTTTTAAAAAGGGACCTTTCCATTTGATTACATTTTGTATGATGGATTATGTAGAAAAAGTAGAATTGGGCTGAAAGATCTATCGCTTTATCACCTATTCAGGTTGTAAATCGTGTTTTTAAAAAGTAACTAAGTAACTAAGTAATTAATTACTTTTGAAAATAAGTAATTAGTAAAGTAACGGGATTACTTTTGGGGGAAGTAATCAGTGATTAGTTACTGATTACTTTTTTCAAGTAACTTGACCAACACTGGTTGCCAATAAAACAATTATATTTTATACATCCTAATGTGAGACTTATTGTAATCTACAGCTCACTTTCTATCCTCATGGAAATGACTTTCTGCCTCTTTAAGCTTTTCACCTCAGGAAGCTGAGAATAAATCAAAAGGTACACGAGAAAAAAAAAGGTTTCATGAGATTGGATTGTTTTGTTCACTTCTCTGACTTGTGACAAAGAAAGGCGAAATAGAGCTGCATAAGGCTGGTATGTGTGTGTGTGTGTGTGTGTGTGTGTGTGTGTGTGTGTGTGTGTGTGTGTGTGTGTGTGTGTGTGTGTGTGTGTGTGTGTTTATCTGTTTTCTGGGCGTGTTTCAAGTTACTCTCTATCTCGGCGCGCCGCCACAGGGGAATTAATTAACTTAATCAGAGTGGCACTCTTTCATGCTCCTCCAAAATCTGTGTGTTGCATGCAGGTGTGTTTTTGTGCACATGTGTGTTTCTGGCAAAATTTGAAAAAGCGTGCGGGCAAAAAAAATAAAAATAAATAATAATAATAATAATAATAATAATAATAATAATAATGGCACATATTTATATCAAGCGTAAGAAAATGTAAATCATTTCGTGAAATAACTAAATTTAAAAAAAAATAAATAAACACATTGGAAGCCAGTGGTTTTCTGCACAAATGCTTCATTCTAATTCTTTAAATGTTTAGTCAAATACTCTTTCACAGTATTAGAGCAGTTCTGTACACTGCACAAACCCTTGGTCATGCAAATCCTACAGTTAAGTGACAAACTGTACAGTATGTGGACAATAAGATCTAGCAGTTGTAGGTCAAATGAATGTAAATCAGAGGAAAACCTCAGAAATACTGGCATGTATGTTCATTTCATTTCACTCAGATGTTATTGGTCCATTTAATGAATCTTATCTGTTGTTATATGTCCCATCAATCAATATCATCAGCTGACACTCTCTGGTACGTGGTGGCAGGCTGAGAAAGAAAGTCAGTGATGAGCAAAGAGACAGATTATGAAGGAGATGTTAAGCTGTCGTGCGAAAGTCTCCAATGGAGGAAGGGTAAATGTCTAGTGTGTAGGTAAAATGTTTCGTATCTACCATGGTTTATTCACCAAGCATTTCCGATGTCATTTATTCCACTTTGCATGATCGATAAATGTTGTTTCTAAATCTACGAACACTTTGACTTGTCTCTATAAGAGCACCTCACTTCTAAGTTATAGTCAATCAATCTGAGACTACATGCTGGCAGTTTTAATTCTGACAGCAAACTTTGATTCACTTTTACTCATTGACTAATACATCTTTTAGTTTTAGCTCATAACGTGAGCATCTAAAGATTATTCTAGACTAGAGCTTCAACAGCATTCCGAGGGAGACTGGGGACATTGAGTCCGAATGGACCATGTTCAGCATCCCCATTGCCGAAGCTGCTGCATTGAGCTGCGGCCGCAAGGTGGTTGGTGCCTGTCGTGGTGGTAACCTCCGAACCAAATGGTGGACACCAGAGGTGAAGGGAGCCACCAGGCTGAAGAAGGAGTCCTTTCAGGCTTGGCTAGCCTGTGGGACTTCGGAGGCAGCCGACAGGTATCGACAGGCCAAGCGGAATGCCGCTCAGGCAGTGGCTGAAGCAAAAACTCGGGTGTGGGAGGAGTTCGGAGAGGCCATGGAAAAAGACTTTCGGACTGCCTCAAAGAGATTCTGACAAACCGTCAGGCGTCTCAGGAGGGGAAAACGGTGCTCTACCTGCACTGTGTATAGTGCTGGCGGAGCGCTGCTGACTTCGACTGAGAAAATTGTTGGGCGGTGGAAGGAATACTTCGAGGACCTCGTTAATCCCACTGACACGTCTTCCAAGGAGGAAGCAGAGTCTGGGGATGAGGGGGATGACCCACCAATTTCCGAGCCCTGGTGTGGATAAGGTCCGCCCCGTGTTCCTGAAGGCTCTGGACATTGTAGGGCTGTCCTGGCTGACACGCCTCTACAAAGTTGCGTGGAGATCAGGGTCAGTACCCCTGGGCTGGCAGACCGGGGTGGTGGTCCCCATTTTTAAGAAGGGGGACCGGAGGGTGTGTTCCAACTACAGGGGGATCACACTCCTCAGCCTCCCTGGGAAAGTCTATCCCAGGGTGCTGGAAAGGAGAGTTTGTCCACTAGTCGAACCTCAGATACAGGAGGAACAATGCGGTTTTCGTCCTGGTCGCGGAACACTGAAACAGCTCTTTATCCTCTCAAGGATACTTGAGGGCACATGGGAGTTTGCCCAACCAGTCTACATGTGTTTTGTGGACTTGGAGAAGGCATTCGTCCGTGTCCCTCGGGGTGTCCTGTGGGAGGTGCTACGGGAGTGTGGGGTGTCTGGCCCATTGCTACGGGCCATTTGACCCCTATACAACCGTTGCAAGAGCTTGGTCCGCATTGCCGGCAATAAGTCGGACTCGTTCCCGATGAGGGATGGGCTCCGCCAGGGCTGCCCTTTGTCACCGATTCTGTTCATAATTTTTATGGACAGGATTTCTAGGCGCAGCCAAGTGGTGGAGGGCTTTCATTTAGGTGGCCTCAGAATCTCATCTCTACTTTTCGCGGATGATTTGGTTCTGTTGGCTTCATCGGGTGATGGCCTCCAGCTTGCACTGGAACGGTTTGCAGCCTAGTGTGAAGCAGCGGGAATGAGGATCAGCACCTCCAAATCTGAGGCCATGGTTCTCAGCCGGAAAAGGGTGGAGTGCCCACTCCGGGTCGGGGATGAGTTTCTGCCCCAAGTGGAGGAGTTCAAGTATCTCGGGGTCTTGTTCGCGGGTGATGGGAGAAGAGATGCGGACGCTGCACCGGTCCGTCGTGGTGAAGAGAGAGAGCTGAGTGTAAAAGTGAAGCTCTCAATTTACCGGTCGATCTACGTCCCTACCCTCACCTATGGTCACAAGCTGTGGGTAGTGACCGAAAGAACGAGATCGCAGATACAAGCGGCAGAAATGAGCTTCCTCCGAAGGGTGGCTGGCCTCTCCCTTAGAGATAGGGTGAGATATTCAGCCATCCGGGAGGGGCTCAGAGTAGAGCCGCTGCTCGTCCACATTGAAAGGAGCCAGTTGAGGTGGTTCGGGCATCTGACAAGGATGCCTCCTGGGCACCTCTTGGGTGAGGTGTTCCGGGCATGTCACACCGGGAGGAGCCCCTGGGGCAGACCCAGGACACACTGGAGAGATTATATCTCTCGGCTGGCCTTGGAACGCCTTGGTGTTCCCCCGGATAAGCTGGAAGAGGTGGCTGGGGAGAGGGAGGTCTGGGCTTCTCTGCTTAGGCTGCTGCCCCTGCGACCCGGCCCCAGATAAAGCGGAAGAAGATGGATGGATGGAGATGGATGGATCAAATGTGTCTGGTCTGCTCTTCCTCCCAAGCTCTGATGTTTGGTCGAGTTTTCATGAGAAACAGGGGGCATGAGCACTTCTAACTTTAATGCGCAAGGAGATTACTTCTGATTGGACTACTTCCAAACTTGTCTCTCCAGAACATTTTAATCTTGTCTTTATTCTAAGTGTGTCATAGTGTTGTCATAGTTTTTGTCCTCATGCATTCATTTTTATTAGGTATCGTTTTGTTTTTGTAGAAAAAATAAACAATGAAAATTATCGGTTAACACTTCTAGCTAAAGTAGAAACAGGTCAATTAATGCTGATGACTGCCTTGAAGTATCCTCTACGCTCCTATATTTCTATTGAATTATCATACATTGGGACACCAACAAGCTCTGTCTCTACTCAATGCTTTATAAACTACTCTGTCTTTCCTCCTTCCTCCTCACCTTTACGTCTTGCATCAAGCTTCCAGTGTTTGTACCTGTGACAAAGATGATAGTGTCTGTTTCACCTCTTATTTCCCATCCACTCTCACTGTGCATAATAAAAAAGGACAACACTGTTTTGTGCAAGAGAGAAAGACAGCTTCCATTAACAACCATTAGAGCGAGTGCTAAAGGCACTATATGACATTTAATGTTTCTGCTCTCTCTGATTTAAAGTGGTCAAGGCAATGATAGAAGGAATGAAGAAAGTGAGAGGAAGAAGATGTGAATATATCGGAAGGAGGAAGCCTTTGAGTAATGGCAACGAGTGCCAAATGAGAAAAGGGGTTTTAATTATTAAGCAGCTATTCTTTCTCGATTTCGGGGCAATTGTGAAACCCAAATCGTCCTGTCATTACATCAGACATAAAACCAAGAACCAGAAGCAGGATTAGGCGAATGATTTCGCTCACATCTGACTGCTTTCTCACACAAAAGTGGAGCTCATCTTCCACTCGTGCTTCTTCCCCATCGTCAACCCGCTCCATCTTACTGTCTGCTGCAGCTTCAATTTTCTTCATCTTCCCTCTCGCACTTTTAGCTTATCTCGTCCTTATTTTTATGCCTTGAAACCCCTGCCTCCATCTCCTTGCCGAGTAGTCCAGTTTTTCACAGCGTCACTCGTGGTCTTAATGACACTCTCCCCCCTTTCTTCTTTTTTTTCTTTTTCACATCCCTCTGATCGGTTACTTTCATCCTATCTCTCTACAGATTGCATTTGTTTATCTGTCCAACTCTCAATGTGTTGTCATTTATTATTCATGAACCTGCTTCAGATTGAAAAAAAAAAAAAGAAAGAATAAAGATACATCTGAATCACGAAGAGGATCCTTTCTGCCTGAATGTGTGTGCGTTCGTCTTCTGCTCAGCTCTGCATTGGTGAAGTGAAGCAGCTTCCGACTGATTTTACTGCAGTGTGCTCGACTAGACTTTCGAATGCTTGACTAAAGAGTACAGATAGAAAAATCTACTAAAATAGTCATGCTGAATGTTAAATGATGGCAAATACAGGGGAGGGTGAGCACAAAATGTTCCGACAGAGCACATACATCTGATAAGTGACAGCTACAGATAACGTGGAGCCAATTTTATGAGTTTTCAGATAAATAAAAGGCATCTTGTTGCCTGATTTAGTTTCTTTTTCTGTTTACCTGGTCTGTCTTGGTGGGAGATGAATGGACTGATTGCCTGTGTGACTGGGACTCTGGAGGGTCTGCATGTCAAATTCAAATAAAACAACCGCATTTCTTGGGTTTACTCCATCACAAGAACATGACAGGAAATTTACACCAGCTTACAAAGACAAGCTCACTTTTAACTCTGTTCTGGCCTTTCTGAAAATGTGGCGGTGAACGGAGTAAGTGGTATGTTGGTTACATGCACCAGGCAAGGAAGAAGTCAAATAAACTCGGAGTAAAAAGTAAGGAAATTGTGAGGAAATTGGTTGATTATTTATTTGTTGTCAGAATGCTTCTTGGCATTACAAGCTATACCATTGGAAAACCTGTTTATTTCCCCTTAAATGGTGCCACATTTGTAAGGATTATGCATTTATGGGTCGAGCAGCAGAGCTGTGCTCATGAAAAACTTGCCACATCATCTCTGCCAGTGCCAGACACAATATGCTGCTACTGACTCTTGTTTGGTGTCATTCATTTGATCGGATGTTTGAAGTCTGACACACATTAACACATTACTCCTTTAACAAACAGGGTCGTCAGTAGCATGTGGAAGAACCACAGACAGCCACAATAGCCTGGCACCTCCCTCTCATGATGATCACTCGACATTATCACGAATCATTAAATCGTTATTTTTTATTACGGTCATACTTTCTGCATGATTCACAGCTACTTTCAAGCCAAAGGTTTAATCACCAGGTGGATGGGGCTTATACGCTCACAGGTGAGCACCTGAGATGACCATAGCAGGATATTGGCCGTTTTTCACATCACCCTTGAGCTGTTAGCTGATAATTACATGCAAAGACCTCTTTTTTGAAGATTTGTTGACTTGTTGACTTTGTGGCTGAGTTGCTGCCAAAAAATACGTGTGAAACTCTGCACTCAAGTTTCAAGTAGAGCTGGGCGATATAAGATTTTTCATATCACGATATGCTTTTTTCATTTCAGGCGATAACGATATATATCACGATATAAGCCAAATAACTATATATGTAAGATTTAAATGTGCTGTTGCTCACAAGTAAAATGTGAAATAATCAGCAGCTTGTTTTGATTTAAATATTTATTTCCCATAATAAGTTCAACAGGGCAGATGTACTTAAAATGAGGCTTCAGTTTAGGCGAAATAAAGGTAAATATTACAAACTACACAAAAGGTAGCCGCTAAAGCATTTAAGTTTCAAAATAGAACAAACAAAACAGACTACTAAATTATCAGTTCCACTTAGAAACAAAATATTAAGTCTAAAAATAAATCTTAGTTTATTTTACAGAAGAAGAGACAAAATTGACTAACTTATACAATATTGCTTTGGAAGCGCTGTCTGAGAGAAATGTTTATGTCCAGGGAGTTGGTAACGAGGATCCATTACCTTAATTAGCTGCTTGAATCCTTCATTTTCGATCGTGTTTATTGGTAGCATGTCTTTAGCAAGACAGTAAGCTATGGCATTCGTTATGTTGCTGTGTCTCTTAGCTTTTTTGTCATATGGTAAGACGCTGGAGAAAGCCGACTGTTGCTGCTTCGCAGGGATTCCCCTGGTTGTTTTCGATGACGAATTAGGGCTTTCAGTCAGAGCTTGAGCGTGCTCTAGTGGGTGGCACTGCTTCAGGTGATAAAAAAGGTTTGTTGTATTTCCAGACTTTGTGGGAACATGCTTTCGGCACAATTTACAGTGCGCGTTACTCTGTTTTTTGTGAGACTTCAAATAGCCGAAATACCTCCACGCTACGGAACTTCTCTGGCCTTTCCTTTCGACAATCTCTCCGGCATTGGAACCGTCATCTGTGTTCTCTTCGGTAACCTGGTCACCCAAGCTCTCGGTTGATTTTTCTCTAGTCGGCACACTCATTTCCTCCATTACCCGGCCGCATGGCGGCTGGCTGCTTCCCAAACAAATACACATGTGCGGCTTGGCACTTGAGCTGTACGTAACAAGTTACGTAACAAGTTACGTAACGTGACGCTGCGACTGTGATTGGTTCGGTTCTGTGCTACTTAATTTGTATTGGCTATTCATCTTTTTTATAAGAGAGGAAGAGAGAGAAAGATGAGGTCTATCATAATAGTTCCATTTTTCTATCGAGAAAAAGTTATTTCGCAATACATATCATTATCGTTCTATCGCCCAGCTCTAGTTTCAAGTTACAAGTACGAATTCTGACCCCGTTTTTCTTCCTTTCATCTGATTGGCCAATGTCATGTCAATCACAAATTTAACTATCCAATCAGAGAACAGATGGGTTTGACTGTCGGAGGGGCACTTTTTTTGAACTGCAGGTCCTTGAAGGGTAATACAGTTTGAAGCTGGAGGATCTCTATGTAAATATCCGATAGAAGCTAGGTCCCCAAACTTTCAGTAGCTGTTGAAAGGATAAAGTTGTGGTATATCAGTGGTTAGAAATACCATTATTACTTTAGGATTAGTTTAACACAAAGTCAGGGCTGACCCGGGACCATGGCTGTGAGTCACAGTGTGCAGCATAAAGGTCCTTTCACATCGGACGCAGCATGTGCTGCTAATGCTAACTGCTAACTAAAATAGAATAGAATAGAATAGAATAGAATTCAACTTTATTGTCATTGCACATGCACAGGTACAGGGCAACGAAATGCAGTTTGCATCCATCCAGAAGTGCTTTAGTGATATAGATATATTACAATATATATTAGCAATAATATAGATATGTGAGTATATTACAGAAATGGGTCTATTATGGTATGTTATAATGTACACGGTATGAAGTATGTTGTGAATATTCTATAACTATAAGTATGTACAGGCTGTAGTGAGTACAAGCTATGTACAGGATATGAACAGGATATAAATATGAAAAACTATACAGAATATGAAATAAATAACTTTACAGAATCTGAGATATACAGCTATACAGAAATGGGAACTATGCAAGTTGTAAACAGTTGTAGGATTAAAGATTATCGAATGTACAGAATGATTATTTACACATGATTATTTACAATGATTATTTACACAAAAGCCAAGGATCCAGAATTTGTTGCGCTGGCTGCTGAGCTCTGTGGGTTTTTGCAGCAGACCTGTACTAGATGCACCTGCTCCTTGTTGTTTGTATCTCTGACTTTATTTCCTCTACAAGAGTTTTTTCTTTTTTTTGCTGGTTCTTCAAATATTCAATAAAAACATGTATGCTCATTCAGAACGAAGAAAGCTTTGTAACTATCCCCACTAGTGAAGACTGTCATTTCCACAATACTGAGACACCCCCCCCCCCCAGGTCCGCAGCGCTGTTGAAAAGGCTCTGGAGGTCCCTGTATTAAGCACGTAAACCTGTGTTTTCCTTCGTGGCGATGAAGGAAAACGCTGGGCTGGCATGTAAAAGGGCATTTATTCCCTTCAAGGACCTTAAGCTCCATAAAGCACACCTCCAACAGCCAAACCCACCTGTTCTCTGATTGGATAGTTAAATTTGTGATTGACATGACATTGGCCAATCAGATGAAAGGAAGAAAAACAGGGTCAAAATTCGTACTTGTAACTTGAATGCAGTTTCACACGTATTTTTTGGCTAAGTCCACACACAAATCTTTTTTACGCACACACAAATTCTTTTTACACATACAAATCTTTTTTTACACACACACACACACACACACACAAATTCTTTTTACACATACAAATCCTGATTTACAAGTACAAAATATTTATGACCACAATTTGAGCCCATACCAGTCTGCATGACTGGGTGCTTGATTTTATACACCTGTGGTAATGGAAGTGAGTGGAAAACCTGAATTCAATGATCTGGATGGGTGACTGAATAATTTTGGCAATGAAGTGTAATAAAAACAGCAAAGCACAAGTATCTTCAGTCTTTACAGGGACTGAGGTTAGTCTTGCCGAGTGTTTAAGTGGACGTCTGTAAGTACACCGCAGAACATTGCAATGTCATAATGATTAATGTAGTTCATTTCATCTGTCATTAGTTTCAATGGTTGGTGTATATGCCTATAAATAACCATCATACTGTACCCATGATCACATCTTGCTATGCCCCAGGCTCCGCTGGTCCTCTCTAATACAAAGCGACAGACACCCACTCGTGTAAACACACATGCTGCTAATTTAGATTCAACCACTTATTCATCAAGCACAATCTATTTGCCAGTATGATTTGCACAGACAGACCCATTTATGTTAATCACTATGATTGAGAAGCACATCATCTGCAGATTAAGCAGATCTTGGTTGTGCAGCCCGACCTTCTTCAAAACTTTCTTGCTTTTGTTGCTCTGTGTGTTTTGTACTATGTGAGCATTTCTGATCCAATGCTTTGTCCTTTTTGGGTTAATTTAATTTTAATTTGAATAAAACACATTATGCTCATCTGATAATTTATTTCGCCACATCTGCATCTATTCATCTTCAGTCTACAAGAGAAGAACCTGTTTTATCATCTCCTATAAAGTATTGTGTCCACTCTCAAGGCTGTTTGAAGCAGCTTCAAAGGGGGCCCACTCATTCGAAATTCATTTCAAGTAACACGTGAAGCCGCTTTTCATGGGCTAAAAATAGTTCTCATTCTCAGTCAGGTTCGGTAATAGAGGCAAAGCATTAGAAACACGGTGTGCAAAGCTTTAACTGTCTGTTCTTTGTGAATTTCTGAGAGGTCTCATTTGAAAATGCTACCATTCTTTGTTCAAAGAAAAACAAATACAAGAAATAACGTCTCTGCTTTTGAAATTATTTAACAGACAGTTGGCAGCACATGTGCCTGCATTTGTAATCCAAATTTATTTTCTCTGTCCACTGGTCCATGTGATGTTGATGTCCAAGCTGGTTGAGATATGTTCCAAAATGTTTCGGGTGCCGTTTGAACAGTTCAGCATCTTGTTTTTCAGATGCTGCATATACATGAGTTGAATTTTAATTCTACTCTTGTATATGTGTTGCTGTTTTTTCCTACATCATCATAATAACATCAGCAACTGACCAGCCATGCTGTCTGAGCATTCAGAAAGCGTTAGCTGAGAAGTTAGCTAATGCTATTAGAAACTATCACAAACAAACCAACATGAGTGACCTAAATTCGGCTAACAGCAAAGCTAACTTGATAATATATTTGTTATATTTGCATAAACAAATAAAGAAAACGCTTGAAGTGGTTAGCATTTGTTCCAGAAATGAGGTTTCAATTAACAAAAGCATTTTTTTTCTTCTTTTCCCACCACATTCCAAAGCTATGACATCACAATTACGTAATTGGTCACTTGCAATGTTGGACCAACATTTTTATGATGATGCAGTAACAACTATAACACATGGATATCAGATGTACCTCTTGAAATTGTGAAGCAGGGGCTACAGAAAGGAGCTTTACTATAAGAACTGTAGAAGAAGTGAATCATCTCTGGGAGCTCGCAGTCAGGTCTGGAGGTTCACTGATGCTGACAAATTGGCTTTTAGTAATTTGCCATGACCAGATGTGACTAATGAACTCTCTACTTCTGGTTTCTAAATCACTCTGAGTGCCAAGTCTGACCTCTGTCTTAGATAACACCAGTGAATAAACAGATGGTAGTAAAGGTGAAGAAAGTAAGACGTGCTCATTTTGTACAATATTCTTTTATTTGTATTCCGACTAGAAGAACAATGACTGTGATGTTTTTGGTTCTATTAAGCAAGGGTGGTGTATTTACCTCCAACTGTGTTTGAGAATCACAGTTCGTCCCAGCCACTATGGTGGTAAACTGATTCCACGTTTTTTCCCCTGTGTTCGATCTTAGCAAAGTTGGAGCTCCTGTTTCTCCTTCAGCTCATTGCTCCGCTCTCCAGTGGATTCACATGCATAGCTTACCTGCAGCTTCCTGTGGAGCTCTCCGTTCAGAGCCAGATTCAATTCGTCTTACCCTCGCAGCCTGCCGCCTCCACTTTGGATTCCAACCTGCCTGCTCAACATCCTGCCCTCAAACAGCCATCTCCCTCTTCATTATTCATTCTCCCACCCCAAATAAGGGATCTAAACTACCCACATCTGCCCATACAGTCTAGTGTTTCAGCTCCGGTCTCCAATCTCTCCACTCAGCTTTTGATAGATTCAGGATTTGTAAATAAAACCCTTAAACTTGCTCAGCGCTGTCATGTCTGCTCCTTGGATCCAGAAAACCTGGTAATCATGAAAGCCACATCGTGCAAGTGGGAAAGGAACATGGACAGATTTATTTAGATTTTCTGTTATTCTCATAACAAAAGCAGGTGCTTGTTGCGCAGCTATCCTTTGCGATGTTAGTTAAAGACTCAAATCATGGCTAGAAGTTAATATGAAATCAACTTTCCTTAAATTTCCTTGTTTAATTAAAGAAAACCACCAAGTGTAACCATCTCCCAACCCCATCTTCCCCGCCCCCCAAATAAAAGATCATTCACTGTGTATGTGTCATGATAATCAGCTCATCTGTAAATGATGACTCCTCCAACAGTCTGCCTTTTCAAACTGTGGCATGGTTTCCAATTTGGCAGGAGGCGCTTGATCTGCTGAGGCAACGAGTGCAGAGAGACTTTAACTATTTATGGGCATGTTTGGAAGCCCGTTCAGACTGGAAGAATAGAAGAAGACAGCGGGAGAGAGGAGGAGGAGGAGGAGGCGGTGGGGAGGGGAGAGCTGTGACATAATGCTGTGAGGCAGAGCTCCGTCTGCTGGGACTTCCATGATCCCACTCGGTTCCTGGTAAACACACTGCTAACAGCTAGGTGAGGGAGCGGCTATTAATAGCTCTCCGCGTACCCGCCGCACCCACCCTCCATGCCACACACACACACACACACAAACACACACTCATGCATAAATGTATTCAGTGACACATGCATACAAGCAGCCGCGCTCATACATAAACAAACACAGGTGGATGCACATGCTGCCACGCTCACGCTCTCCTCTCCTTTCTTTTGTCCCTATCTTTCTCCCCCACCCCACCCTCACCCTCTGTACGTCTCTCCTTTGTGCTCCCATTCTCCCTCCGTCTCCTCTTGGCACCACCAACTCTTCTCCCACTTATCATATGCTCTGTAACAGATGGTGGATATGATAATTACCAAACAGAATAAACAGTAAGTAAATGAAAAGAAATCCTCAGTGACTCCATCTCTCTCACACACACGCTTTTGCCACCTCTGACAGTCTGACGACGTTGTCCAGGAGAGAAGAGCAAATCCTAGGTAGGATTTTTTTTTTTTTTTTTGGGCAAAAGGCTTAAGGGTTTGCAGTCACAGTTACACAATTTCATGAAATAAAGATTGCAGATCTTTATCCCTGCCGTTATCAGTGTGACAGTAACTCTCTCCCCAAGAGCAACCAAACCAATTACAGCGCCAGCAGTTTTAATGAATCCTTTGATTAGAACGAAACACCCCGATTGCAGTTTTTGGTGCTAAATCCTGCCCCTCATTACAAACCAGAATAGTATATTCCCTCTTGCCCCCTTTTCCAGCCCATCTTCCTTCATTTCTCCACATGTGCCCTGTTTCTTTTCCTCTATTTGCACATCTGTTATGAATGCCCCATTTTCATCATGCTGTTAGATTAAGTGGGCGATGGGTTATGAGTATTACAGGTGGGTGCCATCAAATTGCTAAAACCTCTTGACTTTTATTTTTTCTTTATATTATTAAGTAGGTCAAGCAGACAGTACAAAATGTGGGTTAAAAAATATGAAGCTCAGCCCAGCGGAGAGCTGCACGATGACGGCTAAACTGATTATCAGGATTATTGTGATCAACACTGAGATCACACTGAGTTATTTATTATGATCATTAGTGAGGAAAACAGTTTTACTGAGCTGTCATGTAAACAAAACACTGCATTCACAACCACGATGTGCTGCATTCCTGCATGTCCAAATCATTGCATCCAAATAAAATGAGTCCTCCATATTCTCTTAAATTCAGCAGCTCTTAGAATAACCATAAAAAATGAATTTTTACATTTTTACTTTGTGCTGCAAACTTGAGTCTTTCAGCAAGTGTTCAGCAGCTGTGAAATCCATCTCCTTTTTCCATGCAAAATGTTGTGCCAGTGCAAAACATACTGTTTGTCCATTATCTCGAAGCCTTTGTTACTCACCACCAGAGATGGGCAGTAACGCGTTACTGTAATCTGATTACTTTTTTCAAGTAACTAGTAAAGTAAGGGATTACTATTGCAAAAACGGTAATTAGATTACCGTTACTTTCCCGTAGGAACGCTGCGTTACTGCGTTACTAAAACCGTGATTTTTTCGCGAGAATGTCTCATGACAGTGACGTAAGCGAGTGCGCCGTTAGTGACAACAGCTGTGTGCAGATCAAAAATGGATCATAAATCGAGTGCAGGACAGAGTATGAGCGTGCAGCGTTTAAAGCGTGGAAGTACTGACCTTACTTTGAGTTTGATTCCATAAAAAGTGACAAAAACATTAGTGTCCGTTGTGCGTGGGAAGAAAACTTCTTTTTACAGCGAAAAAAAAAAAAATCCCTAAACAAGCACCGAGTGCGCAACGACGTAATGGGAAATTCACAGAGAAACTCGCGGATTCGTCAACTGACCGCGGCACACCTGCACCAGGGTAAACCTCCGCCTACCCCAGTCCTGCTTTACAGGTGAAAATAGAGCAAAAGGACCGCTAGTCTTTGACTTTATTTATTTTCTGCTGTGTTTTACTTGCATCTATTTGAAAGACTGAGTGTAAACACAAAAAATATTTTATTTTATGTGCTGGAATGTGCAGAAAATAGGTTTAAATGTTAAACTAATTTATTCAAGTCAGAGAATGGTGCATATAATTTTATTTTTGCTTGATACATAAAGTTAAAAGATTAAAACTGATAAAACAAGTTAAAAAAAGAGACTTTTCCATTTGATTACATTTTGTATGATGGATTATGCAGAAAAAGTAGAATTGGGCTGAAAGATCTATCGCTTTATCACCTATTCAGGTTGTAAATCGTGTTTTTAAAAAGTAAGTAACTAAGTAATTAATTACTTTTGAAAATAAGTAATCAGTAAAGTAACGGGATTACTTTTTTGGGGAAGTAATCAGTAATTAGTTACTGATTACTTTTTTTAAGTAACTTGACCAACACTGCTCACCACCATGTTTACTGGAAACATACACTGTATTGCTAAAAGCCTCCACTGGTCCATCCAGACGTAGGCAGACTGAAAAGGTGTGTGATTGAGAGGCGGTCTAATATCTGTTGCATATTTGTCTTTTACTGTTACTGTTTACCTTGTTACCATCTGGCAGACGTTACAGGAGTCTGTCTGCTCGGACTACAAGACTTAAAAACAGTTTCTACCATCAAGCCATATGACAACACAGTCCACAGAACGCACTCGGAAGCTACCCTGCAGCTTCACAAGTACTCTGTATAATCTGCACTGGTCACTCCACTTTACTGATATTTATATTTAAAAAAGAAAAAAAGTGCAATACTGTAACAACTGCCACTAAAAAACTTTTGTACTGTTCAGTTTGTACTGCTGCTCATTCCTGCCACTGCAATATCCCATCTGCCCCCCCCCCCCGTCACACTTCCTATTTAAGATTTTCTTTATCTAATCACTAGTGTGTACATATATTCATTAGGGGTGCAACAATACTCGTATCGATATTGAACCGTTCGATACAGTGCTTTCGGTTCGGTACGCATATGTATCGAACAATACAACATTTTTTTATTTATTTTATCAACTTTTCTTCTGATGATGCTGTCTGTGTTGAGCGCTCAGTGGATCTGCGTTCGACTACTCCACCTAGGCTGCACTGTCGAGTGCAGATCCACTGAGCGCAGCGCAAGCTAGCAAGACAGAAGCTAAGCTTGTTGCGACATGGCAACTGCCTCAACGTTACCTGAAATTGAACCTCCCCCACCCTCATTCAGATCTGGTGTTTGGAACTATCTCGGTTTTCATGTGAAGCATGACCCTGATGGTAAGCGCGTCATGGACAAAAGTTAAACAGTGTGTCGGATGTGCCACGCAATGCTCAATCTTGGGAACTAGTGCGTTAGCGCAGTTAGCGCAGTTAGCTTGTTAACGTGTTGACGCCGTCCAGTCCCATGCACGGGGCGATCCGCGGTAGCTCGTTAACGGAGATTTGCCGTGTTATGGCGTTAATGTCATTTTAACGAGATTTAAACACAACGAATATGACTGCACATTTACGCCGACATCATCCTAGTGCAAAGACAAGTGGAAGCAGACAAAAACAACAAGCACGCATGCTACAAACTTTACCCGAGTCATTTAGACAGCCGTTAGCACATGATTCTCCTTATGGGGACCTGATATGTTTAATATGCTGCTGAGAATATAGCCCAGAAGAAGCGTATAGTATAGCTTTTATTTTGGAAAGAGCCATTTCTCTGTAATAAACTCTCTTTTCCAAAGATGAGTGATTTCTCGATCAGATAGATTTTTTTTGATTTTTTTTATTTTGTTGTTTCAGCAACATTAAATTTAAAAACTGTACTTTTGAGTTAAAATATATATTTATAATTTTAATAAATGACAAATTAAAAAGGAATGAACATTTTTTGTATCGAAAAAATATCGAACCGTGACACCAAAGTATCGAACCGAACCATGAATTTTGTGTATCGTTGCACCCCTAATATATATATTTTTTTTCTCCTTCTACTGTACCATTCTGCTGAGTGACTGTCTTCTGCTCGTCAAATACATTTCATTGCAATGTTGACCCTGTGCTAACTTGCATATGACAAATAAAACTGAAAACTACTGTGATGTCACTGGTTCGAGCTATAATCAGGAAACTCCAAACTTCAAATTCAATTAATTGTGCAGCCCTAATTTGTAGCACAACTAACAATTTTTACTTCTGCCTTGTGGCAGGGTGTGGTTTGTGTCAGGTCTTTGTCACATCCCTGTCTCCCAAAGGTGTGAAGGAGGGAAACAGGAAATAAAGACCAAGAGGGAAGAGGAGCATGCAAAACTGTTATAAAGGGTTTCATTTCTTTCTGTTGCTCCAATCTGAAAATACTCAACCACAAACTGTGGATAAGTATCGATCCAATACCAGTGTTGCTATCAATACTATCGATATTTTGATGGATTCGCCCACCTCTACTCTCGCACTCTCGTTATTTTCTTGCAACAACTCTAAGTGAGATTTCTGTTACATGTTGGAGACACAGCTATCTCCCTAAATTCTTTCTAAAATCTTGTTAATTGTGCCATTGCTGGACATAAAATCCCTGATGACTATTGGCCAGAAGCTCAACATTTGTGTCCTTTTCAATATATAACATTTAAATTGACCTTATAAACTTATAAATTAAGCAAATTACATTTAAGCTGTAGCCTTACTTCATATAACTGCCCCCAGACTCATCAATTACACCTGCTCGTATTTACATTTTCTTTCCTTCCGCTTAAAAATCTCTCAAACATGTTCCTCTCCCCCTCTTAGTCTCCATTTCGTCCTCCACTCCTCCTTTGCTCCAATACTCTCCACCTCCTTGAATATCTCCCCTGAAGCTGTATAACAATTAATGAGGCCATATATCATAATTAAGGCAAAAAATAATACTTTGTCTCCTCTCTCATCTCATATGCTCTCAATTTTAATGAAGCTCTCGCTGAGCCAGACAAATCATCTGAAAAGGAAGACGACTTCTTAACTGCTTCTGTGTGGACATATTTGAAGTGACACCTCTGGTTTTGCTTCAACAAATCTGTTCCTAATAATATCTCGGCCGCCCTAAGTACGGGGGCCTTGTGTCCAAAGTTCAGTCAAATATAATGCTCATATCTTTGTGCAGTCAGGTGTGGGCTTTGCCAAAGTTTTTATTCACAGTTCAACTTTTTCTCTGCAGCAATTTATCTGAAAGCATCTTTTTTTTCTTCTACTCACAATCGTCTCCGAACATTTATCCCATACAAACTAATTTCTCTTGTTTATGTCAGGCCAAGGTTTCGTCATGTCTCTGTTACCCCACCTGCAACCGTGAAAAACACATTCGTTACAAATGAGGAATGGCAGTGGTTAGGTTGGGTGGTCCCTTGTTGTATGTTGTGCCAAAGCCTGCCCAGCCTACAAATGCACTGCCATAACTCTTTCTATTCTTAAACGTTCATCTGTCTCAATAAACTTACACACTTGTTTAATGTGCGTGCTGCAGCACCTGATAAATGGGGCCCTGTGAGCAGGTATGACACAGAGCAAGAGAGCCAGCCAAGCAACAACCGCACAAACACACTCTCTATTACTCCTTTTGTGAATGCTCGTGTGTGTTTTGTGTGTGCGCTTCTGTGTAAATTGCTGAAAACAACCATCAACACCCACAGCAAACGTTTAAAAAAGCAGTTAGTTCGTGCTGTTAGTGCTTTAAAATTCATTTTTATCATGAAATTATTATGTAAATCTGCATGATTCATCCGGCTCTAAAAAAAAAAAGATTGTGTGAGTTTCTGAATAACAATACTGACTTGTGAAAACGATCGGAGTCCTTCTGACAAATATGATACATTTTAACCTTGTTAGCGTGTCCGTATGTTGATTTCAGGCATAAGCAACCAATCATATCAAAGTACAGAGAGCAGCTAACATATTTAAATGATAATACACTGGAGAACACAGCAGTACTGAAGGCACATTATACTTCTCTTTACATCTTAGCTTTAGAGTCACATCATCATTTGAGCCAACACATGCACAGCAGCAGGAGAGGAGAGCGGCATTACTTGTTGACAGTTCCCAGTTCTGCCAGCATTAGATGGCCAGCCCAGTGCAGACAAATACCAGGGTGCAGCAGCTCCAGGCAGGTCTGTTATTGATATGAGTTTGAATGAAATTACATTTAGGAAGGAGAAGCTTTTGAGTCTTATTTTCATTTTCTTGTAAAGTTAAAGTTTGACGATCATTATGATCTGCATGCTTTGCAAAAGCCAGTAACTATAACCAAAAATTGGAATCCCAAAATTTGCATTTTTAATTAATGTTTTAAAGCCTTATTTCATTGGCAGTTATGTATTCTACAGGATCTGTCACACAACACAACTGCATTGGCAAAAGTCTTTAAAAGTCTACGAAAGAAATCCATCCAAAGCAGCTTTTCCAGTACAGGCTAAAGAAAAAGAGGCTAACCCAAAATAGTTCATGCCTTTAACTTAACAGTCTAACCTCACACCAGTTTTTCTTCCATGTCCAACACCCAGCATCCAGCCTTCTCCCTCTCTTGTCTCTCCCCCATCATCTTCTCAGTGAATTTATGTTTCCTGTTACTCTCGAACTTTGATCTGTTATCTACTTTGGCTCTAGGCTTGATATCAAGAGGACACTCAAATCTTATTTTGTCTGGGCTCACCCGCGCTCAGATGACCATTAAATCTTATTTTCTCATTCCCTGGTGCTGCCTAACTGAGTTTACCAGCCTACTACCAGGAACAAGAAGGGTTTTCCAAAACCTTAAACCCTAAAGCCAGTTGCACAACAGATGCAAACAAAGCATTAAAGCAGTGCACATCACGTGTGACCCAATACAACACTTTTTGGGCTTTTTTGTGTGTGTGGGGGGGGGGGATAATCTGTAGCTAATACTATATCGTTACTGGAATAAAGACAAGTCATTCATTTGGTATTGTAACACCCTAAGAAAGTATGTGCTTGAAAAACCTTCCAAAAAAACCCATCAAACAAAATAGCTGTCTGCTATTTTGCTGTACTGTATTAGTTGCTTTAAGCAAGTAATTGGAGATGTGCAGCTCCTGAGGACCTGGGATGATGCGTTATCACTCACCGACACAGTGGATTTGTTTCCTCCTCTGCCACATTTAGAGAAGCTCCATAAATTGATGATAACTGAGTTTTAGTCCTTCGAGGAAACACTCGAAGAGTTCCTCGAAAGACACATTTGTATTGTACAATTACTGCTGGAGCCCTCTGATGTATTCTTTTATTTTCTTGCATGATTAATATTGCACAGTTTTAATGAGGAGTTATCAAGCGCTAAATGCTGTGTCGCTCCAAACATGGACAACAAGTTTTAGGGTAAATGTCCTCCACTATCACAACAGAAAAAAGTCTCATTGATTTGCACTGTTTCACAGATTTGACTGAGTAAACATTAACAAAAATACTTGAAGGGGAAGAAACACTTCATTAAACAGAGTTGTCTTTGAAAGTTAGTTTCCTGCCTTGACACGCAGCAACAGTGCCGCTGCAATTGTTGTTGTTGTTGAGGCTGCTCAGCACAATAATTACTGGGGGGGGGACCCCAAAGCACAAAGAACAGGAGAGAGAGAGAAAGTGCAGGAGTGTGTAACCAGGATGACACACTGCTTCCTGCTGATGATGAACCCAGTCACCTTCATAGAAATACACTGCTTAGAAAATATTCCAACCAAAACCAGGGAAGCTAACATTTTCTGTGATTTATTCTAACTTTTGAAACTGTACAAAGGAGTAGTTTTAACCATTGAGTTGTTATACCATTTTTCCAGGTGTGAAGAACATTACACTGGCAAACTGGCATGCTGTGTTTATTTTTTATTTTTTAATTAATAGTGTTCAAAAGGAGTTTGTGAGTAAATAAGTCACACTGACAAGCAAGACAACAAAAATATGCCCATGCAAAACACATTCCTGCATCCTAAATATTAGTTGACTGTTATTTGACATATCAGCTAGTTCTGCTGTTTAGGTAATATACTGCTGAACAGGTGGTCGCCTGGCTACTGTAGAAGTAAAGCCTTTTGGCTTCACCTGCTTCCTGTGTGCAAGGAGGAGAGATGAAAGTCTGGAGTCCAAAAAAAATAATTTAACTGTTTGATCGATATGTTTTGACTTGGGGCCTCCAGCATGCCATCGATCTACTGGAAAATCTGTAAGTCACATCAGATTTCATCATGCTTAAAAACGAAGCAGCTGTCAATCAGATACTTTCCAGATGGAATTACATGGTGGATCAAAATCTGATGGTACTTTTCAGTGTTCATATTTCATCAGCTTTATCAAGATCTCCAACATCACTGGCTGAAATGCAGCCACAAACCATGACAGAGCTTCCACGGTTTGACCTCCTCCATACATGCTGACAATGATTTGAACTCCATCAGACCTGCTGGCATTGATTTTTAGTCCAGTTTTTGTGTATTTTTCATACACCAGCCTTTTCTCCCTGTTTCCCTTCCTTAAGAATGACTTCTTGACAGCCACCCTTCTACTGAGACCATTTCTGATGAGGCTTCGGGTATTTTCTTTCCTGTTTCTTACTGTTCATCTGCTGTAGATTTTTTTTTTGTAAGGCCTGACACTTCTTTAATTCTCCTCCACTTGTCCAGTTTTCTCAAATCATGCACACCATACTGAGATATGTTCCCAACACTGGTTCATCCCTTGGGTTAGGTGCCTTCTTTGTTCCTTAATGATTCATCATAGGTATGTGGTTCAACAAAAAAAACAAAAACAAAAAGACTTCCTCTGAAAATGCTCAGGTAAAAGGACTGGACTGAACATGAATGAAAAAGCAGTCAATGTCCAGACGAGGAAAAAAAACTTCAGAAAGCATGGAGAGCTACTGTTTGAGACCACAAAAATTACAAAAATCTGGCTCTTTGGAAGCCCATTTATAAATAAATGGGCTGTAGCTCAAGACTTTTGCACAGTTCTGTGCTTTTTGAGGGCATTTTCACATCAGTGTGTATAAAACTGTTTAAAAGCTAGCAAGGGGCAGCTAGCTAGTGGAAGTTCTATGAGTTCTGTTTCTATGTCCTCCTGCTGGCACCAGGCCTGCTGTCGAGTCCAATAATGACCATATTGTTTTGGTGCCATCAGCCACACTGGTGGCTAAATGTTTGTCTTACTCACACACAGAAAAACACAAAAGAGCTTCCCAGCACAGGCTTTTAACTTTGTGTGCGTCTGTGCGTGTCCTTGCTAGTAGTTAATGTGGTTAGGGAAGAAAGCACAGACAGCCGGGCGGTTCGGAAGAGCTAGTTTGCTCAGAAACGTGCATGTTTGGGGGTTCACGTTTGTTACCTGTGTATCTGTGCCGAGTTAAAGGCATGTGTGTGTTTGTGAGAGGAGCGGAGAGAGAGTTGGCCTAGGCAGTGGAAAATGTGCGAGCCAGAGACGATGACGTTGGCTGAGCGGAGAAGAACAAACTACTTCCTGAAAACCTATTCAACTCTTTGACTAAACACTCACTCCAGCAGACCTTCTGCAGCTCTCTTTTCTCTCTTTCAATGGCTCCAGCTGAGACTTCCTGTGTAACTCAGTTCATACAGCACTGTGGCACATACCCAATTAGACAAAACAGGCCTTTAGTTTTAAAAGAAAATTAGATACAGCATTAGATGGTAAATATCTAATTTGCTTATCTCATTTCTATCTTTAATATTCTGTGTTGTCTAGAAAACCTATTGCTTTATTTTGAATTAGTCAGCTATAATGCCACATTCATTTTTTGCCAGTTGATTGTAACTGATAGTGCTTTTAATCCACTTTCTAAACAGTGTGCAGTTCAACAAACTACACAATTAATACACAATAAAAAAAAAGCTTCACATTCACTGTCACACTTTTAGTAACTCACAGAGCAGTGAAGTGTAACTTCAAGCTGTGACGAGGTTTTATTGTAACAATATGACTCTGTGGGTTGGTCCTGCTCCTAGTGGTTTCCTAAAACCACTAGGAAATGTTTATATTCATTTTGCAATGTCGCACAACTACTTGCAAGCACACAAATGCACGTGACACACATGCCAATCATTTGCTGCTTGGAAGTTTGCAGTTATATTCACCCACTTCAGCAGCAGCACAAAGAACAAGGACACACACACACACACACACACACACCGGAAACACACAAACACAAACTGGGTCAGGTAATTAACAGTTTGTAGATCTCAGCCAGCTTTAATCTAATCAAACCACCAGCCTACGTTTCCCCCATGGGTTTACACATACACACACATACACACATATGTTTGGTGCAATTAAGCACAGCTTTGCCCCTTCCACCTCTCAAATATTTGTTTCTCTAAAAGAATATAAATTTTATTAATTTAGTTTACGTTTGATAACAGGTCAACATGAAGACCATCGTCTAGATTACGCTATTCGCAAAATATAACTGAGCAACGTTACTTTCATTTGTTTATGCTAAGGGCAAAATTATGTGTAGAATTCATATTAAAAACTAAACTCGTTACAATTTGCTATGGAACAAGGCGAAAACACCACTAACCATGTGCTTTAGAGCTGCGGGTCAATATTAATAATGTTGAGCTTTATGTGCAGCTTTAAAGCAAATATCAGGCATCCACGTTTCCAGGTGTGCTGACATCACGGTAACAGATGTGCCCATGAATTGCAGCTCGATACTCAAACAGAAAAACAGGATGCTGATTCTGTGTCATATCTCTAACCAACCCCATAAAATATATGACCCTGGGTTCAACAGTACAGTAGTGTGAAAAAGTCTTGAGCCACCCTTCATTTCTTTATCTGCTTGGAAGAAAAATATAAACGTTCTTGTCATTTTTTTAAACTGCTCTTGAGCAACAGTTCTTCAGGCTTTCTGGACGTCCTTCGAAGGCTTTCTTTCGCTGCTTTTTCACTCATTTTCAGTGCAGTCCTTGTACCTGAACATTTTTAGACGAAGGATTTTTTTGTTAGTCAAGCCCCTTAATACTGAAACTAAGAAATTGGTTTGGCTCCAGACTTTGCACAGTATTGCAGTTCACCTGCTGAACCAGCCTCACAGCACATTGTCGGCTTAAAAACAAGGAAATGCTTGCAAAGAGCAATACGACTTCAGAGAGACAATTCATCCTCATTTGTTCCATTAATCTTGAGCCGAAGAACTGAGTTAATTAGTGTTCAGTGTGCCGTAAACTCAAACTCAGCCAACATGTCATACAATCAAAGAGTCCAACTCAATTTTAAGGCTTTTTGAGTCTTTTTATAGTGCATGAGCCCATAAAAGGGATTCTGGAGCAAGACCAACCTGAATCTAGTTCATTATGCTTTTTAAACATATATTATGAAAGTAAAGTCAGCTGTTTTCAGTGCAGTGAGTTTGAATCACCATTAATCAAGCTATAACACCTTAGCAAGACTAGAAGAAACAAATCATCTTCCAGTAGATTCCTACAGAACAATTTTATTAAGTCAACACTGAACATTTAATTAGGCATCATTTGAAAATAATTCCATTGGTCATGCTGGAAAGTATGTTCAATCTTTATAAGCATACATATCATCTGCATTTCAATATTTCAATGTATGAAAGACTTCTGGTAAAAGAAGCTTCGCAAAAATGTATCTACAGTTGTGAACAATGACCAGCACACGTGAACGGATATCTGCTGTCTCCACAGAAGAGCCCCCAATTCTGGGATGTTGTCACATATTTCACCATAGTGAAGTGAGTTTATATACAGTCAGCAGCGACACAAGTTGAAGTAAGTACTAATGTCTCTATCTAAACTGTCAAACATTAAAAATTAAAGATGCTATGCCATTTACAGGAACAATACACAGTGCTAGCTAACTCATCTCATCTTGTATGACCATTTAAGCAGATCTGTGCCATCTCGGTGTGCTCTAATTCAGCCCTAAACTTGACATTATTACGCTCCTGCAGCTGACAGTTTCATCATTAGAGAGATTTCTCATCCCACTGCAGTTCCTGTTATTATTTCTGCAGCGGTGACATGGTTTATTCATCTGTAAAGTCTCACCATGTGTGTGTGTGTGTGTTTGTGTGCTGCACTGAGAGTAGACAGCTGTAGTTGCCTAAGTCCTGCCTCAGGGCCGCCTCCTCCTCGCTCTTACTATGAGCTAGATTGGGAGTGGTGTGGATGGAGAGTGGAAAATAGTCTGAGTGTACGGAAGGAAGGGAAACATTTCTGCAACCTGGTTTAGCTGCAGTAAACAACGACACAGAAACCCATCTACTCCCAGATACACATACAATGTGAAACCAAGAGTAGTGCAGGGACAAGTGGCTACTTCTTTGCTCCTGGACAAATTTTCTGCCTCATTGAGTTCTTTTAGAAATGGCGGGCAGCAGCCACTACAAGATGCTGCCCCCAACCAGAACGACAATGAGACCAATAAACCCATGAAAGTCTATTTATTGTCCTATTTCTTTCGGCTCGTATTTGCTTCACATAAACAAGCAATCCGGTCCCTGAGCATTCCCTTAAGGCTGTGCGACCAGATTTTCTCTTATATAAGGTTTATCATCATGTGGTACCTGGAAAAAAGGGAGTAACATTTGGACCCGAGTTCCCATTGAGACAAAGATGCTGTACAGGCATTTATACAAGTCCATTTGTGACACTGTCATCTGCTTCACTGACGCTTGAAGAGGGTTATCCTGCTAAAGGCCATCTCAGCAAATTCAATTCTTGCTACAAAACTTCATCTCGAGTGTGCAGAGGTCTTTCCTGAGCTCCTAACGAGGGTTATGACGGTAACCAGGTCCACTCACTCACACACAAATTCCTATCTTTTTACTACTTTCCCATTAATCAGCAACTAAAAAAACAAAAAGTGAAAACTGGAAGCACAGAATCCAGAACGCACCACCTCAATCCCATACTGCCGTTTTAATATGACAATTTTAATATCCACAGTATGGAGCTTGAGCAATGTTCAGATTTTGGGCTGTAATAGCTGCATATTTTTATCTATGCCTCTGTGTGTGTGTCTCCGTCTGTCTCACTCACTATGCCACATGGCTTTATAAGAAGAGGATACAGATTTATCTCAACTAAATAGAGCTGGGCGATATAAGATTTTTTCATATCACGATATGTTTTTTTCATGTCAGGCGATAACAATATCTATCACGATATAAGCCAAATAACTATATTTGTAAGATTTAAATGTGCCGTTGCTCACAAGTAAAGTGTGAAATAATCAGCAGCTTATTTTGATTTAAATATTTATTTCCCATAATAAGTTCAACAGGGTAGATGTACTTAAGGAACATGAGACTTTTTCAGATAAATAAAGGCAAATATTGCAAACTACACAAAAGGCCGCAGCTAAAGCATTTAAGTTTCAAAATAGAACAAACAAAACAGACTACTAAATTGTCAATTCCACTTAGAAAAAAAATATTAATTCTAAAAAATAAATCTTAGTTTGTTTTACAGAAGAACAGACAAAATTGACTAACTTTTGTCAATATCAAATAAACTGAGAACTAAAAGGAAATTCTCAATCTCTCCTTGTTGTATAGCTTAGCTTTTCAAACAGTTTTAACAGTTACTTTAGTCTGACAAAAGCCGAATGACGAATTAGCGCTTTCAGTCAGAAAGCGATTTATTGTATTTCCAGACTTGCTTTCGGCACAATTTATAGTGCGCGCTACTCTGTTTTTTGTCAGACTTGAAATAGCCGAAATACCGTCACACTACAGAACTTCTATGGCTCTTCCGTTCGACAATCTCTCCGGCATTGGAACCATCATCTGTTTTCTCTTTTCGGTAACCTTCGGTCATGCTCTCGGTTGATTTTTCTCTAGTCGGCACACTCATTTCCTCCATTACCCGGGCAGCACGGCGGCTGGGTGCTTCCCAAACAAATACACATGTGCGGCTTGGCACTTGTGCTGTAGGTAACAAGTCACCTGTCGTGACGCTGCGGCTGTGATTGGTTCGGCTCTGCACTAGTTAATTTGGATTGGCCGTTCTTCTTTTTTTGTTTTTTAAGAGGACAGGAGAGATGAGGCCTATCGCAATAGTTTAACTTTTCTATCGAGAAAAAGTTATTTCGCAATACATATCGTTATCATTCTATCGGCCAGCTCTACAATTAAATATATAACACTAAACTACATCGTCCGTGTAGCATCCAGTCGAACTGAGAAGGCCAGAACTGATGGTTGTTGAATGACCTTTATTATTCCTTGCCGTGTATCAGACAACAAACCAACGTAAGAGCTAGACAAACAAATAAAACAATTACCACGTTATTCATGTAACACCATTTTAACCGCTCATTATGCTGGTCTAACCGTTTTCTATTAAACTATACAATACATATTATGCGTTTCAGATTGCTCAAATTAAATCATGTTCATTACAAACCTTGTTCCCCTGTCGACTGTAGCTAGAAACATTCATTTTTGTACAATTTAACCATGTTTTTCTCTCCCTTTTCTCCGTTAGCAATAGTTTACCGTTTTCTTGCGTCTTTTTTGTACATCAAGCTAGTTACCATTAGCAACATTCACTTCCGGTTACACAGGATGTTACCACAAACATTATATTACGTGTATATGAGCTAGCTTTACATATCCGCCGTTACAGTCCGGAAAGGTAATTGGAAAAATACAGTGAAATTATGCTCAACTGCACATACACTTTAACAAGCAAACAGCACAAACTTCATATTTCCCTAAGTTCTGAATTTCTGTTTTGAAGAGAAACTATTACGACTACCAAGAATAATTTGATATATTTATACTGTTTTATACCAACTGACAAATGCATATACATGTATAAACTACAACTCAGGCTTTTCAATTTACCTATGGAACCAATCAATCCCTAGATAAAAACAATCACCATCATTTAAAACAAGTGAAACAGTTTTATGTGTTATCAGAGCAAAACAAAGCTAGCAAAAGGACCCATCTTCTGTCTATGTGACGGTTTCATCACGTAGACCGTCTATGTGCATTGATATGATGATGACATGATGATATAAATGTCAAATCTCAGAGCTCAGCTGGACTAGGCTTCCTCTTTACATGATTACATTTTAGCATGACTAAAAACAAGACAGCGGAGAGCAGGACAGGATGAGGGGAGGAAGCCAAGCCGCAATCTAGACTTTTGCTACGACATAAAGGTACAAATCCACCAGACAAAGTTAAAATCCAGATTGAATTAAAGTCTAGACAGGAAGGCAATAACGGATATAGATCCAGCAATCAGCAACCTTATGAATAACCACAGACAGAGACACGACACAGCAGCTGGGATCTACAATTACATTATCTTTGTCTTATAGTAGAGGACTACAACCTTAATAGAGAAAAAAAAACAGTCATTTTTAACCTGCTTTAACTTTGGTTTGCTTTGAAAAGCACCCACTGGCATTTCCTTTCACCTTTTGCAGTATTGCTAATGTTGCTACACAGACAGGACAGGGAGAACAAGCCATTCCTAAATACAGCAACAGACACCTTTAAAGGCTTCTGTGGTCACCATAATCAGAAAGGATATTGAGTTTTTCTCTAGGTGTCCTTGTATGTCTTTTCTTTATCTGAAGCAGCCCTTACACACATGCCACCAAATGATCTGACAAGTACAGAAATAAGAGTGGTTATATTAATACTGCTTATGATTATTTATTTAAAAAATGACTATGTCTAGATAGATAGATCATATAATTACACATTCGTGAGAGGCCAAATTATCAAAATCAAAGCACTTGACACATAAGCATCCTTATAAGCGTGACCAGCTACACCATCACCAAGTCAAGGTTGAAGGAGTTGCTCAAGAGTTTGTTCACGTCATGCACCGGCATGTGTGCGTTTTCAAACATCGAAGCATGACTGGTTGATGGTTCCCCTTGTTACTGGAGTGCAGAACACAAGAAAAATTATCAGCTGCATTTTTCTGCGTAGATTCTTAGTCATCCAGGTCATGGTACTCTGGGAGCCTTCAAAATAAAGTGAATGAACTTGTTCAAGTTTTCTGAAGACGTTTCACCTCTCATCCAAGAAGATTCCTCAGTTCTAACACCAAATGGTGGAGTGCCCCAGGGAGTTAAATCCTAGAGGGAGTTGTCCCTATAGACTATTGATCATGTTCATCATCACAAGAGCCAAGGTGTGAGAGGGGGTTGAGGGGCCCAGGAAGGGATCTTAAAACTGCACTGTAGACTGTTCAGTAGTTGTTCACAGTGGACAAAGATGGCCTCTTTTACTCTTCTTTCAATCCATCTGTGTTCTCTGTCCAAAATATGAAGATTGTTATCCTCGAAAGAGCAAACATTGACCTTTAGATGCAGATGTACAGCTGAGTGTTGACCTGTCGAGTTGGCTCTTCTATGTTGTGCCATGCGCTTATGGAGTGGCTGTTTGGTTTCTCGGATGCAGCGGTCTAAGTACTCCTCGCTGCACTGCACAGCATACACTCTGGTGTTTAGTTTGTGTTTGGGAGTCGTCTTTGGGATGAACCAGTTTTTGTCTGAGGGTGTGGCTCTCTGATAAACCTGCTAAATTAGGGAAGATTATGTTGTTCTGTTCGTCATTCTGTTTCTCCCTAGTTGGTGTCCCTAGTGACCTTCTTTCCTGTGCATCTTCACTGATTTGATAAAGACCCAGCTGGGATAACCACATGTTTTAAGAGCTGTCTTTACATGTGTTCCTTGTCTTTCCCTGCTCCCTTAGAAGTAATTTGATGCACATTAAACACATAGCAGCTGGGTGTCAGTTTCCAGCTTCTGGTCACCAACTACAAATAGAAATTACTAGTCGCATCTTTACCATTAATGTGACCATAGCACTAAAGTTTTAGATTCTGGAAATTGCTACCATCAGCTCTTGCATTAACTGAATACAGCCTTTTATTAGATGCTATCAGACTGGTAAATGTTCATGTCTCTTACTTGCCTTACCACAAGATCACATGCATTGTGATCTTGTGGTATACAGTGAAAATGCTGTAACCCACAAGTTCAAACTCTTCACTGATGATGTACTGTTCTATAACCTATAACTGAATAATGACAGATCATGTTTATCTTTCTTTCCCTGTTATGGTAGCAGTATTATAGTAATGATACTAACCTTTCTTCCTCTGACCTAATCAGCTTTTAATATTTTTTACTATCTATGAATTTTATATGACAGAGCTGAGTGTAAAAGCAAAGCTCTCAATTTACCGGTTGATCTATGTCCCTAATCTCATCTATGGTCACGAGCTGTGGGTAGTGATCGAAGAACGAGATCGCAGATACAAGCAGTGGAAATGGGATTTCTCCGAAGGGTGGCTGGCCTCTCCCTTAGAGATAGGGTGAGGAGTTCAGCCATCCGGGGACAGGCTAAGAGTAGAGCTGCTGCTCCTCCACATTGAAAGGAGCTAGTTGAGGTGGTTCAGGCATCTGATAAGGTTGCCTCCTGGGTGAGGTGTTCCAGGCATGTGTTCTCCGGGTGGAGTTCCCGGAGAAGACCCAGGACACGCTGGAGAGATTATATCTCTCGGCTGGCCTGGGAATGCCTTGGTGTTCCCCCGGACAAGCTAGAGGAGGTGGCCAGGGAGCAGGAGGTCTGGGCTTCTCTGCTTAGGCTGCTGCCCCAGTGACCCAGCCCCAGATTAGCTTAAGAAGATGGATGGGATTTTATGTCTGTACTATCAATTTATCTGCTTCTCCACTTTTCTTTGTTTTTTTTTTCATTATTATTCAACTAGAAGCATAATCATCAAAATCCAACTCTTTCCTTTAATATTTATTCCAAATGCATTAAAATTGCTATATGGTGCAACTACTCTGAAAAACAAGAATTCATTTTACAATTTATAATCTATACAAGAGACAGAAGTATGTGTTCCTGTTGCCCAAAAAAAGAAAAGATCTTACTATAACTAGAATTTCTTGCAACATGTTCACTCTCAAGGATGCTTCCAAGGATGCCACTCTAGTTACATATACATACAATGTGTACTGTGAGCAGAGCTTGATACTCCTAAACACTTAGAAATGTTGGTAAGGTCAGAGTGTATCTTAAGAGAAGGCCTGCAGAAAAGTGAGGCCCTCCTCTGAGCACACTGGTTTGTCTAGAGTGACTCCTAATCGGCCATGCATACCTGAATGATTTGGTATCAGTTTGAAAAAGTGAATTATCTAGAGCTCACTACTGTTTTCAGTCCGGGGATAGATACACTTGGAAATGCCTGAAGGTTGGATCCTATTCTTTTCCCTGTATCTGTAACTCTCTCACTCCTGCGACCTCACCAGCTTATATGACATCCGTCACCACAAACTTTCCCTCTCTGAGCAAAGTGTATCCTCAGAGACAGAGTGGAGTGATGCGAGTTGAGTTAGCATTGTATTGTCAGCATGCAAGCACATGCTCTGTAGAGCACCGGGTTCATGCACACACACACACACACAGACGCACTCTGGAGATCAGAGTGCCAGAGCTGTCACTGGGGTCAGTGGGGAGATGTGCGATATCTTGACAGAGCTGAAGTGCTCACTGACACACAAACACTGCAGAGCCTCACAGTCTGTCCTTGTCCCTTGGAGTGACCAAGAGAGTGTATGTGTGTATGGTGAGCATGTGTGTGTCCGCTGGCTGTTGTGTGCTTTTGGTATTAGTTTAAATTAGACTGATATTAACTCTTAGATGCACATAGTGGGGTTTTTTCTGGCTAATTTTTTTTCCAGAGAGAAATCTTGAGAGAAATCTCTTTAAATGTCATTGAGATTTAACCTCCTAGGACCTGGCGTCCACATATGTGGACATAACATTTTGGGTTATTTAGACCAAAATACTCAATTTTGCTCTACAAGGGCCTGGTATCCACTTGCAAGGATATCATACTGCTACTGTTCTATCGAAATTTTAATTGAATATCCTCATATGTGGCTCTCATTTTTCTTAGAAACAAAAATCAGGTAAAAAAAAAAAAAGAAAGAAAAAAAATGTGGTAATGCTTTGTCCTTTTAATCCTTTTAATTCGTCGGGTCCCAATCGGCCAAAATATCAAAGACAAATTACAAATGCATGCTGTGGAAGAGTTCAGGTCTTAGGAGGTTAAAGACAATCTCTAAACATTCAGTGTAACATGTAAATGTTTTATTTGGGAACAGAATGGTGTGTATGTGTAAGTTTGGTGATGGAGTTTTTATTATGAATGAATGATGAATTTTTATGAATTATTATGTCTATTTTTATGCTTAAGGACAACAGATGGAAATTAGCCCTTGGCTATAATCTGGTATGTTTACATTCATGTAATTTTTTTTTTACATTTATGTTCATTAACATGCACTGTCCTAAATAAATAAATAAATAAATAAATATTCTGCATACTTTGGTTGTAACAAGTAGTAATATGAGTTACTGTTGATTTCCTATCACTTTGAAGCAGTCTGGCCAATCTCTCTGCCCTCTGACATCAACAAAATGTTCTCACCCAGAGAACTGCTGCTCACTGGATACTTTCTTTTTCAAACCATTGTTTATAAACCATAGAGATGGTTGTGTGGGAAAATCTCAAGACGGGCAGCAGTTTCTAAGATACTCAGACAATCTGGAACCATTAACCGTGCCGCATTCAAAGTCATTTAAATCATCTTTCTTCAACATTCTGATGCTCAGTTTGAATTTCAGCAGACTGATTTGATCACATAGACATGATTAAATATGTGAGTTAGCGAACTGTTAAACAACTGTACCTAATGAAGTGGTCAGTGAGTGATTTGGTTTCTCTGTCATCCAGCCATTATGCTGGATGGAGATTGGAACAGCCAGAGACCAAACTACCAACCTTCCAGTTAGTACATGACCTGTTCTACCACCTTAGCTACAGCGACAGACAAGACAAAGATTGAGCTATTTAATAATAATAATAATAATAATAATAATAATAACTTTATTTATAAAGCGCTTTCAAACAAAGTGCTGTACAACTATTTAAAACTAAAAAGATTAAAAATAATAATAATAAAAGCGATACATAGCAATACAGGTAAAAGACACAATACAAGTTAAAAACAGTAAAAATTTAAAAACTAAAAGCCATAGAATTTAACCAGAATGACGAGACGTATGTTTCAAGTAGTAATGGTGAGGCTTTTTAAACCTAAGAGATCAACCTGCTGTCAAGAATGGTGGTGGTAGCATCATACTCTGGAGCTGTTTTGTTGCCAGTGGTACTACTACATTGTACAATGTAGAACGAAGCAGGACTACATCCAAAGTCTTCAACTTCACCTGAAATCAGAAGCTAGACGGTTAAAACTTGGACACAGTTTGGTGTTCCAACAGGTCAATGATCCCAAATACATGTAGTGAAGTAGATTCTGGGGTAGGATTTTACATGATGTCCACAAACGCACCACTGAAATCCACACCTTCCCAGCTGATAATTAGCAGGCTTATAAGAAACAGCTGCGCTTACTACCAGAAGGAGGCATTTGGTAGTCTTGTCCATCCAAGGTGGCTGAGAGCATTAGGCAGTTAAGTGCTGCTGATCTCTCAAAGAAAGCTACTCTGTTTAATATTGCCCTTTAGAGAGTGGTAAGTGGGACTCTTGTGTTCATCATAACGTGGCATATAGTAGGGTGGACTTTGACAACTGTTTCCCTCTTTTGTTGCTGGTTTGCACTATACTGCTGCTGTCTTGTCATGCTGTTTTGTTGTTATGTGATGCTTTTATGACGAACAGTACTTTGGGGTGTAATTGTTTTATGTAGATCTTTTATTAATGTGTGTAACGTTTTATGCTTTGTTTTATTGCTTTAGTGGAGGTGCGGCCGCTTGCTGAGGGGCTAGGCACGTGAGGTGGAATCCCCTTCCCGATGCATGCGAGTGTACACACCGGGCATAGGTAGATTGCACCATTTAGAGTTTAGTGTGAGTGACAGTGAGGTCTGCAGTGAAGTTACACGGGTGAGTAATTGGTGGCACCCTTGGGCACTCCTCCCTGTAGGTTGCCTCCTCAAGTGGCCGGTCTCCACTATTTTGTTTAGTTATTCTTTTATCATGCTGTGATTGTTTTAGGGTAGCATCATGGTAGGGAGTCTGGTCATTTTAATCATCGTTTGTTAATAAAGTGTTTTAATTAACTATTTTGCCATCTCAACCCTGCTACCTTAGGTGCCTTCCTGATTTTATAGTTATGTTTTTAGTAGTTCCTCTTAATAAATTTTGATTTGTAAACTTCCTTTGTCTCACCTCTACCGTTAATAACGAGTCTGTGGGCTTTGGTAGCCAGTGCAACACGTACATTGGCTAGAGAAATCTTTCCTGGGGTGTAACTCCCTCCCCCAGGTGGCGTTGTCAATATCTTAGTTACCGTCCCCAGTTATTCCTCTATCGCGACACCACATACACATCAAAACTGGTTTTAAAATGGATAAAACAGGCTAGCATTAAGCTTCAGGAATGGTCTTTTCAAAGCCCAGAGCTCAATCCTCAAAATTTGTGGAATATCTTTAGGGGTCTCTGAGCCTAAGAATTTAATTGCCAGTAGTGATCTGCCATTATTACCTGTATATGACAAATAAAATTTGAAACTAAAAAGCCAGGTCGGGGAAAGCAAACTACTGTACAGTTTAAATCAGGGATGTCAAACTCAATTGCACAGGGTGCCAAAACTCAAGGCACACTTTAGGTCGCGGGCCACACTATTGTTTTACATGCCATGTCCATGAACTGACAGATGTCCTTGCTGAGCTCAAACTCTATTGAGAACTTTTCCCCAACTCAACCAACAGACCTCTGTATGATAAGGAATGTCGGCAAACTCTGAATCTATTTCCCTCATAAAAGACTGCAATTGACGGTGATTTAAACTTTTAGCTCAGATAAAATTTATGGTTTGCGTTACGGTGATCATTACATTTTAGTACCATTTTTAGGACTTTACCACAATGCTTTTCCTGGTGTATGATGCAGTGATATGCTGTTAACTCACGGTACAGTTCTCCTCCTGCATCTTTACTCGCATCCTGCTGACTAGTCCGCTTTTTTTTTTTTCACCGCACAACACCGGCGCTCCATCTGTTGTCAGTCCAACAAGTTTGTCCCAGGGCAGTTTCATGTCAGTTACACTTTGACATACGTTTTAAAAAATGTCTTTTCCTGTCGTTGTCCCGTGCATCGATTTAATGTTCAATATTTCCTCTAAACGGATGAAGATGGCCAGCTGTGCAATGTCCATCATGTCTGTACTTTCATCCACAGCAAGAGAGTATGCGATAAAGTTTTTGCTTCTTTCACACAACTGTGTTCTTAAATCAGTGGCCATCTCACAAACCCGATCAGCAATCGTATTTCTCCTCAAGCTCACATTTGCCAAAATCTGCGTTTTGTCTGGACACAAGACGTCGCACACCTTCATCATGCAGCTCATCAGAGTGGTACCGGGCTGATTTGGCTCCTCTGCTACAATAAAACTTGCTTTCACAACAGCTTCACTTTGTGATTTTGCTCTGCTGAAATGTCAGATTCTCCTTTAGCTCTGTAGTTTCTGCTCTGCATTTAGGTTTTTCAGCTTATCCTGATGTTTTGTCTCGTAGTGCCGTCTTAAATTAAATTCCTTAATTACAGCCACATTAGCTCCACTAATAAGACACACGGGTTTACCAGCAATGTCTGTAAACATATATTCAGTCATCCACCGGTGCTGAAAGGCTCTGCTTTCAGAATCAACTTTTCTCTCCACCATTGTGAGTGGCTAGCTTCGCAGACAGACAGTGTCACCACCCAGAAACGGATCACCATGTACCCCAACCAGAAGCCTTTGAACCGGGATGTTCGTCTCCTCCTGAAGGCCCGCAACACTGCCTTTAGGTCAGGAGATGCACACGCCTACAGTACAGCCAGGGCTAATCTAAAGAAGGGCATCAAAAAAGCCAAACACCATTACAAAAAGAAGGTAGAAGAACACTTCTCCAACTCCAACCCCCGACGCATGTGGCAAGGACTCCAGACCATTACAGACTACAGGACCAGCACCTCCATCGTCTCGATACCCAAAAACTCCAACCCATCTAGCTAGGGCTGGGTATCGTCACTGATTTCTAGAATCGATTCGATTCAGATTCACAAGGTCCTGAATCGATTCGATCCACGATTCGATTCAATCCGATTTGAATCTGGGAAATTTTGCCTCAGACAGTCAGAAATATTATAATTCAGATCAGTACATTTACATGTTTTTGTATCTATAAAAAGGAAGCTGACACACACAAGACTTTATCAAAGGTGGTAGCATCACAGCAGATGCCTTTGTGTCAAAGTAGCTAAAGATAAAACACAGAAAAACATGAAGGTGATTTTCCTGGCCTGGGATTTTATAAAAATATTCTGCAGTACATCAAAAACGAAAGAAAACCATTAATCAACTTATGAACATTACCTCTGAAGTTACAGTGGTTTTATTAGAGACACGGCTGAGCGTTTTGCATTTTGTATAATTTTAAAAAGTTTAAATTTGTTCAGAAGCCTATTGAACGTCAGAAATTAGGTTTTCTTTTCGGAAGTAAGTAAAAGAAAAAAAAACATCAGCCGACAGCGCTGTAAACAACGGTAGTCTTGTGCGTAACAAGCAAGCGAATAATGCGGAAAACAGATTTCGGGGATAGACGGGAAACTGTTCTTGAAGTATACAGAGAAAGAGAGAGAGAGCTGTGCATGAAGTGTGATTTTATTGTGGTGGAAGCAAAACAGCAAAAGTAAGAGGGAGTCCATGACGATGTTTATGTGATGTTTGGATCTTCTTTTGCTGCTGGTTCGCTCAATATTGTTTGGAGAGAGATAAAACTAACAGCTTTAGAATCAGCGCAAAAAGGGCGTAAACACAGAGCGCGGACCCGCCGAAACATCAGAATCAGCGAGCTGTTAGCTTTCAGCCCCGACCGTGTCCGTGCCGTCTGGTGAGAAAGGCACATCTCACTGATTCTGATCTGCGGTCTGCGCTTTGTGTTTATGTCTTTGTGCAGAATCCGCGTACCTGCTCTCATTTACTGTTTTAAATGTTTAAATTTTGTGACGTTTCACCTGAGATTCTGGAATTTTGGGTAAAATACATTTATATAAAAAAAATCGATTCAGGATTTTAATGAATCGATATCACGTTATCCAAGCCAGAATCGATTTTAATCGATGAATCAATTATTAAAACCCACCCCTACATCTTGCCTCAATGACTACTGCCCAGTAGCACTCACCCCCATCATCACGAAGTGCTTAGAGCAGCTGGTCATAGCACACTTCAAATCCTGTCTCCCCCCACCCTGGACCCCCACCAATTCGCGTACCGCCAGAACAGGAGCACAGAGGATGCAGTCTCCATCGCACTGCACTCTGTCCTCTCACACCTGGACAACAACAACACATACGCCAGAATGCTGTTTATAGACTTCAGTTCAGCATTCAATACAATCCACCCCTCACAACTCATCAGGAAACTGACAGACCTGGGCATCAGTTCCCTCATCTGCAAATGGTTACTGGACTTCCTGACCAGCCGCCCCCAACATGTCCGGCTGGATAACCGCTGCTCATCTACAATCACAATGAACACCAGTGTACCACAAGGCTGTGTGATGAGCCCCTTCCTCTACTCCCTCTTCACCCACGACTGCAGACCTGCTGATGGTTCCAACACCATCATTAAGTTTGCAGATGACACCACGGTGATTGGCCTCATCAGTGACAACGATGAGGCCGCCTACAGGGAGGAGGTGGATCGTCTGGCTGAGTGGTGCGACACAAACAACCTGCTGCTTAACACCGAGAAGACTAAGGAGCTCATCGTGGACTACAGGAGGAATGCTGACCCACATCCACCCATCCACATTAAGGGGACAGCTGTGGAGCGTGTGAGCGGCTTCAAGTTCCTGGGAGTCCACATCTCCGAGGATCTCATCTGGACGACCAACTGCTCCAAGCTGGTCAAGAAGGCTCACCGGCGCCTCTTCTTCTTGAGGACTCTGAGGAAGAACCACCTGTCCTCAGACATCCTGGTGAACTTCTATCGTTGCACCATCGACAGCATCCTGACCAACTGTATAACAGTCTGGTACGGGAACTGCTCTGCCTCGGACCGGAAGGCGTTGCAGAGGGTCGTGAAAACTGCCCAGCGCATTGCCGGAGCACCACTTCCTGCCATAAAGGACATCTACAGGAAGCGGTGTCTGAAAAGGGCTGGGAAAATCATCAAAGACCCCAGTCACCCATCACATGGACTCTTCACCCTCCTGCCCTCTGGGAGGCGCTACAGGAGCCTCCGGACTAAGACCACCAGGTACCGGAACAGCTTCTTCCCCACAGCTGTCAGACTCCTGAACTCTGCCTCCTGACATCTGACCCACGTTAAACTCATGGACTGAACATGCACACACCCACAACCACCTACACACACACACACACAATGGACAACTGTACCCTCAAACACACAATAATAACATGGACTGAACCACCACTCACAACCACTAGCACTTTATATAGCCTCTGTAGAAATTATCCACATATCTCATTTATCTTAACTGCACTACTGTATAGTTCTGTGTAAATAATCATTCTGTACATACGATAATTTTTAATCCTACAACTGTTTATAACTTGCATAGCTCACATTTCTGTATAACTGTATATCTCAGATTCTGTATAGCTTTTTATTTCATATTTATATCCTGTTCATAGCCTGTACATAGCTTGTACTCACTACAGCCTATACTTACTTATAGTTATAGAATATTCATAACATACTTCATACCATGTACATTATAACAAACCATAATAGACCCATTTCTGTAATATACTTACATATCTATATTATTGCTAATATATATTGTAATATATCTATATCATGGCTAAAGCACTTCTGGATGGATGCAAACTGCATTTCGTTGCCCTGTACCTGTGCATGTGCAATGACAATAAAGTTGAATTCTATTCTATTGACTATGTGCACGTTAGCATATGCTACTTCCGGTGCAGAAACTCCTGTGGGGAGCTTTGTTTCCGGTGTCCTATTCACGCCCTGTTTACGGTCCAAAACAAGTTAAGCAAATGAATGAATCAAGCGGCGATTTACATTTCTATAGATGTCTTGGGCATTTACCCAATATATCTGTAAATGATGTTCATCGACTTGTTGATATTTTTTCCCCGCGCCTCAGGGCAAAAGAGAAAAGGGATTCAAATGTTATATTTCTCAGCTGTCCCTCGTTTATCGCAGGTTTTATGTTCTAAAAATAACCAGCGATAGGTGAAATCAAGTAGCCAAATTTATTTTTTGACGGTGCAAAACGTTTGGTGGACATCGTGGACATACTGTACTGCACTTCAGATTCACACTGCTAGCGATCGATGCAGCGATTCTGTACTGTACAAGAGAGACGTCACGGAGGAGATCATCTGCAGCGATCAGGACACAATGTGACGTAAAAAAAAAACGTGCAAACGTGCACCAAAAAAATCTGCAAACAGCGAGGTGAAAGGTATCTTCGCAGTAGCGATTGACCGCAAAGTAAAGCTACCGGAAATGTAGAACCCCACATCCGGTCTCAAACCAGGAAGTTAGAATTTTCTCGTGCACAGGGTCAATTCTATTCTAGAAGTTTGACTTGATTGACGCGGGAATGTTCCCAGTTAGCCTAGCGGTCATCAAGGAGGCTGCAGCGCTGCATTATGGGATCTGTAATTTGTATATTATTAGCGCCTCATATCTCCGGGCCATGCATAACAATAATAGTACATCTATATAAAATGATCTCGCGGGCTGGATATAAATGTATGCCGGGCCGGATGTGGCCCGCGGACCTTGACTTTGACACATGTGGTTTAAATGAACTCTACCAAATGAACTCCAAAGAAGAATGGTCAAATATCCAGCCAGAATTACAGCACAAGCTTGTTGATGGCTACCAAAAGAATCTGATTATGGTGTAACTCGCTTAGGGATATTGAGCCTGTATGGATTAGAGAAAATCCAAAATAAATGCAAACTTGTGAACACATGTGTCTGCTGTGAACAGGGTCTACAGAAACAAGCTAATTAGCTACACGTGTTTTTTCATTTATTTATTAGCAGTCTGTAAATATACTCAACAAGCAAGTACTCACTCAATAGAAATGTGAGAATATTTTTGAATGTACATGTTTTACTAGTAATTTTGACAAAATCTACACTTACCAGTTACTTTAGCAGTCTTCAAAGCTTGTAGCTAGTAATCATCATGTCCTCATGCTAACATTAGCTTCCAACCTGTGCAGGTGTGGACTAAACCAGTGGCTCCAGGCTGAGGGGGGTGCGGGACAAAACAATTAAGTCCCAATAACCTAGTGAAAAGAAGAGGTGTTTATTTCTTCTCTATTTAATTGGCTTACAATAAATTAATTAATAAGTTAATTACTTCACAGCAGTGGTGGTATTGGCAGTAGCAGCTGCTCTTACAGTTATGTAACACAGAAGTCCTGACAATATGCCATAAAAAGCATGCAAAGTTGAAATGATGACTGTAAGCTGCTTTTGCTTCACCTGTTAGTAACCAGCTACATATCTGGGCAGAACCATTCACGTCTCCTCTTACTTTTTATTGCCATCCATCAGAGAGCTGGCAGTGTTAATTCTCTTTCCTCGTCTGTAACTGTGTTTTTGTAGGATGCTAAGCTGCCGAGTTTGTGCTCTTTGCTTCTTAAAGTCTTAAAAAGTCTCCTTTTCTGTGTGGGGGGTTCTGGTGTGTGTGTGTGCGCTTGTCAAGACTCAGCAAGCAGTGAGTGGGAGGACTGAGACCACATACAGTAGATGCCTGAAACATAATGGAAATCGGATTTGGCACGCCGGTCCATCTTGGTGAACTCAAACACCCACCATGGCCTTAAACAACTCAGAGACAGTGCTGCTGCTTTAAAGGTCACGCAAAGTTAGAAATCTCTTTATTTTAAACAAACATCTGGCTCTTGAGCCAAAATGAAAGGGCTTCAGCACAGAAGAAACACTTTGTATGGCTGCAGGAGCTGCAAACGCACCTTTGAATGGTGTAAACTGTGTTTTGTTTTGTTTTTGTTTTTTGTTTTGTTTTTTTTTAAAAAAGGGTAGCATCATCTGGGAGGTAGATGCATGCTGTGGGGTTAATTGTGAGATATTCTTCTTGGGGTTGTCTTGCAAAGATGGTTGGACCTACCGTGTGATTCTGAACAGCAAAAAGCAGATGCAGTACACTCTGAAAGACTTTTGGGTAATCTCATTAAAGCATCAAAGTGGTCTGATGTGAGCATTTCTTGATTCACTCCTGAAAAGTGTTTTAGTAGTGCAGCAGTAAGCACACACTGCATGTAGACAGGGAATGAGATCGGTAACCAGCTGGGAGCAGCTCGTTGATAAGTCTTCCCCTTGTTGTGCTGATAAAAGGCTGCTCACAATTTGACCCATGGGTTAACACTGCCAAGATAGCAATAAGGTAATAAGGCAACAAAAAAAGGAGGCTTTTAGGTTTTCAATTTATGAATGATTTGCTGCATATAAGAAGAGCAAGGGTTTGCACAGTAAGATATCACTCTATCAGCCAATAGCCTGCTAGGAAATAAGTTACTCTAATCCACTTGATCAAGGTCCCTTCATCAAAGCCTGTTCAGATATTCTGTGACAAACCTTGAGTTTAAAAGCATAAAAGACATTATTTCAAGATTATATTTGCACAAACCCAAAAGATTTTTTATTAAAAATGAAGGCTTTACCAACAGCATTGTTTACACACAATTCAGGTTTAGTGCATGCACTGTGATTGCAGGGTAGTTTCTCGTGGACATGTGTTGATGCTTCGGGATCACTGTGGGTACAAGACGCCTTTGTATTTCTGTAGCATTGTTTTAATCAGACCTGGATTTCACCCCTATATTTAATTCTAATTAAGGTCACCTGATGTGCAGGGAAGAAATGTGAGGAAAACAAACCATAGCAGCAATTTTGTGTCGAGCAAAAAACATAAATGAATAAAGTCAATGCTATTGTGTTTCTATCCCCTTTATTTACATTTCAAAGAGAACGAGTAACAGAGAGTTCCCATCTAGCCATCTTTATGAGTGTGTAATCTCTTAAATGGTAACAGTACATTGGTTTCTGTCATGCTGTTTGTTTGTTTTTTAATAAACACTCCTGCTTCTGAAAAAGATGGGATGCTGTGTAAAATTAAAACACAAAATTGCAGTGATTTGCAAATCTCAAAACACAAATTTTATTCACGACAGAACAAAGAAAACATACATTTTCAAAACATACATGCTGGCAGAGACACATCTTAAAACAGTTGGGACAGGACTACGTTTGCCACTGTGTAGCATCCGCTCTTCATTTAACAACAGTCTATAATTGTGGTGGAGCTGAAGGAGAGCAGCTGCTGGACTGTTCGGAGGTAATTGGTGTCCCATTCACATCTTTTTCCATTCAAGATGCTCCAAATGATTTCAGTTGGTGAAATGTCAAGACTGCTGGCCAGTTCAGCACCAGGACTCTTCGACTGTGAAGCATCGTCTTGCTCAAACATGCAAAACCTGTAAAAGAGCTTTGTTGCTCTAAAAGCCTGTATATACCTTTCAGCACTGATGGAGCCTTTCCAGATGTGCAAGCTGCCATTTCCATAGACACTGAAGCACTGACAACAAGCCGGAAAATCCCCCTCCTCGTCAGTCCAGAGGACACAACATCCATCTTTTCCAAAACAAACTCCAACATTTGATTTCTGTGCCCACAGTCTCCCACTTTGCTTCAGTCCATTTTAAATGAGCTTTGGCTCGATCACGATCATGTTCACAGATGACTTCTTCTTTGCATGATGGAGATTTCACCTGCATTTGTGGATGGGGTACTTCCTGAGCTCATGCAATCTTTGAATCATGCCTGTTAATGATGAAGTGCTGCCTGAGGACCCGAAGTTCACAGGTATTTTATATTGTTTCCCCATCCTTGTCGCTTGCGCAAAGAGATTTCTCCAGATACCCCGAATCATTTGATATTAAAACTGTAGACGAGGAGTTTTCACAATTTCACATTCAACTTATAGATGCCTTTTTGCAGATTGAACCTCTGCCTCTCCAAGATGCTCTTTTTATACCCAATCATGTTACTGACCTGTTGCCAATGAAACAGTCAGAAAATCTTCCAGATGTTACCCTTTATTATCACTTCTTCAGCCCTTTGTTGCCCCCGCCCTGCCGTCGAATTCCTTTATGCAATTTTTAATTAAATTTGAACATTTGATATAATTTTTTTCACATTTTACATCCCAACTTTTTTTTAAAAAAAAGATTTAGGGTTGCATTTCAAAAGAAAGAAAAAACAAAGAAGCAGCTCAGGCCATTTGCATTACATTTTCATGGATTCAGTCAAAAAGGCTGGAGATTTCCCAGACAAGCACAACACACGATTAATGATGACAGGAAACATTTTGGGACCTGACTCGAGCGCATTTTTATTTAACGTTCATAACTGTTAAAAACATGTATAAAATTGGTCCTGTTTCAGAAACAAGGCACGCATAGTCATGTCAATGTTCAGTGTTCATGTCATTATTAGCATTATCATTTATCAGCATCATCATCAGCATGTTCCATCTCAGTATTTGTCTAAGAGTAGTATCAAGCATTCCCTAATATAAAAACACGTTCCAATTTTTTATTTTTTTTTTTTCCACAGAGGTTAAAATTTTATTCCGAGCAGCAAGACAATATTCATGCAAAGACGGGAGTGGAGGAGAAGATGCGAGCTGACTGGACTGACAGGTCTTTAGTAGTAGGTCTCCCGTTCCACCCAGCCTGAATACAAAAGGGAGGAGAAAAAAAACTCACTTGATTTAGAGGAAAACTCTTTGGACACATTTCATTATACACTTTATTTTAAAGCATGGAAATAGGCAGGAGGATGGCAGAAGATTAAGGAGATGCCAATTTTTCCATTTTAGCCACTAGCCTCAGGGAGCAAAGAAAGAAGGAGAAGGGAAAGAAGAGAGGAATGGGTAGTAGAGAAAGTAGTACACACACACACACACACACACACACACACACACACACACACACACACACACACTAAAAAGGATAATAAAGGCATGGATTCTGGACTCACCTCCTGGGCTGCGTCTGAGGATCAGCTTACGGATTTCATCATAGATAAAGATAAGCAGGGAATAGGGGAAGGCGCAGAACCACCAGTTGGGCCTGGAAATGCACACAAACACATAAGAAGATGAGAAACTGATCCAGAGCCCCAGGTCTGGATGAACGACATGTGGTAGGTAAACCAGATTAGAGTCGGTAAAGTACTTATTGGTGGTTTCTGGGGGAGGGCTTTACTTACTTAAGAGGATACATTCTGAGGGCAACATCCATGCCTGGGCAGTAGGAGAGGAAGGCAGCCAGAGCGGTCTCCTCAAACAGTCCAAAGATCAGGATCTTGTTCCTGAAAGAGCAACAGAAAGAAATCAGGCTGAATATTTATAGTTTTATATGGTTTTATTGTCTTTGTGCCAGGATGCTGCAGTGGATACACACATTAAATATGACCAGAGCTCCACAAGTTCTTAATATGGTTATGTCAGGCTCACAGACTTCAATTGTGACCATAGAATTGGTTTAAACTTTGTTTGTGGTGGCCAATCACAAGGAAGTTGACTGAAAAGTAAGGACTGCCTTTAAGACTGCTTGTTTTAGACAATGGCTGACCTGAGATGCACCTTCATCCAGTCTATAATAATAATTTATTTAAAAAAAGAAAAAACTTTTGAACTGTGAAATGGGCAAAGCTACTCCAGTCAAGTCCATGAATAACAATGTGGCACTTGAAATGATGAGAATAGTTTCCCTTTAAACAACTGACACTGATCTGAGCGACCGATGCAAACCATAGCTGGAGTGCTTTTTAAATTAAGTATATCCTTCTTAGAGCCCAGAATATATGCAGAGGTTAGCTGGAGTGCAATGTGGATAAATAAGCATGACATTAAAGGTGGCAGCTGTTTCAGGACCATTTCAGAATGAAATATCCACGGCTAAGTTCAAGCAGAGGTGACTGAGAACAGTGATGCGCCTCCGCGTTCACAAACAGAGCGTTTTACTCACTTCATGCCCTGCTGGAAGACAGAGTTCCTCCTGGTCTTGCAGACGATCAGATCGGCCCACTGCACGATGACGATGCTGACAAAGAAGGCCGTGTGGCAGGTGAACTCCACGATCTTCCTCTGCTCGTAAGTCTGATGGAGAACACATCGTTTGCATCAGCTGATGATGGAACAAACTGTTACTTGAGGTCTTCCTTACAAATGTTACTCACCCACTGCTGTCCATAGCTGTCCTCCAGGTCATTGATGTACTTGTTATCCCAGGAAACTCTGATCCCCACCAGGGTGGCCGGCAGGAAGCCGTTTTCAGCCAAGATCACAAAGTAGGTGAAGAAGCCTGCCAGAGCCTGGATCATACCTGCAAGAGGGAATGATCATTATATCAGACACTTCATAACATTCTGATGTTTTAATACTAAAATGATGAATACATGCAGTTAATTTGTGTGAAATTAAACTGGAATCAATCATTTATTGATTAAACAGATCAGCTTTGTGCTCTTTCGGAAAAAACGAGACGAATGAGAACGTCGCCGTCTGAGTCGGTGAATATGATTATCCAGTCCTTTGGGTAATTTTCTGGATCAAACCATTTGTCAATGGGTGAGTAATTAAGTAAATAAATCTGATTAACCAGTCTTTGAGGCATTAACGACTTATTAACGAATAAAAATTACAAGTCGACTAAATTTCATTTTAAAATCATTATCCATAAGATGAATAATCCATAAAAAGATGCTGTGATACTTTAGATGTCTGGCAAGATGCACTGATCATCATCAGATATTCAAAGCCTCCTTAATGCAAACCCCCAAAACAGTTATATCATGTTTTTAAAACAGTAAATGGCCTGTATTTATATAGCGCTTTACTAGTACCTAAGGACCCCAAAGCGCTTTACATATCCAGTCATCCACCCATTCACGCACACATTCAGTAAGGAGGGTGAGAAATTTGTTTGAGTCTGTAACGCTCTTATAAGGAAGTTCAAAAATGGTCAGAGGGGTCAGGTTTATTTCTGGCTTCATTACCGAAGAGGGAAACATCAAAAGCCAGAGGCAGTGCTCTGTCATCACTCAAACATACAACAGGCATACACTTCAACTCTCTATCACTACAGGACTATTTATGGTGCATGCCTCTCTTCTTGTTATCTTGCTCCACCCAGACACTGAGCTGCCCTCTTAGAAAGACAGAAAGAAAAAAAAACAAAACAAAACAAAAAAAAAACCTCTAGCAGAGATCCATGTCTAGAAAATGTCATTTCAGTGGGCAATTTCCAGAATTCGCATTCAAGTCGAGGCCATCTGTTTACCGATTTGTCCATAGGCTATACTGATGAGCCTCTCGTTCACCAGCTTGTCTGTTTTGGGGTTTCTGGGCTGTCTCTTCATGATGTCGCTCTCAGCCGCTTCATAAGCCAGGGAGATGGCAGGGACCTGAAAGGCAGCACGCAGCACCAATCAACAAAACAAAAACACAAAGCACCAAAAAACATAAAAGTTCAAGTTCCTTGTTTTTCAAATAACTTAAAAATCATACAACTGAGCGATGAATCCCTAACCGGCAGCAGAAAAAAAATAAAACACTACCATGTCAGTTCCCAGATCAATACAGAGGATGGTGACGGTTCCCAGGGGCAGAGGGATGTTGGCGATGATGAAGAGGAGGAAGGGAGTGATCTCAGGGATGTTACTGGTCAGAGTGTAGGCGATGGACTTCTTCAAGTTGTCAAAGATCAGACGGCCTGATGAGACCAAAGCAAATTTGTTGTATTCATAAATGCTCCTACTACTTACACACAAGTAAGCTAGTGTCAATTTGTACAATCTGTTACCCTCTTCCACTCCAGTGACAATGGAGGCAAAGTTATCATCCAGCAGGATCATGTCGGCAGCCTGCTTGGAAACGTCAGATCCAGCGATGCCCATGGCGACACCAATGTCCGCTTTTTTCAGAGCTGGAGAGTCGTTCACGCCATCACCTGTCACGGCCACAATGGCTCCCTGGACAAGGCGGTGCAAAGTCAAATTAAACAGAACAGAAGGGGAAAGGCGACGTTCTTTCTTTCAAATGACATTACATCGTGTGACACAATCTCCTGCCTTGTGAAAGAAAAGCCTCAAAAGGTTTCAGGGAAACTCCCATTTTTGTATTTGACAGCTGTGATAAAAGTGACTAAGAGACATAAATGTGGAATCAGTGGAGGAAGATTCGCTGCTACAGTGTTACGTGTGAAAAGGCTTTGGAAGGCTATTCGGTGGCTGTGTTGGATGCCAACAGGGGCAAAAAACAAACAAACAAAAAAAACAAAAGCCTGTGGGATTTCCTTCATTAAAAAAATAAATTAAAAAAAAAAGGTGAGCGCCTCAATTATTTGTCACATTAGCTCCACACAGTGTTATTATTAGGCCTGCCACTTGAGCTAATGAACAGCGCACCAAGCATATTTTTGAGATTTATTAAACTGTGACAAAGAAAGAAGCCGACAGTTCAATTATTTATAGCCGAACGTGCATCAGTAAACTACCAGATCTATATTTCACTGCACCTGATGTGGCAAATACTGGCTCTTAAAGCGTTGAGATGAGAGACGTGTTTGAAACGTTACAGTCATTACAGTCTGCTAAACGCCGCCCTGCAAATAGCCGTGAAGAGTCTGTGACGCCGAGTTGTTTACCGAAACCCTTGATCAGACATTATTAAACAGGAATTATTTTAATAAATATCTCCATAGTCAGAGTCCACGTACAACTTTGAGAGTTTTCCCCCGCTTACTGATGCGCTCATAGATATTCATGCACATGGTTGAGCTCACAGCTTGACAGATGTTGGCGCTCAATTATTCAGCCAACTTGATAAATCAGACCAAAGCAGCAATCATAACAGACCACTGGGAGAAATTCACAGATGCATTTACATGACAAAGCAAAGGCAGGTGCTGTGTTTGCCAAACTAAAAAACACGAGCACAAACGCTGCAGGTGTTTGTGCGAGCAGGATGGTCTGCTCCATAGCACAGGTGAAAGCACTGTGCCACATTTTCACATTTGTTTTGCTATACCTGTCTCTGGCAGCCCTCCACAATGATCAGCTTCTGTTGTGGCGAGGTTCTGGCGAAGACGATCTCCGTGTGGTACTTCAAGATGTCGTCGAGCTGCTCTGGGGTCAGATCCTTCAGGTCACCACCGTGAACGACGCAGGCCTTGGCATCTCTGTGGGGAAAAATGACATTCATACTTAATGTTCTGAGGGTGGAAATTATAATAGATAATGGCCGAAACACCCAATGAATCCAAGGTCCACTACTGATAATATGTCCCAGATCTTAATATGATAACCTAGATTAGATCTCAAATCCCCTCCAAAAATTGCAGATTAGCTTGGGTAAAAGACCAAAAGTTGAGGCATAAAACGATGTGTGCTGCTGGTAAAGTTTCTGGGCTGCCTTTCCTCATAACAGCCATCCCTCAAGATTCTCGCCATTTAAAGCAATGCATTGTCAGGGACTTCAACATCTAGTCCTTTTGCTGAATGTAACAGCCACATTTAAAAAGAAAAAGGGACCAAGAATGTGGCCATGAGGTAACCCCACAGAAAGTTGGTACCTTGGATTGACTTCGTTGATCGGGATGTTCAAACGTGCAGCAATGTCTTCAACAGTCTCGTTGCCCTCAGAGATGATACCCACACCTTTAGCGATGGCCTTAGCTGTGATTGGATGATCACCTGTTACCATGATCACCTAGAACGAGGGAAGTTTGTGCTGATAAGTCCAATAAGTCAACACTCTCATTTATGAAGTCTAAATGTCTGCTTTGAATGTGATCTCCGCATGCATACCTTGATTCCAGCACTCCTGCATTTACCCACGGCATCGGGCACAGCAGCACGAGGAGGGTCAATCATGGACATGAGGCCGATGAAGCACAGGTTCTCAGTGGGGAAGTTCACCTCGTCGGTATCAAAAGCAAAGTCCTCTGGGAACTGCTCATCAGGCAGGTGATAATGGCAGAAACCTAGATTGGACACGAGGTGGTCATTTAGGTTTCAACTCAGTATTATGAATTCAGAAATTTAAACCCCCAGCAGCCACAGAGCCTCACCCAGCACTCTCTCTCCCAGACCTCCCAGCTCGAGGTACGCATTCTGGAAAGAGTCTTTCATCTCGTCATCCAGAGGCTGCTCTTTGCCCTGCATCATGATGGTGGAGCAGCGGTCCAGAATTCTCTCTGGAGCTCCTTTCATGACCAGCAGGTGCTTGGACTCTCCTTCACAGGAATTCTTGTGGGTGGAAAGCTATGAGCACAGAACAAAAAAAAAAACAGGAACAAATTTTTAAAAAAAACTGTTGGTTTTTTTTTGCACAGTTATGAACCCAACTTGCATTTAAGATAATTAATATTGTAGATTTCATGTAAATAACAATAAATGTGACATTTCATAATGCACTGCATACTTTTGCCATACCTGGTACTTGTTAGTGGAGTTGAAAGGGATCTCAGCAATTTTGGGGGTTTTCTCCCTCATTTCTTGGACTGAGCCACAGCAGAGTTCAATGCACTTCAGCAGAGCCGACTCAGAGGCATCACCAGCCACATCTCTCTGGATGATGAAGATAAAATGGGGAAAACAATCTTAAGTAGATTATCAAACTATTCAACTGGGTTGCCAAATTACTGTACGGAGAGTTTAGAAAATTGTTCTCTGTTAAATTTACTTTGGAATAAGGCATAGCACAAGAAACAAAATGCCCGTTATAATTTTTCTTCCCATTGTAATAATATGCCTTGATGAAAACCAACCCCATGTTTACCCTTGCCTCATTCTTGTAACAGTGACAGACAGGAAAATAATGAGCAGTGAAAGAACATGACTGATAATTATACAAGTGATACCAGCCAGATGCTTGCAGCTGATTAACACACACATATACATGTGCACACTCAAGACACCCACACAGTAATGGGTTATGGACTCGCGGGGGAAAAGTCTTGGAGCCAAGAGACCTACGTGCAGCTGCGTAAGTGTGTGTGTGTGTGTGTGTGTGTGTGTGTGTGTGTGTGTGTGTGTGTGTGTGTGTGTGTGTGTGTTGTTGGTGAGGTGGGGTACACAGTAATTATGTAGTTACGTGTGTGTGTGTGTGTGTGTGTATGTGAGCCACTGCAGTGGGAGTTATGTGAAGGAAAACAAGCCGGTCTGTCTAAGAGGAAAACATCTCAGCAGGGGTAAAAATAAATAAAAGCACAATAACAGAATTGGACCCCTGTTAGAAGGTTCAAAATCATTCATAAACAGAATAATGTAGAGCTGGATATGAAGATATGATTTTTAAGACCGATAACTTGGTGATTTAAATGTTCAACATATCGGCCTTTTTTTTCTTTTTTTCAATTTTGCCACACACGGAACAAACCGATCTTCTCCAACTTGTTAGGTTTATTTATATTGATGATAACGACAATGCAGTTCCATAATAATCTAGTTTTATTGTTACAACAAGTCAAGGATTACTTGTTCACGCTCTGTCCGGCTCTCCTCGGATCAGTTGGCAGATATGCCAACGGGGAAGTTGCAAAGTCCCTTCTGGTAGACAAATGTCACCATATCAACACTGATTACACCATTAAAGGCCATTTCTCCCTTCTATTCTTAGAATTTTGATTTATTTGCCATTATAAACAGCAAATATCAGCCATCGACTTACTGCCAATATATCAGTTGGGTTTTAATTGCCATTGTGAGCACTGGGATAAAAGCATGATTATGACTGTCATGCTTTTGTAGCTATTGCCCAAATGGGCTACCAGCTGTGTCTCATATCAGTCGGGCTCTACAAAAATAAAGGTTGTTTACCAGAGTTTAATCTGCAACCCCTCCCCCAACTGATGAATGCTGTGAAGTGTCATGTGGGCCTGTATTTAAAAGGAGGCTTTTATCATAGGCTTTACAGGATTCTTTGGTCAGTAGCACGCCACAGAAATTATCAGTGGATCTCCCAGCTAAGTCAGCCCACTGGAAACACCAACACAAAGTACTGAAGCTTTGACACTCTTGATAAATATGTCCTAAACTGCTTTATCATGAAACATAGACAAAAGCTGCAGCATCATTACATTTCCTTTCATAGAACCGAGCCGGTCTCTTGTCCTTTGTTGGAATATTTAGAGAGGTGTTCACGCAACCGCACAGGTGTTACAAACACTGGGAATGAAGTGAACAATATTAGAGGATAAAAACCAAACAATAGGGCAGAGGAACACTTGTGTTTTTCAAATCATTTGAAAAAGGGCATATTCAAATTTAGATAATGAGTCAGCAGTACTGGAGTTTTAAATCCTGCCCACATAATGAGCACACAAACTAAAAGCTTACAACAACAGAAAAACATTTCTTGCTGTTGAACAAAGGATTTAAGAGCACACAGGCTTCTGTTTTTAGCTCTTAAAGCTAATCATTTCCTAAAATACATAAACACATACACAATTCATGCAGGGGAAAAAGAAAAATCCAGAGAATGACTCAATTTGATTCAAATTATCCAAATAAACAGAAGGACAGGTGAAAGGCCTACCTTTAGAATGGGAACGTTGCTCTGCTCGGCCAGGAAGACTGCACGGTTGCAGAGTCCGGCGATTCTAGCCAGAGAGGCCCACGTGGCAGAGCTCCTGTCAAAAGAGGTACCGCTCTGGTTCTCAGTGGTGTCAGCCTCATGGATCTGGTTGTCAAACCACATGTGGGCCACAGTCATTCTGTTCTGGGTCAGGGTGCCGGTCTTGTCCGAGCAGATGGTGGAGGTGGAGCCCAGCGTCTCGACAGCTTCCAAGTTCTTTACCAGACAGTTCTTCTTGGCCATACGCTTAGCAGTCAGAGTCAGACACACCTACAGAGGAGAATGCTTGGGTCAGCCAACTGTTTGAGAACCATTGGATCTTTAAGACACATGAAACATCTGGACTCACAGTGACAGTAGCGAGGAGACCTTCTGGCACATTGGCGACAATGATGCCAATGAGGAAGATGACGGCCTCGAGCCAGGTGTACCCAAGGATGAGGGAAAGGATGAAAAAGGACACGCCAAGGAAGACTGCCACACCAGTGATGATGTGGATGAAGTGCTCAATCTCGATTGAGATTGGGGTGCGTCCGACTTCAAGTCCCGAGGCTAGCGTGGCGATACGACCCATGACGGTACGATCTCCAGTGCTGATCACGATACCACGGGCAGTTCCTGTCGCAGAGATAAGATCATTAAATAAAAAACAATAAAACATTAGCTTCATTGTTCATTCTGTGTCATTATACCTTCAACACAGTTGGTCGAGAAGAAAGCAATGTTCCTCGTCTCCAATGGGTTCTCGTTGGAGAAATCAGGAGTACGAGTCTGGGGCTCTGATTCACCAGTCAGAGACGAATTGTCCACCTGAGTGGAAACAACACAACAAACATATGGTAACATCTGCCTTTAGTTAAAATAAAATCACTGAAAGGTTCCTAGTGGCTCATGAAGAAGCTCTGACTTAACTGAGGCATTTCTCTTGGGTCTTGACTTCAGGTTTGGGACCCAAAACGGGTCAGCGATTTGCTTTTTTGTTTTCCATAACAAAATAAGTGCCTGTTAATTAATGAGGCACAAGTCAAGTAACTAAAATAGTGACTTCAAAGGAAGAGTCAGAGAGGGTAATTTGGTTCTTCATGCTCTACTTCACAATCACATGGCAATCTGATAATGAAGTGTTAAAAATATAAACAGAGTGCATGACATTGTTTGAAATTCACAATAAAAACAGAATTAATTGGTCACAGCGAGCCTGGATTTTATGAAAGGAAGCACTATTTTTAGAGAGACATTTCAGGAGCTTCGAATCACTAACAAGCACTGAACTGAAGGATTAAAAGGTTTCCCCTGGATGATACTGATGAGAAATTGTTTGTTAAAAATGAAATAGAGGCAGATATAAATAACTTATTTTGGAGCGCCCACCTTGCAGCCGTGGGCGGAGATGATTCTCAGGTCGGCAGGGATCCTGTCACCACCTTTCACCTCCACTAAATCACCAACCACCACATCCTCAGCGTTGATGCTCTTCTTCTCGCCGTCACGAACAACCAGGGCTTGCTATGAGAGAAGAGAAATGAGAGAAACAGATGCTGATGTGAGACAAATAGAGTCGGGGGAACGTCCGAGTCCGTTTCAGCTGATTTCAGAAAGCACTGTGTGATTTAACAGGCATGAGACTGAGACGTCCCTCTCTGCTGCTCAAAAATAATAAACACAATAATAATAATCACTGTGACAACACTGCTTTCAGTGTAATGTAATCAGTCAGCAGGGGTCTCATTAGGATAGCAAGAAAAAAAAAAGGCTCAAATGTAATAGGCACCTGTGGGACCAGGTTCTTGAAGGAGTCCATGATCTTGGAGCTCTTGGCTTCTTGGTAGTAGGAGAAGCAACCAGTGATGATGACGACAGCAGAAAGCACAACACCCAGGTATAACTGAATGGCAAAAACAGCGAGTTCAGACTTTTTCCCCAGCAGTTCCTTTCTTATCAAACTTAGCTTCCTTTATTCTGTTAAGCTTCTGAAGGTAAATCCTATTAGGAATAAGTGTCTAGCATTGCCTGCTTTATGATGTTAAACTGGCTGAAATCATTTTCCACACAGTTAAGGACTGTAGCTTACATTATCATTCGCAGGTTCCTCCTCCATTGCAGCCTGGATACTATAGGCCAGGAAACAGAGGATGGCACCAGTCCACAGAAGCATGGAGAAACCACCAAACATCTGAAGGAAAAACGAGAACAGGACTTGCCTTTTAACTCACGAACTTTATGAAACTCGTGTCACAATTTAACGTCGACGCCGAACCCCCCGACAATCTCCAAACAAGGAAGATTTTGAAGTCACCTGTTTGCAGAATTTGACCCACTCTGGGGTGGTTGGAGGAGGAGTGAGGGCGTTGGGTCCATCACGGGCCAGGATCTCAGCAGCCTTCTCACTGGTCAACCCCTGACATGAGAAAATACCGAAACAGAATGTTATAAAAATGCGCCAAGCTGACACGCAAGAGAGCTTGGACAACGATGTCTGCCTTTAAATGTCTTCATCACCATTTCCCAACCAGGGACAAATACACACACTGCCAGATATTTAAGCCCAGGGGGGACGGTAGGTGCTACTAGTTGCCTGGAAACACATCATCAACAGGACAAAAAAAAAAAAAAAAAAAAGAAACCTACACAAAAAACAACAACAACAGGGCCATCTACTTCATCAGCAGGTAGGAGGAAGATGAAGAAGTGAAGATGAGAGGAGAGAAAGATGAGGCAAATGAGATCATATGAAATCAGGGCAGAGGGGCGTCTGTGGCTAATAAATTATTCACAGCTGCTTTAGACGCATGCATGCGCACGCATGCATAGCTCGGAGACCCCAGTTAGAGGCACTGATTAACTACTCTCCTTGATCCCTCCTGTATGACCAGGAGCACATTTGCATGAGGAGAAAGGGGCCGTTTGGAGGGTGCGACTGAGATGGCAGTGGCTGGAGACTGGGGGAGTGTCTTTAAGACAGGAGTGTGCATTACAGTTCATGCATTAAAGCCAGTGTATGAATTATACAATACAGTCGTCTTGCCACTGGGCTAATACCAAGAAAGTTAAGTGCATTTCCTTTTACACAGTGGCATGTGAGGTTCTGCACTGCAGGGTCTGTCACAATAAAAACAAGAGCTTTTCAACTTACAGTTATGACAAGGTGGGAACATACCTGAACTCCGCTTCCTCCAAATGATCGACAGCAAAGATTTTAAAACTTGATTCAACTCTCTTTGTCACAGTTCAATTTCCATTGCTACTCCGCTTTGTCCCACTGTTTCTCAATTAAAGGTTTAGCTTAATGCAGTCGACTTAAAAGTGAGGTCTAGGAAGCAGAGGGCTGCAAAATATTTTCTCTAAAAATCATAATATTCTGTTCTAAAGAGTCCCCCTTTATAGATGGGGGTCATTTATACCAGTAAAATTAGCATATTGCGACCATCACTCCCTCCCACGTTATTTTTGGACCTGCATAATCTCTGATATGCCTCATCAATCTGTCATGAACAGCAAACCATCCCTGCTACTGCATAGCTTGGCTAATCCAGCTAGCCAGCTGGCGAGCACAGGCAAATATTTTAGCCAGTCCACAGCATCAAGTGACACAGCTAAAAACTGGTGTTAGGATTATGACTGGGCGGAGGGCTCTCTCCCCTGGAAGTGTTCCCTGGGCCCCCAGAAGTCTCTTGAACCCTCCTGGCTGAAACACACGAACAGAGCCTGAAGATGAAGTAGCAGCCTCGACAACCCTTCGTCACGCGAGCACAGATCGCTCCCCTTTTTAAACAAAGTCTCGTGTTTAATTCATCCGAGCACCATTAATCATTCATGTGCCGAATGTCAGCTGTCAGACCGAAGAGGGAAAACAAAAAAAAAAAAGAAAAAAAGGGGGGGGGGGGGTTAAAGGCAAACAGTAGCCAGTTTGCAGGTGGTATTGCAGCTTTTTTTTGTTTTTTTATCTAATCTCCGTGATAGATGGAGACACTTTGATGGAAATACACCGCCCCCCCAAAAAAAAATTACATTACGATGCCAGAGTCTGGAGACGTGGACAGCGGCTGCCAAAAGTTAGACTGTTTAAGGTTTTTAAAGCAGACAGAGAGCCAGAGGGCAGCACATTTTCAGCTTTCACTCACATTGGTGAGGTCCGTTCCATATTTCCGGTTGAGCTCGTCCAGGGTTAGCTTGTGATCATCCTGCAGGGACACAGAGACAAAGTGGCATCAGACCAGAGTTCATGTAATCCAAGTGTGTGTGGGCTCAATGTGCTGAAAACCAGTGATATTTACCTACATTTTACAACGACTTCCTCATATAAGATGAATAAATGAATGGAAAGATAATGAGCCAACAGAAGACAGAGAGAAGAGATGATGAAGAAGAGGTGAAAAATGACAAAGGAAAAGATAAATGTAAAGTAAGTAGAAGGATGAGCTGAAGGAAGGCAGCAGGCAAAACAGGAGCATGAAATGAGGAAGCAAGAAAGGGAAAAGAGGAAGGAGTTAGGCAGGAAAAAAACTGGAGAAAAACAACAATTAGGCAGTGGCAGGATGAAAAATGATGTTTTTTTTTTAGAGGACACTATTCAGAATTTAATGAGAAATTAACATGTGATTGGTAAAAGAAGGTATGATAGATCAACAAATGAAACTTTTTACTTTGACAGATTTGTGAATATATTGACATCAAACACCAATTTTATGCTCTTTAGTACTGGCTGCATTTTGGTATTCCTTGTGGAGAGGTATATATGAAGGAAGTAGCGGTAGAAGATGAACACAATGGAGAGGACAGAGTGTTCAAATGAAAGGCGGGGGACTGGACAATCACAGGAAAAGGTCCTGAGGTGGACAAACGTAGCAAAAAAAACAAAACAAAAGTGACCACTGATACACTCACCATGTCCACTTCCTTCTTTAATTCATCCATATCCTTTTCTTTCTTCTTACCCTTGCCCTTCTTCTTGCCGCCCTGCTCCGAGGTCGCAGCGAGCTCATACTGCTCTCGTCCTTCCTGGAAACACAAGGCAGATGGGGGTTAAAAAACAAACAAACCCAACAACAACAACAACAACAACAACAGAAAATGAAATACTGTTTAGTTACAGAAATAACTTTAGATTATCTCAAGAAGCTTTGTGAATGATACCAATAATGCATAAATTGGCAGTCAAAAGGTACAAAGTATAGTGTTAGTAATGAGACACCACTGAAACGGTTATTGTTCTCTCGAGTCACAGGAGTTATATAGTACTTTTCTACTGCAAGCTAATTGAGTGCTTTCTTACTACAAGTCATATTCACCCAGTCTCACACACACATTCATACAAGTGTTTTTCTCTAGACCTAAATGCTTTCAACCTAACAGTCACACTGAGATGGATGCATCGGGGGTTCAGTATCTGGCCCAAGAATACTTTGACATCCACACTGGAAGAGCAAGGGATCTAAAACTTCCCAAAGCAATTTACATTTTTCCAGTATTTTTTTTTCCTCTTTTTACACATTACATTACATAATTTTTTTTTATGTGAGTGCATCTGCCTTTTTGCTGCTCATACCGAGGCTGCTAGTTTGCAGCCGGCTCAGAATTCTGGATAGACAGAGGTGGTTTCCATGTTAGCTTCTTTAAAATGTGCATGTTCAGCTGGGTGAGGGTGATTAAAGTGCCACCCCCCACAACCACGCACATTTAAGAACTCTCCAACGACCGCGGTCACTTTGCTAACAATGTATGCAAACTGCTGCTTTGCTAAATGACCTATGTATGAAAGATTCTTTCTTTATTGGTTTCCTAATGAGATCTGACATTAAATCAAGACATTAAACCAATCGTTCAGTCCCAGAGTATAAACACATAGGACATTTAAAAAAAACAAAAACAAAAAAAAGATTTCCAAGTGTCCAAAAATCTTACTGTAATGACCTTGATATAGTCGTTTTTTGATGTGCCACCACTGGATAACATACCAGCACAGATAAAAAAAAGAAACCAATACATGTGAGGCAGTTAATTCTGAGGCATTGGACAATTCAGAATTCATTCTGGGTTTATATCCACATGCCTATAATACAACTTCTACCATGTAGTTATAAAGCCATATAAGATCAAATCTTCGAGCCTAACAGTGAGTAGGTTCCCTCCTGTGATGCCAAACCAGCTTTTATCCTTTGGGGAAAGGACATAAAACCTCTGGGAGTATCCTGTGGTTTCTAACACTGAGACTTTGACCCCGGATTCTTTGGGTCATCTGGGTCATGTGGGCTTGCGGTATGGGGCACATTCTAGAGAGGCCAGAGGAATGCTTGGGTCACTCTATTTGGTAAATGTAGTCCTTTAATAGCAGTTTTTGCTGCATGGCATTGTGCATTTCCTTGCTGGGGGAAGACTGTTGCCACTGGTAACTGCCATGGCCCTTACAGTGGGGTGCCTTTTCTGCATTGGTATTTGCGTGGATGGTTTGATCAAAGTGACATCCACAAGACATTCAGAACCCAAGTTTTGTTTTTTAGCACAACATAGCAACAACATGATGGATGTTATTCATTTCACCTGTCAGTGGTTTAAATGTTGGGCCAGTGAATATTAATCACTGCGTGACACTTTAAGTGGGGGTGCATGCCACTGATTTAAATGAACTGCAACCACTTGATGGCACACGCATGCTAAATAATAAAATGTTCCAACTTGAAGGTGAAACCTCATGTTCCAAACCTTTTCTGTGCAGAAACAGACAGAATCATGCATAAGTAACACGATGACTACTGCCGAGGTGCATCTGATGTCTCATGACTCAAAATGCCAGAAGACATTTTGTCATACTGCGTCTCTTTAAGCCTCCATGTGGGTCAGTGCACTTAAAACCGGATACAAAAATAACAAACATGGCCTTGTCTAAACCTCAGAAAACCTTGACCTAAATTGGTGAGACAAACTGCCACAAACTTCAGCCGACAGTCCAAGAAAGAATAGTCACCTCTTAACTTGTCACATACATGTGGACACCATCTGTCACTGCAAACAGCTCTCTTTCTTTCTTTTTTTTTTCCCAGTAAACTTCTAAAAGCCTCTTCTTTTTAAAAAACAATAATCCATCTGTAAAATTGTGTTTCAGCAACTGACAATTTTGAAAATTTAAGTCAATTAAGCTTTCAAAGGATCAGTCGAGCTCTAGAGGCACATCTTTATCTGCCAGCATCAATAGTCTGACTTCGGAGAGGAGCAAGCGTTTTTGCGCTTGCTGGTCAGTTGCGAGATAAGACTTTCTCTGTGGTGAGCCAGATTACGGTGCTGGGTGAAACCAGTTTCACTTGTTGAAAACACCCACGTTTGCAGTAAAAGGTGTCACTGTTGCATGCAAACGCATGCACACACAAAGCACTTTATTCACTCGCCAGTTTTCTAAATGCAACGTGAACAGTTATGCACCCCAGCCAAACACCAGAGTGGAACAATAATAATAATAATAATAATGGATTGGATTTATATAGCGCTTTTCAAGGCACCCAAAGCGCTTTACAATACCACTATTCATTCACTCTCACATTCACACACTGGTGGAGGCAGCTACAGTTGTAGCCACAGCTGCCCTGGGGCAGACTGACAGAAGCGAGGCTGCCATATCGCGCCATCGGCCCCTCTGGCCAACACCAGTAGGCAAGTAGGGTAAAGTGTCTTGCCCAAGGACACAACGACCAGGACAGAGAGCCCAGGGATCGAACCGGTGACCTTCCGGTTACAGATGCGATTCCCAACCCCCTGAGCCACGGTCGCCCAATAAACCACACTAGTCATTTACTGGTAGTCACACTTATATATATCACCCTATTTTGTTGATTTGAAACTCCAACTGGGACACAAATTCTCTTGCTGTAGGCAAGTAAACAGAATATCTCCAAATTTGGATCTTGCAGTGTCCACATAGAATTACTCATAGTAGTGAAAGCAGGTTTAAAAATTATCAAATAAGGAAACGCTTCTGATTTTACATTTCACGACAGAGCAAGACTGCGCAAAGACAGTCTTCTAAATGGCCAAGCTAGAGAGACGGTGAGACAGAGTGGGGAAGTGGAAGAAAGGAAGTCACAGGAAACAGCTAGGGGTAGAAGTAGCGTTATTTTTAAAGCTCAAAATGCACAGCTCTGAAGCAGCACTTATGAACTCCTTTCTTCAACAGTGAGAAACATCGCAAGGCAATTCCATGTGCTGCTGAACACCTTCATCCTGTCCAGGGTTTTAAATGAGGTGAATAATGAGCCTACAGTTTATTGACACCATAACCAGATGGCCAACATAACCACTCCTTATATATGAGGACATGAACATTCTGCTTTCAGACTGCCAAACTCGCAGTGGTTTTTATGATACTCCTAAAAGACTAAAGTTATAGCCTCTATAGAAAGACTTGGTGATATGATGAAACAATCTGGCAATAATAGGAAATTATACAATTTTACTTTCATTCAGATTTGCAGGGTTTCTGAATCAATGCAACTGATGTGCTTTTTAAAGCTTTTGACCACCGATCAGTTATTATTTAGTCACATTTACAATGTTGAACTCTCAAAGGAAGATAACCAAAATTTTCAAATTGTTATTTTAGTCCAACTGTCCAATTTAACAGATCAGCCAAAAGCTGATATCCACTTAAGCCCAAAATGAAGTACCGGTATTTCAACAATTATTTTGTACATGGCCACTTGACTAAGTGCAGACATTAAAATTCCCGTTCTTCTTCGAGGGCCACCATAAGACTGAACGCTTCAGCTGCCTTTAGCCTTAATGTGGCACATTAGCAGGCTACATAAAGACTGACTGTGATTAGGAATACTGATAACCATCGGCATTTTTTTTTTTTTCTTAAACAGTCGATACTGATATTTGGAGATTTGAAAAATCCCACATATCAGCTGTTTTCCCTTCTGAAAGAAACAGGTTTGTAAAATGCAGGCATTTATGAATCCTCACTAGTTTAAAAATTATCGTTTTATTGCAGACTGATCTCAGTCAACCAACCAACTCTGATCAAGTCAGCTGGTTGTTATTTGTTCCAATTCAAACACAGGGGAGTTCCACCTGGTAGTCAGCCTATGCAACAGCAACACTTACACCATGTTCAAGTGTCTTTTTCCCATTACTTAATTCACTTATTGGTTGTTATCAATGACACTACCAATATACCGGCAAATACCCAATAGTTCAGCTCATATATCACAGATATATGAAGCAGGCTGTAATTGTCTCATAGTAACGGGATGTAGGTTTTTATATATTTCAAGTAAGATAATGTTGATATAACCTGGACAATTGGATAACTCTATTGCCCAAATGGGCCACTAGCTGTGTGTTTTAACAGGTTAAACACATATTTGATTCTCAGGGTTTGTGCTACGAGGGAGAGAAAGCTAAGCTAGTGTGTGCTTCAGGTATGTAACAGAAGACAGCAACTCTAGAAGCAGACATCGATCAGTGGTTAAGTCCCATCAATAATTCAGCGCTGTACAAGGTACAGCACTTTAAAGGTGTTAGCACGTTAGCAGAGAAGGAGGCTGTCCAACACCAAGTGACTATCAATTTGCTTCGCTCGTTAGGTGGTGATATTTTGGACCCAGAATGACTATAAATGAACATCCTAACCACAATCCCAGTCATGGAAACATGCTAACTAATATTGTTTTTCTACCACATTAGCCCTTAAAATTTCCCAGAGAGCCACCAGAGCACTGTGTGATCCCAAGCACATGTTGTTATTGTTGCTTGAGCCCCCTGGCCAGCTAAGCTGGGAAAACATCGAGCCTGGTTCTTGCTCTTAGCCTCTGGAGCCTCAGGGGGCCCTCAGGGGCCATCTGGCTTTAGTGAGAACACTCATGAAGAGAGGACCAGAGCCCAAAGTTGGACACACATTTGTTTCCAACAGAGATGACACCAATTTGAAGAGTCTGTAAAGTCCATGTCCTCCATGTATAAAAGTTCACATCCTGAACAATGTTTTATTGATAAAAATTCATTCACCTCTGGAATTTTGGATATGAAGAATGCCAGGCTTGTGTATACCACCCGTTCTAATCAATCAATGAAAAATCATGCATTTGTCTTTGATAGCTTGTGATTATGATTTGATCATTTATCATCCAGGACTGCATGCACTCCTCAGCTGAATGGCCTCAGGAACGTATCACCTGACTGACGCACGTCAAATATATCATTAGACTTTGTGCAAACATTAATCGTCCTCAGAAAAAGAAGTTGAACTGCAACCATTTTAATTTTGACTATCCAACTTAAATAATAATTAATAATTAAATATCTGTTAGCTTAAATAATTACAGTTTTTGGTTCTTTAATTACTATATAATAGTAGTTACATTAATTATCCTATTTAGGATCAGACTGATACAGGATTTTTAAGACGAATACTCATGTTCAGTGATTGAAAAATCATATTAGCCGATATTTTCAGACACACAAACCAGTTTCTTCATACATTTGTTATGTGTAGCTACTAATTTGGTTTTAGGATAATGACAATTTTATATGCCTATTTGTATTGTTGGTTTTTGTGTTTGTCTGTAGACACTGATACTAACATAGCGGCAAATACCCAGTATTAGTCAACTGTAATGGTTGGGCTCTAGTCCTAATAGGAAAGATAAAAGTTTATAATTGAAGTATCCAGAAATGAAATTAATAAGTCATTAGTATTTTATGTCACAGCAACAGTGTATTTATGAATATGAATGATACATAAAAGAGGCCACAACAATGCAGAGAAACCCCAACTTGGACTAGTGATCTGTGAGTTTTTAAACACCTGCTATTTCAAGTCTTTCACTTCAGGTAAAAGATCAGAGTCTGAGAAGATGCCAGAATAGAAACACTAACCTGCTACAGAGCACAAAGTCCCTGACGGCAGACTCAAAAAAGAAAGCAGCTGACAAGCAACAGTCAAGCCGGAGCTGCTGCACCGCTCCCCTAAGTCTGCTCTTGACATTTCTTTTAAAAGACAGAGTAGATTGATAAGTAAATTTCCCTGTGTCTCGCAGCTCAGTCAGTTGATTTGTCATTGTGCGCCTCAGCCAAAACACTTTTTTTCCCTCCCAGCCTTGAACTGGAACCTAAGTTTATTCTTAATCAAGTGACACTCAGATTATTTGTAATCACACAGCGTTTCATTCAACTCATTGCTACTGACAGCATTCAGCTTCTAACTCTAAAGGCATTTGCCTTGACTATAAAGACAAAACAGTGTTAATGATCTCTCTGTAGCTCACTGCCAACATGTGGCCTTAAAGTCAGCCACAGTTGTGTGCCATTTCTTTGTTCGGTCTTTGATGCATTACTGTCGACGCACCTGCCTCTGTGTGGGGAAAGCCCCATTTCATCAGTTGCATCAGTTTTAAACCCAGTGAACTTGCTCTGGTCCTGCCAGATAAGGGTGACACATAACTAAATCCCATCCGGGATTTTACCCACCCTCCCCCAGTCTTACTTGCACTGTACAGAAATGACTGCATCCCCCGTGACGGCGCTGCACCTGTCACTTTACTAACTGCTACTGAGACATCATAAATTAACACGCAGAGGTGCTGCACCTACACTTACTCCACAGTCACATGTTGACAGCTCATCTTCCTGGTGTCAGAAGAGGCAACAGAGAGTCAGGTGACTCTGAAGCTTTCGCGGTCTTTTTTCGCTCGCAAGATGACAAATCAAAGCACAGAGTCAGAGATATCAACTAGATTAAGGATATCACACAAGACATCGCTGTCTGCATATTTCCTGATGCTTATTTAGCTCGAAGCACAGCTGCAAACAAATACTACTACTTTGAGGATTCTGGGGTCCAGTGCACTTAGACTGAGAGGCTTCTCATAACCTTGAAGAGCAGCATTCAAGGTCAGTGAACTCCTTACAGCAGCAAGGTGGTTAAGATTAGAAAGAAAACGCAAAGATGAAAGTGGGGAAGGAGGTGGTATGAAGAGAATACACTGACAGATGATGAGCAAGGGAAAAAAATGAGAGGGAAGGATCTGCTCTACAAAAGCAAATGTCATAATAAACTGGTATGAATTCTCCCTGAACAATGGCCTTTTGTACTACCCTCACAAAATCTGCATCAAACACACAAACAACAGCCTCACAGAATCGTTTCATGTGCTTGGTAAGACCACAGGCACGTGGGCCATGTTATCTGTTATGATGCTGACCAGTGCTCATTGTTTTTTTTTTCTTGCAGCCTTTTTTTGGAGATTTTTGGGAATTTCAAAACAGGCTGGAACCACGCTCTCTTTTGTTTATCTGCAAAAAGGCTACACAGTCCAGGAACTGTCAGAAAGATTTCGCAACATTACAGACCGATATCAGTGACATTGAGTTCAGCTCAGCTTTTATTAGCAATTGAATCCCGTGAGAACTAACCGGTAAGAAGAAGGCTTGAGATAGAAAAAGAAGCATGACAAAGTTGGGGAAAACAGTGAAGGTTTGCATCTCCGAGCAGAAGCAACTTCAAAAGCTGACCCCAGTCCCAGCCTCCTGGCTTTTGCTCCTCGCATGGGAGAACAACATCCTAGAGGCTCAAGTGGACATCAGAAGAAAGCGGTCGAGCAGCCACATATTTTAAAGTGTTCGAAAACGTTTTACAGGCAGAATTCCTGTGAGCGAGTCCACCCTGGTGCCAGGGTCTCTTACCAGATACAAAAGCTGCTCATTCAACTGTGCCCCCACAAACACACACAGACTGTCCTGGGACTTTGCCCGGTTGCCACCAGCGACTGTTGCCACACCTCTGGAGATATGTGAATGGACAAAGTCACGTGTCACAGCCCCTCCTCCTCCCCCTTTCTTCCCATGCCCCCTCCTCCTCCTCCTTTATTCTTTCATTTCCTCCAACTACCCCTTTTTCTGTTTAAACACTGAAAAGAAAGTGTGTTAATTTAAATGTGGGGGAGGGGGGGGGTCGTGTTTAAAACTCCCTCCACGTCCCTGTGACTCTCAGCTTTTCTTTTTTTTCCCCCCCATAAAAAAAGAACAAAAGTGAATGAATGAATGAATGTCTGGCAGTGTTTCCTCAAGAATTCAAACTGCAATCTTATGTCATAATCGCACGAGCCAACAGCTCAGTGATTCAGCCTGCAGATCCTGGATCTGGATTTTAACATGGCGTGGAAAATTCCCATATTTCCTCATGCAGGAAAGGAGCACAAAAGACAGCCACCCGTGTGTTCTCTGCAGGTTTTTGGTTTTTATGTCCATGTTCCACATTTACTCAGCTACAGGCTCGCAGGGAAAGTTCAAAGAGCTGCCACGGAAAACAAATCACACGGCTCAAGCTTCTTAGCAAAACAGAGGGGAAGGCTCAGGGAGGGATGGCATGTGGAAGAATTGGAGGGAGGGAATTAAAAATAAAAACGAGGAAAGCCAGAAAGAATGGCAAAGCAGGAAAGAAAGAGAGGAGCTAAAGATGGCAAACAGATTAATGGAACGTAGGAAACACAATGGGTAAAGATTGACTGAGCGTAGGAAAAAGAAGCAGAGAGAAGGGGGTACGCGGTGTTCGGAAACAGACAAGGGGTACTGTGTGACAAAAGTCCCAGTTAATTCACAGTGACTGCCAAGCGGAAAGAATGTTAAATCCCCAGTAAAGAGGGGGAGCGGGACAAGAGCGGAAGGAAAACAGGTACAAACAGAGAACAAGGGGGGAACGAACTGTAAGGAATGGATGTGAAGGTGTAGATTAAAAGTGGGTGGGGACTAGCATGCCAAGTCATCTTATGGTGGGAAGATGAGAGAGAAAAGTCTTTGATACGAGTGATGGGAGTGCCATCAAGAAACGGCAATATTACAGTCCTTTCACTGTTCACAGCATGTACACTTCAATGTTTCAACTACACTTGCATAGTCATATTTTCCATGCAAAACTGCAAGCTCAAGATCAGAAAATCCTCAGCTGTGTCCTTAACCAGTACTTTCACAGAGCCAATCTGACTGTCCATAGATTTCAGATAAGACAAATTCAAGGAAAAACTTAACATTGGGTGTTTCAGTAAGGTACAGCAGCTACACGTTCCTGTACACCTGCTTTGGTCATCCTGTGTATTGATTTGCCAAGTTTCTACAACTCCATTAGGGTCCTCATTTGGCATTCCTAAGGATTGCGGTGGAACTCCCCAACATGTCCGTCCTAAGATTTTCTAATAGGACTGACTGCACCCTCTTCAAATAGTTATCATTAGTGACTGCATTGCCTCCTTTCTACTAGCACCTACTCATCTACTACCTACTCACTTGACTGTACTCAGTTTTTAGGATTTCCCATTAGGTGGTAGTGCCTGGTCTACTGGGCTGGGGTCAACAGACTTCATGCCACTGATTCCCTCAAACATGGAAATTAGGGAAATGGGTGCACACAAACCAAGACCCTAGTCCAAAGACTAGGTGCAGACATTTACCATCAGCTTAGCAGCAGGTATACAGTCGCCTCTGTTTTCCATTGCTGTGTTGTATTTATTTCACATGTAAATGTTGTCACAGGATCTTTGGGCCACATTGCTATAAGGACCCCACCCACAGTGAGTGGTAATTGAAAGGGAAAAGGCTTAAACTGAGCCAAGTCGAATCCAGTACAGTCGAGTTGGTGCTAGTGGAAAAGAGGCATGTGTGTCCTACAAAGAGGGCATTATCATCCTGAAGAAGCTTACTCCCATCAGAATGAAAATGACCAGCGGTCACATTGTAACAATATGACGTAAGCTCTGGTTGAAAGGTCAAAACTCAACCCTCATAAACCCAAGTCAAATGTTGCCACTTTTAGCACTAAAGAAAAGAAAACCCCAGAAGGGTGGGAGCCAAAACACTGAGGCTTTGCAACGCAGAGTCTAGAAACTGATGGGAGATGTCAAGGAGGCTATGGCAGCTATGGACATTTCAACCAGTTAGAAAGACCCTTGTCACATTTGAGTGATGCACTTTCAGCTTGCTGGAAGGCTGATATTGAATCATAAAAAATAAAAAATATTTCTCTTCAATGTGTCATCCATCCAAGTATGATTAAGACAACTGGGTAGTTTAACTCTCTATAAGTGCAGAACGCATGCTGCACGAAAACAAACAAATTCAACCTGACAACCCAATATTCATGCAACTGTGACCATTTCACCCTACCCCACCCATTTACCAGAACAGGATAATTTCGTTGGTGAAAGGAAACTGCTATAGCTAAAGCGTTTGAATTGGTTGTAAAAACAGATGATTTTGAAGACCTGAAACTTCTTAATAATTCAGCCAACTGAGGAGAAAAAGATCTTAAAGGTTGAGTTAGGTAAGATTATGAAATATTTAGTCCGCTTCGCCCCCATTGCTCCCCTGAAAGCGTTGACAGCTGCCTCTGCGTTCAGATCCCCCACTCCGCAGTGCTCGCCTAGTTCAAGTGCAGAAGCTGCAGTTTGAACAGGTGAGGTAACCTCCCATCAGCTTCTGCACTGCGAATTTAAACAAAAGGAAAAACAAGTGTGTGTGTGTGTGTGGGGGGGGGGGGCATAAATAAATATAGATAAGCTTCAGCTACCTGCTCCTCTTTCCTAAAGAGCTTTTAATCCATGAATGGATCATTCAGGTTAAGAGAGTGCACTGCACAGAAATGTCCGCAGCCCCTCCATCATGTCTGGAAGTTGTTCGGCAGTGGCAACTGGTGTCTCTTGGCTCCCCCCCTGATGTGCCCCCACCTCCCTCTTTTCAAGCATTCAATCCACCCTCTTGCTAGCTCACTTTGCTTTTGTCTCTTTATTGCACTGTGCTGCTGATGTGGTGTGGAAAATATTTTTAAAAAAGGGCGAAAGAGTAATGTCATCCTCATATTATGAGGGGAGCGAGTGGGAGGCACACTTCCCCCCCAAAAAATGATCTTCCCGTACCTGTGCTCACTCTCTGCCCCACTTCTTCTCCATTGCAACTTAACCCCCCACCCCCTCGGAAGGCTCTATGGTGGCCATCATCTCTTCCAAGTCTAGCTATTTGTCCGTGCCAGCACTGAATGTATTTGAGAAAAGGAGAGAAGAGGAAAGGGAGGGGGGCAGGAAAGGAGGGGAGACACTGTGGGGGAAGTGGAGGCTCTAATGGGGGCAGGGCATGGCTTTCATCACATATGGGAAGGAGAAAAAAGAAGCGGTGGCCAAGAAGCTGAGAGAGAGTGAGGAGAAAACTCTGCGGAAACAGAAGGAGGGAAAAAATGAAAGAGGAACAGACTGAATGAGGCGTTCTGCTTCACATCTCCCGCCAGATCTCTCTCAGCCCATCTTCCCTCTCCCCTTCATCCCACCTCTCCATCCCTTGCAGGCTGAATCTGTAATGAGTGCTTCCCCTGCGCAGAATGGCAGGGTGTGGCGACTGCTGACATTACATGCAACTGGCTTCAGTTTCATCCCCTACAATTCAAGCCGGGGAGGACAGGGACGATATCAGCCATACCAAGAAGCAACAATAACAGACTGAATCTTTCCATGTAAAAAAGCTTGACACTAATATATGATGAAAAAAAGACAAGGAGGCGTGGGAATTTTAAATCAAGTTTAAAACATCACAAAAAGGGCTTAAACTGTCCTCTTTTCTTTTTTCTCTTAACAATGCCTGCAAGCAGCTTAAAGCAATTTTAATCTATCAGTGATGGATTGCTGCCACCATGGAGCACAATTACCCTTTCATCCATTATATTCCTGCAGTTAAAGTCACAATAGCGAACCCGCATGACACAAAACTACCCAGCAAGCAGTCGAAGAAATTCTCCCTAAAAGGAGGTACGGCTGACTTCAGATAAGTTTAAGATAGCTGCTCACAGTTGCAGGCAGAGAAAAATGGGTCGGGCTGCTAACATATCCCTCCCACTGCCAGGCTGTTATTCCCAGAATAAAAACGCCTGGTGCTGAAATAAAATAAATAAATAAATACAAGTAGCGAGAAAGAAAAGCCACAGTTCTTCCCTAAAGGCATACATTTCTGTGCTATGTGTTGCTCACGAAGAGCTTTCCCACTCGAGTTGAAGCTTAAAGTGGCTCTAAAGTCAGTAAAGTGAGCACACCGTTACTTTCTCGAGCGGGTTTATTTCCACAGCTGCACCGTCGCAGCTGGAAAACTGTAAAACTTTTGACAGCTCAGGCGGTTCAGAACATCTCGTTACGTAACGGGACGCCGCTCAAAAGCATCTCTGTGAGCGATGGAAACTTACTTCACAGCGGTCTTTATCCTTGACGGGCTCAAGTCAATGACAAAATACATAAATAACAGAAGGAGAAGAACAAGAAAAGGGGGGAGTCTCTGCTCTCTGAGGGTTCGAAACACGGAAGTACCCCTCAAGAGGCATTTGAGGAGAAGGCATTTTGAAGCGTTTCGAGCGAATCGCAACACATGGTGTAGCATCAGCATCGACTTAAAGCGAACCACTTGTTTGAATGGCGAACTTTCAAATATCTCATTTTGCCTACCGCTTATTCTCAGCGGGAGCAAATAAGAGCATTTGTGGAGTCGAACAAAGAGGTAAAATAAACATTTTTTATACTCACTCCTCGTCCCATGGTTGCCAAAATGCGGGGTTAATTCTTCCCAGTTCAAGTAAAAAAAAAGAGCAACGAAACTCCACCTTAAATTTATATACAGTTAAAAAAAAACAAGCTAAACAAAAAACAAAGATAAAAAAATAAAACTCCTGGATGTGCCTGTTATTATATATATATTTTTTTTTTATTTATTTATTTTTCTTTATTTTTGTAGTCAGCACGTGTCACTCCTCCGCAGCACACATCCGAGCTCGCAAGCCGTCGCGGCAGACCCTCCAATACTTATAGACGGCGTTTCTTCCATAGTGACGTCGACGCCATTTGCCATGGTAACCCCACGGATGAAGGCGGGGCATCCTCCATTATTGGGCGTTTTTTTTTCTTTTTTCTTTTCTTTTTTTTCTTTTTAAGCGCCACACACAAACACACACACAATTCAACACTGATGGGCACTAATCTGCACGCAAGTAGTCCAAAATAAAAATGATAATAATAATAATAATAATGATAATGACAATACTAACAATTAAAATATCATCGCAACTGTTAATTTTCTATGTTAAATGTTATGTATCTTTGCTCATTCACTGAACGAACTATTTGTTTTTGAGAAACATTGCTAGCTTACAAAGTCTATGACCCCTTCCTTATTTCCTAGTCTTCTGCATATTTGTGACACTTACATGTTTTAGAAATTTTAATAGTGGACATAATTTGTATTAGAATTACAATTTTCTGTTTTTTTAAATGATTATCCGTTCCTGTATTAATGAAATAAAAGCTATCCAAACTATCCTGTGTGAAAAAGCAATTGCCCCTTAAAGCTGCGTACCCAGTGAAACTGATTTGCAGCAACGTGGCAACCAGAGAACATAGAAAGTGCATGATTTTTGGTGACATCAAGCAACTACGGAAGTTAACTTTGGATGGAAAGTGTGATGATGAGAGTGAAGAATAATGTTGATTGACATATGACCAACTGATAAATACATTTGCGGGTCATCTTGGGAGCCCGAGCCTGTAATGTCATCAAGCAACCAGCTGGTGCGATGCATGATGAGAATTCACTTCCACTGTGTGCAAAGCCTAAACCTAATAACTGGTTGTGCCACTCTAGGCAGCAATAACTGCAATCAAGTGTTTGTGATAACAGCAAATGAGTCTTTCACATCACTGAGGAAGAATTTTGTCCCAGAATTTTATTTGTGGTGCTTTATTTATGTGCTCTGACGCAACATTTAAAGTTGCGTCAGAGCATCTCAATCCAGTAAGTCCAGACTTTGACTGGGGCACTGCAAAATATTAATTTTATTTTTTTTAACCAGTCTGAGGTGGACTTACTGGTGTGTTTCGCATCATTGTCCTGCTGCATAGCGCAAGTGCTCTTGAGCTCCATGGCATTAACTAATGTTTTTTCTGCTAGAGAGCACAATTCATGGTTCCATCAATCACAGCAAGTTGTACTAAAGCAGCAGGGCAGCCCCAGACCATCACACTACCACCACCATGTTTAAATGTTAGTATTATGATCTTGTTATGATTTTCTGTTTGATGTCCAACGTAACGAGACTCAAACTTTCCAAAAAGTTTCGCATTTGTCATGTGAGTCCAGCGAATATTTTCCTAAAAGTCTCAGGTATCATCAAGATGTGTTTTCTGGTCAGCAGTGGTTTTCTCCTTGGAAATGGATGCCATTTTTGTCCAGTCTCTTTTTTATTGTTGGATCATGAACTTAGACCTTAACTGAGGCAAGTGAGGCCTGCAGTTCGTTGGGTGTTTTTCTGGGTTCTTTTGTGATGTCCTGGATGAGTCGACGATGCACTCTTAGAGTACCTTTGGTACGTCGGCCACTCTTGAAGGTTCGTCGCTGTTCCATGTTTTTCCACTTGTGGATAATGGCACTCACCATGGTTCACTGGAGTCCCAAAGCCTTAGAAATGGTTTTGATAGGTGTCATTGACTTTGATGCATTAATTTTTGAGAAACTGTAGCCTACTTCATTACCAGTTCTTGTGTGAAATACTAACACTGGCACAGGGCCAGATAGGTGGATACTTATTTTCCGTTAATAAATGAGGACAAATATGTTTTCAATGTCCTATCTATTTGTAAATTAAATCAAAATGTGGTTAGCCTCTGTGACCAGCAAAATGGCACCTTCAAACCCTTTTATAGAAGAAACACTTAAATATGAAGGCAACCATCTAGATGAACTATACTCATATCATTTCTATACTTTTTAAATCCTCATTAAAGGACAGCTTAATGTGAGTTTAGAATCGAAGTACCAACCAAGAAAGACTGTTCACCAGAAATGTTGAACTATTGCTTTAAACTTCAGCTCTGCACAAAAGAGGCCCACCACTATCACCCCGCTGTTAGCAAACTACTACACACACACATGCACACACACTCCTGATTCATCTACACCTCTCCCGGCTTAACAGCTGGGTTCGCAGACACCTCCCTTCCCCTGCTGCTTTGACAAGGTTGTTGCGTGCTGATAGCGGGCAGCCAACTTTTGAAGCCCCTGCTTCTGAATCTCTAGCTGCAGAAAAAAAGGCACACTCATGCTCGCTGTATAGTCTGACCAGGCTTGTCATGGGTTTTGAGGGTATAAGCAGACAAAAGCTTATAAAAGCTTATCTGTTTTGTTGGTTTATCATGTCAAAATTCATTAGCATCCCAGGCCTCCATTCTGCCCTGGGGCGCCTTGACACTTTTCCCTTCTTTCCCTCTGACCAGCCAGCCTATTGTTTCCTTTTTCTCCCCTGGTACTAGGCCCATAGCTGGACTGGCCATCGAGCATACCGGGCATTTGCCCGTGGGCCGCTGGCGACTTTTTGTTTTTATGGGCCGATCGATTCATTTTTTTTTTTTTTTTGGAAGGGTATAAATAATGAAAGGTGTTGGATTGGCCAATTGGTCATGATCGACTCTGGGCTGGACCAATTACAGCGAGGAGGTCGGATGCACCCTCCCCCTTGTTTAGCAATCTTATAGACGAACTAAAGAAAATGGAGAACAAAAAAAGGAAAGGAGGTGCAGAAAAAATTAGGGCCAAAAAGAAACAAGCCCTTCAGGCAGACGCTGCCAAATGTGTAAAAATAACTGAATTGTTTGGCGGTAGCTATGGCATAGCTTCCACAGATTTAGCAACATCAGCAAGTGGTGGAGGCCAGCAGGTGGATAAGGGAAAGGGAAGGCAAGAGGAGGAGAGACCCGAGGCGGCCGCCGGTCATAGTGGCAGAAGAACTGAACTTCAGGTAAGAAGTTATGACCTGCTGTCTATCTGTGTCAGATATAAACCAAGTTTAGTTGTAGTTTGTTTTCGTTGTGCTGACTTTTTACAGTCGCTTAGAATAACTGGTACTGCGTACTAGCTAGCATGACAGAGTTTATATACTGCTGGGCGGGTGCTATGAAGTTACTGATAGTAAATTTTATTTTATGCTTAAGGTTAGTTTCTCAAACTCCTCAAAATCTTAACAAATTGTGCCAATCCTTACATGTTGCACCAGGCTGATTTATCATCAAAAGTGGAGAAGTCTGTGACAGAGGAGACAGAAGAGCAAGAGAGAGAAATAAAAGAGCAAGAGAGAGAGATGGAGATGGAGAGATGACTTTATGTCATCCATGAGGGATGCATTTGACATATGTTTCACATATTATAGCCCAACAAGTTACTTATAGCAATTTAAATATGAGCAATCAGTTTTTGGCAAATACCGGAAATCGGTCTTTGGCAGACAATCACTTTTTGGCACAACACCGGCTATTGCAGTTAATAATACAACAGCTTCTTGCCATTTTTTGTGTTTCTTTTTATCGCTGTGTAACTGAGTTCAATTGAAAGCCTGCATGCGCTAGTACCGCTTGCCACAAGTTCCCAGAATCCTTTGCGGTTTTACCCCTGAATGACGTGGGCCGGTCTCTAGTCAAAATGCCCGGGCCGATTTTTTTGTCCCAGTCCAGCCCTGACTAGGCCACATATACTTTGAACATATACCAGCTCCAGAACACCGCCCAACCTCTGACCACCTCCTGCGGAGATTGCAAGGTAGAGGGATCTGTGCCGAGAGCCCACTGACTATCACGCTGCAGCAAGATTTTGCTGTACACTACCCCAGCAGCAGCAGCAGCACTCTTATGGCCATTTGCATCTGTTCCATGAGCTTTTAAACCCTTTCATCCCACAACACAAATGAGAGATTTAGTCTTTCATCCCTGCATGTAAGCTTGAAACCAGAAACAGTCAGCCACTTGCTGTCGTATATATATGGCCAGAGGGGGAAAAAAGGAAAGTTACAGCCTTATGTTCATGAGCCAAAGCTCCACCAAGGCTTCAGATTCCGTAAATCTCGAGGGCAAACCCACATTTATAATTCCCCCCTCATTGCTCTCCTGTCTCCTGTCTGCAGCTCGAACCAGCCGCATCAGAAGGCTGTGACAGATTACGCTTTGAGAGCGACCTTCTCAAGAATGAAGTAGACCGGGGCAGGGCAATATGAGCCTGCAGTTACGGAGTGCTATTGTGTCCCGATAGGTAAACGGTGTCACTCGCTGTCTGGATCCCTGTGTATTCTGACAGACTTTATCAGCTGGCCTGGAGAGCACTCTGCGGCAAGTGTCAAGATAAAGCTGAGATAGATCAAACAGACGACGGGAAGATTTCAATGGCGGGCTTCAGCAAGGAGTTCAACAGACACACACACATTAACTCCATGGTTGCTTATCAGACCAGCTCTGCTCTGAAATATGATGAGAAAAAAATACCCCAAAGCAGGGGTAAACAAACAAAACCCACAGGTGGACTTAATTCACAGATGGACGCACAGCAGCAAGCCTTGGCATAGAGGAGGCGGGTGTGCACACAAGCCTATACGTCTTCCTGTGTATTACTGCACATGTGCAGTTGCCTGTTTACTGCATTTTTGTTTTGCATTCCCATTTGTGGGTGCACGATTAAATGTGGCTTGCATGTTGCCAGTGTTGTGCTATAAATAGCCAAGATTTTATTTAGATGTTAGAGAAAGAGACAGAGAGCGAGAGAGAGAGGGCTCTCAAATGAGTTGCCATAGCAACAGGCACGTTCAGGGGCCCTGCTTGTGAAGGAGGGCAGGACTGGGGGTGGGGGAGTGGAGGAGTGTGTGTGTGGTGGTGGTGTGGGGGGGGGGGGCTGAAGACATGATAATGTTAGTCTGTCTGCAGCCTCGTTTTCTCTCAAAGCAGTGAGCAGAAACCCATAAACTAAGCTTCATAATGTCAGCCCCTAAAAACACAAATTAATGCCTGCCTTTGTTTCTCATGCCCCAACTCTTTCCCTTCCTCATCGTCACCCTGACTCACTTTTGTCGACCCCATTCTTTGTCCCTCTTTCCTCTACATCCCTCCATCCTTTTGTCTGCAGACTCTTGACTCTAGACTCTGTCTTGCAGCAGCACCCTCTGCTGTGGAAGAAATCACCTGAAAGATTACTCTTTCGGCTCAAGCACTTTTCCCCCAAGTGTGTGTGTGTGTATGTGAAGCTGGCCATCTGTGACCAGGTTGGCATGATGATTAGATACTCACACACACACAGACACACACACAAGACAGGTTGAGGGGCGATCATAATGACCAGTGTAAACACAAAGTAGATAGCACTAGAGTGGTTTCAGTTCATTTTCACTGAGGCCCTCTTTGCATTAGCGGTCAACAGACCAATCCATTGCAAACACTGCTGTGACAGACGTGGTTCTTGAGATAATAGAGACAGTTTTAAGCACGCACACACACACACACACACACACACACACATTGTTTCAGTGTGCTTGTTCCTCATTTTTGCGAGGAAAGTACAGCTGTTTACTGAACATGAAAATGGAAATACAGTATATGCGGCAAAAACAGAGTTTGTACAATTACTGAATTTGAAAGTCAATATTTGTTCTGACCACCTTTATTCTTCAATACTTCAATACAGTCTGAACTCTCCTAGTCTCCCTAATCAAAATAATATCCAAACTTCCCTCAGATTTTAGTTGATTTTCAGATTTTAAAAGTAGGAATTTGAAATTTCTTAGGATGTCACAAGCCAGCTGCTGGTTACTAATTTCTACTAAGTTACTAATTGATGGTAAATGATGATCATGCTTTCCTGTGAAAATGCCCTAAAATATTTCTCCTTCCCTGAGACATTTTGCTTGTTCCCCATTAAGCTCTTCATATTCAATTCCTGCAGTGAAGACTGTTGAGGTGGATAATCCCACTGCACAGGTCATTGCGCCTGACTCACAGGTATGTATCTGCTGAACCTCAGAACATCCTGAATCGAGTTCCTGAAACACGGTTTCCAGTCCAAAGGCATCAGAGAGACAAGCAATCATGCAAGCAGCCTCAGTGAACAGTGGGAATGTTTTATTGGGAAAGAAACACACATCAATATAATCTTAATCTATCCATGCTTTGTGGTGTTATTAATGGGGGGGTCTAATAACTCAAACAAATATGTAACATGGCATTAAATAGTAATGAAGCACACGCTCCCTCCGTGTCTGTGTGGCGTTGGATCAGTAGTATGTTTCTTTCTCCACCCAACCTAGAAAGGAAAGGAGACACAATTAGGGAGGGTTTTTTTTGTTTTTTTAATCTTTCTCACAGTTTAGGGCTCAAATTTGTCTCGTTGTCTTTTACAGAGAAAAACAAAGATGGAATACAACACGACAGCCACATCTAAAACGGCTTTGGCCTCAAACCTCGCGCTCAGAAAGATTTCACCCCTCATGCTGGCTGACAGTGATTCGAAGAAATAAGACTTGACTGGGCTTGGGCCGTGTGCGAGAGACTGCATGCTAAATTTAGGGGAAATGCGGCCATTAGAAGATGCACCCTGAAGGGACGGGAGAGGCTGTGTCATTTTTGTTTCATGGTTGCTTATGAGGTTACACCATCAGTGAGGCCATGAATAATCACCCTGGGATGAAATGACTAAAAGAATCACATAAAATGACCCTGTAGCTCAAAAGCTAGATGTTTGGGTTTTATATCATTAGATGGACATAAAATCCAGTAAAAATGAATGGCGAGAGTGGTCATAATACCAAAATTCTCCAATTTTGACACCAATTTGGTATTTGGTGTCAAACATAAGGTGCCAGGACTGCCAAAGACTCCAATCTGGCCGGCTGGACATCTTTGGACAATGTGAAGGAGGGCATAAATCTTGGATTTTTAACTGTATTTTCATAAATCTTTCAGTTTTACCTACTGATAAAGACCACCCCATGCATACTAATCATCCTACAGTGATATATTAAATAATAAAATCATGTCATAGATGACCATCTACTATAGAAATGTTTTGGTTATTATTTCACTTATTTTTTCCTTATTTATTCCTCAACGAGCTCAACAACTTTTTCGTTTTGAGCGAGGGAACCCCACAACCACAACCAAAGCAGACATGATGCCAGACCACCAACCTCTGACTCTCTCCCCCACCAATGTAGGAGCGGTGCTGAGCAGGATCAATGTCCACAAGGCTGCAGGCCCTGATGGCATCCCCGGGCGTGTTCTCAGAGCGTGTTCTGGGGAGCTTGCAGGAGTGCTCACAGACATATTCAATCTGTCCTTGGCCCACGCTGTGGTACCGGCCTGCTTCAAATCCACCTCCATCGTCCCGATACCCAAAAACTCCAACCCATCTTGCCTCAATGATTACCGCCCAGTAGCACTCACCCCCATCATCACTAAGTGCTTAGAGCGACTGGTCCTAGCACACTTCAAATCCTGTCTCCCCCCCACCCTGGACCCCCACCAATTCGCATACCGCCAGAACAGGAGCACAGAGGATGCAGTCTCCATCGCAATGCACTCTGTCCTCTCACACCTGGACAACAACAACACCTACGCCAGAATGCTGTTTATAGACTTCAGTTCAGCATTCAATACAATCCACCCCTCACAACTCATCAGGAAACTGACAGACCTGGGCATCAGTTCCCTCATCTGCAAATGGTTACTGGACTTCCTGACCAACCGCCCCCAACATGTCCGGCTGGATAACCACTGCTCATCTACCATCACAATGAACACCGGTGTACCACAAGGCTGTGTGATGAGCCCTTTCCTCTACTCCTTCTTCACCCACGACTGCAGACCTGCTGATGGTTCCAACACCATCATTAAGTTTGCAGATGACACCACGGTGATTGGCCTCATCAGTGACAACGATGAGGCCGCCTACAGGGAGGAGGTGGATCGTCTGGCTGAGTGGTGCGACAGAAACAACCTGCTGCTTAACACCGAGAAGACCAAGGAGCTCATCGTGGACTACAGGAGGAATGCTGACCCACATCCACCCATCCACATTAAGGGGACGGCTGTGGAGCGTGTGAGCAGCTTCAAGTTCCTGGGAGTCCACATCTCCGACGATCTCACCTGGACGACCAACTGCTCCAAGCTGGTCAAGAAGGCTCACCGGCGCCTCTTCTTCTTGAGGACTCTGAGGAAGAACCACCTGTCCTCAGACATCCTGGTGAACTTCTATCGCTGCACCATCGAGAGCATCCTGACCAACTGTATAACAGTCTGGTACGGGAACTGCTCTGCCTCGGACCGGAAGGCGTTGCAGAGGGTCGTGAAAACTGCCCAGCGCATCGCCGGAGCACCACTTCCTGCCATAAAAGACATCTACAGGAAGCGGTGTCTGAAAAGGGCTGGGAAAATCATCAAAGACCCCAGTCACCCATCGCATGGACTCTTCACCCTCCTGCCCTCTGGGAGGCGCTACAGGAGCCTCCGGACTAAGACCACCAGGTACCGGAACAGCTTCTTCCCCACAGCTGTCAGACTCCTGAACTCTGCCTCCTGACATCTGACCCACGTTAAACTCATGGACTGGACATACACACACCCACAATGGACAACTGTACCCTCAAACACACAATAATAACATGGACTGAACCACCACTCACAACCACTAGCACTTTATATAGCCTCTGTAGAAACTATCTACACCCTCACTTATCTTAACTGCACTACTGTATAGCTCTGTGTAAATAATCATTCTGTACATTCGATAATCTTTAATCCTACAACTGTTTACAACTTGCATAGTTCCCATTTCTGTATAGCTGTATATCTCAGATTCTGTAAAGTTATTTATTTCATATTCTGTATAGTTTTTCATATTTATATCCTGTTCATATCCTGTACATAGCTTGTACTCACTACAGCCTGTACATACTTATAGTTATAGAATATTCACAACATACTTCATACCATGTACATTATAACATACCATAATAGACCCATTTCTGTAATATACTCACATATCTATATTATTGCTAATATATATTGTAATATATCTATATCACTAAAGCACTTCTGGATGGATGCAAACTGCATTTCGTTGCCCTGTACCTGTGCATGTGCAATGACAATAAAGTTGAATTCTATTCTATTCTATTATTTTTCTGATATTATAGATATCAGATGGATTAAATCTGCACTTAAACTTACAATGACAGAAAGGGCCCAGTTAAGATCAAAGTGGGCTGTATGTGGCCCTCGATGTAAAATGAGCTTGACATCCCTGCTCTAAATGCTTGAATTATACCATTTAGCATGTTGGGTTTCACTTTTGGGAGAAACTGTGAGTTAAAAAATAGTTTTAAAAAAGTTAAAAAATTATCTAAGGGCAGTTCACTTTGGGCTATTTATGGAGTGGAAAAAGTATTTATTTGCTAGCGCTTTCAAAAAAAAAGAAAGAAAAGGGGGGGAAAAAAAGCCAAAGTTGCTAGAAACCATGTCAGCTCAACTTGTGTTTTTTCCTGTCTGAATGTAACACATTATTCACCATGGATGGGCAGTGGGATGTTCACTGATCTGTGCCGTGGGGCTCAGATGTAGCGCACACGCACTCTCACACAGCTGCTTCAGAGCCAGCCCTTCGTACAGGTTCTGTTCAGCTTTGTGGGTGGAATGATGCATTAACTACACCACGGTTGGGGGTTCAAATCCCACCGGGCTCTGCCATCTGCCTCAGCTCACTGGTCAGTGTAGGGACGCAGTTGTGGCAGCAATACTGGGCACGAGTATCCATGAAAAATAGACTCGAAAGAGGCATACGCCACCTTTGCTGAGCGCGCGTGCACACACACACACACACACACACACACCTGTGTCTCATTTTCACACAGTACAGTGGGCACCTTCACAAAGCTGCGGCTGCCTTTGCTCTGTGATGTCAGCCTCAATGAATCAATGAGACTGACATCAGCCGCTGGAGGGAGTTTGTTTGTTTTTGTGGGTTTTTTTAGAAGTTTCAACACCTTTTAAAGCCATCAATATTTCACTACTTTGCAGTCGTGTTTTCAATCCCGTGTGTTTGTCAAAAAATAGCTAAAAAGAAGGTCTCGCATTCAGATGGGTTTTTTTTTATTTTTTATGCGGTTTAATTACGTTAAAGGGACACATTTTTCCTCTGCCTTCAGCGCTTTTCATGCATTGAGATTATTGCAATGTGTGGGGCGAATTTTTGAGAAAATCACCTCCCAAATATGCAAAAATATGATCCTCTTCTTTCCAAATGTGCAGAGAGCACATATTTTAAGCAATGCAGCACATTTTTCTGCATCTGACTTTTTGTCAAGTAAAAAATCCCTCTGTGCCCCACTACATTCAGATTACAATACTGAGAATACAGGCAAAAATGTGTCCTAGGGGCCTCAGATAGTTATATATGTCAAGAGTTAGTGAAGCTCTTACCTCCTGGATTGCGTCTGAGGATATATCTTCTGGCTTCATCATAAACAAAGATGAGGAGGGAGTAGGGGAAGGCACAGAACCACCACAATGGCCTAAAGGTAAGGATGGACAGACAGGTTGAATTATTAATGGGAACGTGACAAAAAAAAAAACCAACACAAGCACGCTCTTCTCTTTTGAACAGAAAAGCTTTTGGGGTGAGCATTAGGCTGTGGCGAACCGGCTATTAAATGAATTCAGAAGCCGTTGAAACAAAATGATGCAGAGAAATCTGACAGCTGGGTTGAGGACATATCCTGTTCATCTCTTTGATAGTGCTCTCTGGCAACGCTAACGAGGCTGCTAAAAGCCCACTAATGCAAAGCCCTGAAAACAAATCCACAAAACTTCTAGAGGGGGTTTGTGTGATTCTATAAGTGTCTTAGAACTAGAGCAGGGGCCTACACCCCTGTCTTTACCCAATAAAATACCCCAGAAGGGCATAGTGTCAGACAGATATGCTCAGCACCTTTAATCTGCATAAGATATTTACAGAGGTAAAGAGAGAAATAACTTAGAAAGAACAAAACAGAAGCTAGAGTCTGGGACACAAAACAGGTGAATGAAGAAGGTGAGAAAGGAGAGACAGATCCATGGGAAACCAATGAATAAAGGTGACAAAGGAAAGTAGCGTGTGAACTCTTGAGCTAATGAGCCTCAGTGCTTTCTATTTTTCTCTTTTGGGCAAAGAAACTCATTAGTATAGCATCTCTTGTGCTTCGCTCTGCCTCTGAAGTGGAAATTACCAGTGACACTAGATAATAGCCATCTTATTTTCAACGAGATGATAAAGCTAAAGCATCACCAAACTGAAAACATGAAGCTCTCAAAGGGCTGTCTGCACTGAGTGATGTACGAGAAACCTCCGGAAGGATCCAACAACCAGGGATGTCTGCAAATTTGCTGAAAGAAGGCTTTTCACACTTTAACAAAAGTTGCCTTGTGCTCAGCGAGGTCCTCAAATAAACTGAACAGACACGCAAAGTGGGATATCAACAAAAGCCAACAGTGAAAAAGGAAAATGAAACGTTCTGCATGATTATTGGAGCCTACGAAATTATCTTGGAAGCTAATTTTAAAGTCATGAGTCACAGGATGGTTCTGTTTGTGTACTTGACTCACTTCATAGGGTACATTCTGAGGGCAACGTCCATGCCTGGGCAGTATGAAAGGAAGGCAGCCAGAGCCGTCTCCTCAAAGAGCCCAAAGATGAGGATGCGGTTCCTGTGGGGGTGAAAAAAAAAGGTATGGGTCAATACAACAAAAGCTCCTACTCTTAAAATTACCTGACATATTGATGTTCTTGTTATAGGAAAGCATGCAACACAGTACCAAACTGTCATTGTGGCTTGAAGCCATCTCATCAGTAATGTCTTTGATTTTATTTACAATTACTCAAATATAAAGACCCAGTTGTCATTTGAAGATCTCAAGCATCTCCATGTGTACATACGTCATTCCTTGCTGCACAATGGAGTTCCTCCTGGTCTTACAGATGATCAGATCGGCCCACTGCACGATCACAATACTGGCGAAGAAGGCTGTGTGGCAGCTGTACTCTACAATCTTTCTGCGCTCATATGTCTGGAACAATAAAATAAAAAGGAAAAGATTAGAATGTTTTCCTTTTCCTAGACTGAAATTCCAATTAAATTTAAGCATAAGTGTGACTGACCCACTGCTGCCCATAGCTGTCTTCCAGGTCATTTACATATTTATCATCCCACAGCACTCTCAGTCCTATCAGGTCCATGGGGAGGAAACCATTTTCAGCCAGGATGACAAAATATGTGAAGAAGCCAGCTGTGGCCTGCATCATACCTAACAGGAGAAAAACAACAGGAAACCTCAGGAAATGCAAATCAGAAGCAGAGTTACAGTTTCTCTAGCTTTCATTAACAACTTTCATACTTGTCTCTGGTAATCAAGATGGAGATAAGACAACCAAATATAACATGTAAGTGGCATTCCCTGCAAAGCTAAGCCTCTGGAGAGACATAAAAGTAAGTAAATCAAGTAACATTTTATTTGTATAGCACCTTCCAAGATAAAAAGACAAAGTGCTTCACAGAGAACTGAAAACATAGAAACAAAAATCAACCAAAAGCAAGTTTAAAAAGATGAGTTTTTAACAGTATAAAACTATATGTTTGAAATAGTGAAGATATCCTTTAATTTGATTTTCTTCTTTTTGAGGATTTTTAAAAACACAACTTTAAATGGATTTAGTCTCTAAAAATGTGCTGAATTAAAGCTGGAAGTCTGTGCTACAATCTCATCTTGATCAGTTGATTTAAAATCCAATGTGATTTTGGCGGCGCACAGAGACATTTCAAGCTTTAATAAGTGTAGTTAATTAATGGAAATATTGACTTTGTCACTGTAATAAGCATCATATAGATTGCTTCATAAGGTGAAATATAAAAAAGGAGAGATATGGGGGACAAAAAAAACTGACTTTGGAAACCCACTGTGTTGTATTTGATGCAGACTTTACCATGAAGTCAGGTATAAAAACATCAAAACCATCTGAAACAAAGCAATGATATTCACACCAGGAAATGTATTGTAGTAAGCAAAGATTTCCCCAGCAAAGCGCAACTCGCCAAAACAAGGCAGCCATTTTGGATATGGGATTCAAAGTACAGTATGCAGACTGTCCACCAGGGGGCAGTAGAGAACATACACTTCAGTTTGTGTTTTGTTTTGTTTTGAGTTGGTAGGAGAAGCATCCACTAGTCACAAGCAATGTTCCCTCTAATTTTTCATGTGTCTGAGCAACACAAACTCCCTGAGCGGTCCTTTGGACCACTGTGAGCAACAGCAGACATGTGCACTGTGGTCACGCCAGCATCGAATCCATCCAAGTTACATGGTTTATTAAAATAATCAAATTATAGACAAGCATGGGGTAGTCACGCTTTCCCTTAGCTCCCGCAACTTTTAGGTATTTGAGCGAGCCCACCTAACTTATCTTTTGAGGCAAATATCTTGGTGATTTGGTGAAGCCGTTGGAACATTTGATGCCCATGTCGCCTAAACCTGCGAAGTCGAATGGTAAAACAACCGAATGCGTGGTTGCTAGCGTTCCTGCGAATGTTAGCAAAGCCGACATAACAGCACTGCTAGCGGAGCACCGTTCAGCTTTACTGGCGGAACTAAAAGTCAGCTTTTGATGACTTGAGTAAAAAGCTGGATGGACTACAGAAGGCATCGGACAACCATGGTGAGTGCCTAGAATCTTTGGAGGAAAGCGCTGAACCGCTCGACCAGCGCCTTGCTAAAGTGGAGGATACCTGTGAGACACTACGGGTCGCTAATGAAAAGCTGAAGGCTAAGCTATCGGACATTGAGTCGAGAAACAGACGCTGCAATGCCCGTCTTATTGGCCTGGAGGAAGAGATTGAGGGTCCACAACCCTCTAAGTTTTTCTCACAGTTGTTGCAAGACGTTTTTGGGAGAGACATTTTCCCCTCTCCTCCCGAACTGGATCGTGCACACCGTATTTCGGCCCCCAAACCGGCCCCCGGAGGCAGACCGCGGCCCGTCATTGTCTGTTTTCACTGCTACCAAAACAAGGAGCTGCTAATACAAGAGGCTAGGAGGAGGAACGACCTGAAGTATATGGATAAACCATTCCGAGTCTACAAAGACTACAGCCCTGAGGTGGTGAGTCAGCGGAGAGAATACAGATCGGTGATGTCATGCTTGTACAAGATGGGCCTGAAACCATCACTGCTATACCCAGCGCGACTATGCATTGTTAATACGGATGGTGTACACCTCACATTTGGTTCTGTGGCTGAGGCCGAAAGGTTTGTGCAAGACTCCATGGAAGACTGAACTGTTTTGAGGCGCGTGGAACACGGGACTACTTCGGACGACTGTTACGGCATTGTCATGCTTCCTTTGTTGATTTTCAGACATTTAACTTAATTTCTTTTTCTTTATTATTTTTTTGGCGTGACAGTGCAATTATTTTACACATATTTTGACTGGTGGACTTCACCGGTGTACACCTGGTGGGTCTTATTCCAACCTTTCCACTATGCGGGCTTAAGGAGCTTTAGGTAGGATAGTTATGGAAGTTTTTCAGTTAGATTGGGTAGGTGTGTTCTGACAGCTAGCGTCACCTGGGGGTTCAGGGGGTTTCTGGGAGGGTTCCAAGTGTTTTATGTTTCTTGTCTGAGCAAGAATGAGCTAAAATTTTTTGATATATTTTCAATGGTTACCCCTATTGACTTAGTGACCTGGAATGTTAAAGGCCTGAACCATCCTATTAAAAGAAAGAAGATTCTCACTCACTTGAAAAATATGGGTGCTGATATAGCCTTTATCCAAGAAACCCATCTTAAAACTCTATAGAATATTTATTAAGAACCGCAGTGATACCTATGAGCACGGAGATTAGGCGGGAGAGATTCTAGCAAGACAGTTGAAATGTGCAAGAGCCAGGCAAACTATTAATGGGGTCGCAACCCGAGATGGTGGAACTGTTACAGATCAACAGGATTATAAGTTGTATAGCTCCGATAATACCAATGATTCTAACCATCTCTCTGACTTTTTTAGAGACCTAAAGATTCCAACATTGTCCCCAGACGAGGTTTCCACCCTGGATGCACCTCTGCAGCAGCAGGAGATCATAATGGCAATAAAATCATTACAGTTTTGCCGATCACCAGGCCCTGATGGTTTACCGAACAAATTTTATGCCGCCTTTGCTGGAAAACTAGCCCCTGTGTTAGCTACATTATATACTGACTCTCTTGCCAAAGGTGTTTTGCCTGATAGCCTAAATCAAGCTTGTATAACATTACTTCCCAAAAAAGATAAAAACCCTTTGGAATGTGGATCCTACAGGCCGATTTCACTCCTGAATTCAGACTATAAAATACTAGCAAAGGTTTTGGCCAACCGATTGGAAAAAGTTTTACCCAACATAATCTCTTCAGCTCAGACTGGTTTTATTAAAAACAGTCACTCCTTTTTTAGTATTCGTCGACTACTTAATATAATGTACGCCCCCAGTCAAGCTGCTTCTAAATGCCTCCATGGATGTGGAGAAGGCTTTCGATAGAGTAGAATAGGAATATCTATTCGAGGCCTTGCAAAGATTTGGGTTTGGAAGTTCCTTTTTATCCTGGGTGAAATTACTCTATGCCTGTCCTTCAGCTATGGTACTCACTAATAACCGTTATTCTAAACTGTTCCGCTTACATCGTGGAACCTGTCAGGGCTGCCCCCTCAGCCCCCTCCTTTTCGTATTAGCTATTGAGCCATTGGCAATAGCTATAAGAAGTAAGCATGCTATTCAAGGCATTTCGCGATATGGAACTGAGCTATCAGCACGATTGCAGCGATTGCAGTATGGGTAGAAATGGAGAAGCTCTCTTCTGGTTCTTTCTTGCTATTGTCTGTCGTAGGTGCATCTATCTCGTTACCCAAAAGCCTGACAATTGAGAATCCTGTAGTTAATAATACTATCCAAATTTGCTTTCAGTTTAGAAAACATTTTAATCTTCTGAAGATGTGCTTAGGCAGCCCAGTAGCTTCCAACTATGTTTTTTCCCCTTCAGTGTCTGATGCCACATTTCAGGGCTGGCAGAGGTGAGGGCTGAGATCTTTAAAAGAACTATTAATTGACGGCACGTTTGCCTCATTTGAACAGCTGACTAATAAATACAACTTACCCCCCTCTCATTTTTTTAGGTATCTACAAATACGACACTTTCTTTCAGGCTCTATCCCAGGGTTCCCAAATAAACCCCCTAATGATGTAATGGATGACATTATGTGTTTTAACCCGGTTAAGAAAAAGGCCATATCATCAATACTTGTTCTGATTTTGCGCCTGGGTTCTTCCTCTATGTCTGCAATTAAGCGATCCTGGGAAGAGGATCTTAAAATCTGTATTACTGAAGCAGACTGGGGCAATGTTTTAAGTAATATTCACTCGTCCTCCATGTGTGCAAGACATTGCCTTCTGCAGTTTAAAATAGTGCATAGGGTACATCTCAGCAAATCAAAATTGGCAAAGATGTATCCTCAGATTGACCCAACGTGCGAAAGATGTAAATTGGCAGAGGCCACCTTGATCCATATGTTTTGGTCCTGTCCCAAAATACAAAAGTTCTGGACGGATGTCTGTGAGGCTTTGTCATGCATATTTGGAATGAGAGTGTCACTCAATCCACTTTTATTTTTATTTGGGGTCAATTCCGATGGTCTGGCACTACCGGCAGGGGGTCAAAGACTTATTGCCTTCTCTACACTATTGGCAAGACGTCTAATACTTTTGAAGTGGAAGGACGCAGCCCCGCCCACAGTTTCGCAATGGGTTAAGGATGTATTATTTCATCTTAAATTAGAGAAAATTAGGTTCGCTTTGTATTTTTGTATTTCATTGTGAAAAATAATAAATATATTAAACACCAAAATAATAAAATAACAGCATTTACATTTATGTTAGACTACTTTTAATTAACTGCTTTAGCCCACTTACAATGAAAATTAAAAAAAAAAACTTGTTCATGACCTGTGTAGTATGTTAACACTATTGGAAGTAAAAATAACTTGAACTCCAAGTTTGAAAACACAACTTTCTTTCTTTCTTTTTTTTTTTTTTTTTATAAAGCTCTGACTTGTATTATGAGTATGAGTCTGTGGTCTAGGAAATACAGTATATAATGACCAATGCTGGGCAATTAATTATATAGTTACTTCTTCAAAAAAGTAACTGAGTTTTGCAAACAACATTTTTGCAGCTGTTTACCTAAAAATGCAGCCAAGGTGTTTTTTTAAAATAAATGTTTCAAACTATATACAGAACAATCAGGTGTTCTGCATCAAATTTGATGCCACACAAATTATTTGTGCCACTCCAAAAAAAAAATTTCTGTCCACTATGAGATAAAGGAGAACAACAGCCTGATACCTGCAGGCCTGACAGCAGGAGATGTATCACTCCTGTAACACCTGTAACATTCAGCAGATGCCTCATTGTTCTCACGCACACAAGAAAACTATTGAAAACTATCGCAAATCTCTCACATCTCAAAACACCACTGTCAGTCCTAAAACTTCCCCCTTCCTAAGCAACTAAATGCCATGTTGCCATATCATTTTTTGATTGGTCGACATAGTACTTTTTTCCACCAATAGGAAAAGGTGGGGGTTTTTTGATTTTGTTTTTGCTCACAGGCAGAGAGTGCTTTCGAGCGTGTTCCGTATAAAACGCTGGTTTTACCGTTTCTTCCCGCAGTAAATATAAATAACAATGGTATTCAGGAAGGCAACCAAACATTGCATATATTTTTATCATAACTCTGGTTTTACGTGGCCTACAACAACACAATTTAAAAACTGGTATAAAGTCCACACTTTTTCCGTCAATTGTTCCGTCTGTCCTGCTCACATCTCCAATGGTTGTACACGTTGTGATTAACGTGGCTTCACTCCACATCAGCCACGTCGCTTTGCTAGCTAAAACACCGGTGTCGGCACATAAGGACGCTGTCATAGCCTGTCAACAACACTGATTAGCTGTGTATATACGAATGTGAATCGCATTATTGGCTGGACTATGGGATAAGGTGGCATCGTTCTAATCCCATACGGGAGCAGCCAGTCACTTACTGACTAACACTGCAAAACAGAATTGTTAAAGTATTAATTTTAATTTCAATTCAGGTAGATTTTTTTTCTGTGCACAGACCGTGCCAGCAGTGCGCAATTGCGCACGCGCAGCTTAGAGGGAACATTGGTCACAAGTCATGTATCCATTATAAAAACTGAGATTTATATATAAATAATGTCTTACCAATTTGTCCGTAGGCTATACTGATGAGCCTTTCATTCACTAGCTTGTCTGTTTTGGGGTTTCTGGGCTGTCTCTTCATGATGTCGCTCTCAGCTTTCTCATAAGCCAGGGAGATGGCAGGGACCTGCAAAACCACAAGTGAATAAATATATACATGAACTTTCCACCCAAATTTGAGTTCAGTTGAATCTCTCTATAGAACAGGATGAAGAGCCAAACAGCTCACCATGTCAGTTCCCAGATCAATACAGAGGATAGTGACGGTTCCCAGGGGCAGAGGGATGTTGGCGATGATGAAGAGGAGGAAGGGTGAGATCTCGGGGATGTTACTGGTCAGAGTGTAGGCGATGGACTTCTTCAAGTTGTCAAAGATCAGACGGCCTGAACAAAGTAATTTAGCAGATTCAGTGATGCTTCGTATTTTGTATTTCCAGATTTCTGCAGGTGTAGGTCTTGATATAGATCTTACCTTCTTCCACTCCAGTGACAATGGAGGCAAAGTTATCATCCAGCAGGATCATGTCAGCAGCCTGCTTGGAGACATCAGATCCAGCAATGCCCATGGCAACACCGATGTCAGCTTTCTTCAGAGCTGGAGAGTCATTCACACCATCACCTGTCACGGCCACAATGGCTCCCTGGACAAGGAAGAACATGTTTTTACAAGTTCCAAACAAAACATTTGTCAAACTGTGTCTGTGAGAATCCCCCCCGATGCTCACCTGTCTCTGGCATCCTTCCACAATGATCAGTTTCTGTTGAGGGGAGGTCCTGGCAAATACAATTTCAGTGTGGTGCTTCAGCAAATCATCAAGCTCCTCTGAGGTCATGTCTTTAAGCTCACCACCATGGACAACACAGGCCTTAGCATCCCTGAAGAAATTACAACAACATTAGTACAACAGTAGGGTATCGTCAGGAGATTAGAAAGAAAAAAACAAAAAAATAAAGTCAATTTGACCAAAACAAAGACAGCATCACCCTTAGGAAAAACTAGGACTCCCAATTATAGACAATGAGTTCTAGCTCCTCAGCCACACCTACCCTACAGCAGCTGCTTTGTTCTAAGGTGGCTGTGGCTGAGGAGGTAGAGCAGGTTGTCTACTAATTGGGAGTCCTCCATCTGCATCCAAGTATCTTTGGGCCAGTTACTGAACCCCGAGTTGCCACAAATCCAGAGTAAATGTAAGGTTAAAAGTTAAAATGGAGTAGAGGTAAGGTTAAAAACACTTTTGGCATAGAAAAGGGTGCTTGTGTGACTGTGTGTTGAAGAGGTAATGAAGCTTGTAGTAAGAAAGTGCTTTAAGTGCTAAGGTAGAGTACAAAAGCACTATTTAAGAACCAGTCCATTCACCAGCTAATGGCCACAGAACGATTTTTACCAGCTGCTCCTTACCTTCAGAGATACTAGCACAGTGAATCTTTGAAAGAGAACTAACCTAGGGTTGACCTCTGAAACTGGAACATTCAGACGGGCAGCAATGTCTTCAACAGTCTCATTGCCTTCTGAGATGATACCCACACCTTTAGCAATAGCCTTGGCTGTAATTGGATGGTCACCTGTGACCATGATGACCTGAGAGAGAAGAGATGAGAAAAAATTGGAGTACTTTGTACAAACAAAAAAAACAAATATCTGGTCATCCAAAAAGTTATCATACCTTGATTCCAGCACTCCTGCATTTACCAACAGCATCAGGCACAGCAGCACGAGGAGGGTCAATCATGGCCATGAGTCCGACGAAGCACAGGTTCTCAGTGGGGAAGTTCACTTCATCAGTATCAAAAGCAAATCCCTCTGGGAACTGGTCATCAGGCAGGTGACAGTGGCAGAAACCTGAATAAGACACAAAGAAAATGCTAGTCAGGACTTTGCAGAACTTTGCCTTGTTTCCACTACCTAATAAAGGATGTAGCTATAGAAGGAATGCTCTGTACCCAAAACTCTCTCTCCAAGACCTCCCAACTCAACATAGGCATTCTGGAAAGCATCTTTCATCTCATCATCCAGAGCCTGCTCTTTGCCCTGAAGCACAATGGAGGAACAGCGGTCCAAAATCCTCTCTGGAGCTCCTTTCATCACCAACAGATGCTTGGTTTCCCCAGGAGTGGTGTTTTTATGGATGGAGAGCTTTGGGACAACAGAAAGGCTGGATTTAAATTCAGGTTTTATCTATACTATCAGTGGTTTATGTAATGAAAAAAACTGGTTTACTCTAGACAGCTTTGATAAGAACTTTAGCCAAAAACAGCTTATGATTAATCCAACCACTAGGGGGCACGAATCAGCATTTACTACTAAATATGTTGTGCACCGAGACTATACATAACAGACCAAGATAATCAAAGATTTAATTAAAAAGGGCATTCCAGAATGGCCTAAAACCTGCATGCCTTCTAATGTCCAGAAGGTCTGTTTGGATAAAGCAGTCTGTTTGTATTGATGACTGTATGATATTAAACCTGAGTAAATACTTTACCGATTAGTTTATTGTCTAACTCTTTTAAATTTGCAGATGCTCAACTGGCAAACCACAGCGTAATTTAAACTAAAATATATGATAAAGCAGGGTAGGGTTTAGGGGATTGCCAGGCTGTGATTGTCAAGTTGCCTTTGTATTTGGTTGTTGTACTGTTTGTTTCACAGTCAGAGCCACAAGCCTTCTTGTTCAGGTTAAAAAAGAAATGATGGAAACAGCCTAATGCTCAAATCAATGCTTTAAAACAACACTTGAGTGGCTAAACAATCTGTGAATCAGTTTTCTTTTATTTTTGAGCTTTTATCACACTATCTGAATGGTTTACCTGGTATTTGTTTGTGGAATTGAAAGGGATCTCAGCAATTTTGGGGTATTTTTCTCTCATTTCACTGACAGATCCACAGCACAACTCAATACACTTCAGCAAGGCAGCTTCTGAGGCATCACCAGCGACATCTCTCTGTGGATTTTAGAAAAAAACAGTCATTAAAATTGGATCAACAATCACATCCCATGCCTTCTTTATTACAATATGTTGCAAATGTAGACTGATGTATACAGAACTATATATATAGATAATTTGTTGTTGAATTACATAAAATATACAGCACCTGGGTTTTAATGAATACCACTCCCTAAACTGGGTAGATGATTTTGAGGACTAGGATTCAGTTTTAATTTAATTCCACAGTACAATATCACTTGTATCAAATGTTGATTTACTCTTACACTCTTATATAAGCTTATATAAACTCTAATATAATTTGCCGACTATGCATTGCATTACATTTGATTCCGTCCATAATGAGCATTAGTAGCACACTTGCCAGGATTCATTATATATATTAACTTATGTTTTTTTTCTGGCCAGCCATCGCTAAAGAACCAGCTGTATATTTAAAACAGCCTTTAATTATCTTGAGTGCTTTTCTAAAGATTTCTAGCGCTGATTGGCTGCATTTGTATTTGCTTGTATCCCAAAAGTTCCAAGCCAAGTCATAACACTGCAGCACTTCACACATAGTCACTGCATCCCATGTTCACTGGGTATACTATCAAATTCCTTAAAATATTTAAAGGAATTAGGTCAATACACCACAAGGTAATAAGCTCTGTGCTTGTTTACAACCAGAGCTGTGAGGATTTGCTCCACTGAAACAAAGGTTCTTACAGTGGGGAATTATTTGGAGTCTTTCGCGATGGTCACGATGGATGAACTAGAGTACAACAGGTAGTGCTTAGGAAGCTGAGTAGTTTTACAGATGAAGATTTCTCACCTTCAGAATGGGAACGTTGCTCTGGTCAGCCAGGAAAACGGCGCGGTTGCAGAGTCCAGCGATTCTGGACAGATTAGCCCAGGTGGCAGAGCTCCTGTCAAAAGAGGTACCGCTCTGGTTCTCAGTGGTGTCAGCCTCATGGATCTGGTTGTCAAACCACATGTGGGCCACAGTCATTCTGTTCTGGGTCAGGGTGCCGGTCTTGTCAGAACAGATGGTGGAGGTGGAGCCCAGAGTCTCGACAGCTTCCAAGTTCTTCACCAGGCAGTTCTTCTTGGCCATACGCTTAGCAGTCAGAGTCAGACACACCTACAGACAATTTAGGTTTTAAGAACCACAGTCTTTTTGTATCAATAAATATAAGGTATTTAAAAGGAATGCCATTAGACACCAAAACTCACAGTGACAGTAGCCAAAAGACCTTCTGGCACGTTGGCGACAATGATACCAATAAGGAAGATGACAGCCTCCAGCCAGTTATATCCAAGGATGAGAGAGAGGATGAAGAAAGAAACACCCAAGAACACGGCCACTCCAGTGATGATGTGGATAAAATGCTCGATCTCAATGGCAATGGGAGTTTTTCCGCCCTCTAGACTGGAAGCCAGGGTGGCGATGCGGCCCATGACGGTATTATCACCAGTGTTGATGACGATTCCTCTGGCTGTGCCTGAAAAGAGAAGACAGACTGAGTCCATGGAAGCTTGGTGATGATTCATGATCTCTATATACATTTCTATGTCAACCACTAATTGTCCATGCTGTACCTTCAATACAGTTGGTGGAGAAGAAAGAAATATTCCTGGTTTCCAGTGGGTTTTCATTGGAGAAGTCTGGAGATCGAGTCTGGGGCTCTGATTCACCAGTCAGGGAGGAGTTGTCCACCTGAGGAATGAAAGCACAGAAGCAGGAATTAGTGACAAAAGACATCATGCTGATCAAGCCAGAAAAAGGATATATTGAGAAGCTGAGATGGAGGTGGGTTGCCAAACAGCTTGCAGGTGAGCAACAAATGTATGTTGGGTAAAGAAACTCAAACACAGTCTAGATAAGATTCCTCGTTAGGAAATATAGAAAGGTTTCTGATAAGCAATCATCCGATGCTGAGATCATGATGTGAGCTTGCCTTTAATGCTTTTGTGGACTAACATTCCGCCCAATTACTCAAAAACCATAACACATGAATCAGAAACATTATCACGGGGCAGCTTGAGTGTAAAGAAGTAAATTGAACTGTCTAAAAATATATATTAGCTATCAAACCCATGCTCTACAAAAGTATTTGTTGGGGTTAACACAAGTAGTTGAGATACAGACCTTGCAGCCATGAGCAGAGATAATTCTCAGATCAGCAGGGATCCTGTCTCCTCCTTTCACCTCCACTAAATCTCCAAGCACCACCTCCTCAGCATTGATGTTCTTCTTCTCTCCATCACGGATAACCAGGGCTTGCTATAAAACCAAAGACTTAAGTTAAACATTATAAAACAATAACTACATTATAAAACATGTCAAAAAGACATGATGAATATTTCTTGTTTTTAATTCCCAGATGATTCAGATGAGTGATGGTAAAATGTATCATCATTGTTGTAATACTGATGAAGAAACACTACTCCTTAGAGTTGTGCAACTAGTACTGTTGCTTGTTGCCAAAGACTTTAGTTAAACATTATAAAACAATAACTACATTATAAAACATGTCAAAAAGACATGATGAATATTTCTTGTTTTTAATTCCCAGATGATTCAGATGAGTGATGGTAAAAATGTATCATCATTGTTGTAATACCGATGACGAAACACTACTCCTTAGAGTTGTGCAACTAGTACTGTTGCTTGTTACCACTGGGAGGCTACAAAGCAATTTGAGACAAAAACAGTGTGTATAAATGGGCTGTTACATTAGCTTTTCTTTTTGTGTCTCACCTGTGGGACCAAGTTCTTGAAGGACTCCATGATCTTGGAGCTCTTGGCCTCTTGGTAGTAGGAGAAGCAACCGGTGATGATGACAACAGCAGAAAGCACAATACCTAGGTACAACTACATGAAGAGAGAAGAGAGACATAACCTTTGTAACTATTAATTCTTTAATTAATATGTCACAATCTATATAAAGAAACTATCATTACGTTATCATTTGTAGGTTCATCTTCTGAGGCAGCCTGGATACCATAAGCCAAGAAGCAGAGGATGGCACCAATCCACAGCAGCATGGAGAAACCACCAAACAGCTGTAAACAAGAGGAAATAACAATCAGGCTTTGCTGGTTGTACTGGTTTACAGTGACACAGACTTAATTTGCATTTCTAATATTTGAATATTCAAAAACAGGTTTGTGGTTTGCAAGGGGAGGATGTTTGACTCTTACCTGTTTGCAGAACTTGACCCATTCAGGTGTCGTGGGGGGAGGTGTGAGGGCGTTGGGGCCATCTCGGGCCAGGATCTCTTTTGCTCTGGAGGAGGAAAGACCCTAAAAAGAAAAACAAAGATAAGAAGAAGCTGTGCAAACTATAATATAAAAAAATATTCATCTGTTCTCTAAATCTGTCTAAATCTTCATTTACTGGGTGAGAACCATAATAAAGGACAAGAACAAGAACGGTTTTATTTGGTAAACAGGTTCACTCTATTCCACAAAGACATGGTGGATTAAGGTCTGGTTGACACAAAACAAAAGAAAACCCAAACGCGGGAAGAAAATTATCTCCCTAATCTTAAAATGAGAGCTTCCTCTGTTTTATGTGTGACTTGCAGTAAATGAAAACTCAACATACCAGTAGTAATAAAACCAAGACAGAGAAATATACCAGATGATCAAGTTGTATTTCTATTACTTCATGTGTGACTGAAAGTCTCTTTAAACAAATACCAAGATTAACAAGGAGCTTTTTTTCTCTCCTTGTTGGCAGGATCAATAAGTCTGGTGTTCTGGTGTGAATGAAGCCTTTGTTTTAGGGCAAACTCAGACAGATCAGATTTCAGGAGATAACCAGCGTCACTCAGGCATTTGGCCGTGGTGGAATTGTATTGGCTAGTGCAATTGGATTCTGTGTGTATGTAACCTTAGCTTGATGAGGAAAACATGAAGAACAACTATTGTGTAGGAGCTAGCTTTGCTTTCTTTGTACAGTGTGGCGTGCACTGATACCTTAAAGGGCTACTCTCTTTCCTCTTCCTAGAAATTTCTCGTGTCTTCTCTTGTTTGTGGGAACATGTAGCATCATTGTAACAATGCAACAGCACGACTACTTTCTAACAAAGTAGTCTTTGACCTGCTTGCAAATCATACTTATAGCCAAGACCATTACAGTACTTTTAAATAACAGGGACACTTTTTATTTCTATCCAGTGTTTTGAAAAGTCCCTTTTCACCTGCTTTTCATTGGGGGGAAGGAAGGAATGAGGCCAACACCTGTAAAACTAGGCTAAAAACCAAGAAATGAATTTCTTTGCTGCATGACTATCTGTGCCTCCACTTCTTTGCTCTTGGATAAACACTACACTGCTGGATAAGTACAAGAAAAAAGTGAAACTTTGTCCACGTCTTTAGTCCGCTGTTTGACCTCAGCTTGGATTGTGAAATCTTCCCTTACCTTTGTCTTTATCAGCTGAAAGACTCACAAAAACAAAGACACACATACACACATCTGGAATGCTCACCCTGGTTAGGTCAGTTCCATATTTTCTGTGAAGTTCATCCAAGGTTAACTTGTGATCATCCTATGGAGAGAGAAGGAAAGAGACTGAGAGACATTGCATAAGTGAGACATGAAGGCTGCCGTGAGCTCAGTGACGTTCGGATTGGCTCAAGCAATCAGTTTGCTGCGAGCAAACACTCCGTCAATCGATGTCATCCAACTGATAGACTGATGTTTGCTCTCAAAAGTTGGTGCTCATTTGTTTGACATTTCAGCAAAGCTCCCCAAGAACGCTATCTGACTCAGAGTCTAACTCACGTCATTATCAGTGACATCAAAGTGAATTTGGTGCAAGATTTTCATAATGATTTCTTGTAGCGTTTAACCATGAGTGTTTGTAAGCCACCAAACGTTTTAATTAAGCAATAATTCAGTTAATTCCAAATGCGATAGCGGCAGAAACTAAAGTAGCTCTACAAATGAACCACCAGAGATGCATGTGTTCATCGATGCCTACAGTGAGATTATCTCATGTCATTCGGATGAGCTGCAGTGATATCTAACTCCCACCTTTCATTGATTGGAAACTGAGAGACAACACAGTCATGCGATCAAGAGTGCACTAAAGCAATTTAATTTCCATTTCCAGACAAAAACAAACCAAAACAAAAATTATTATTTACATAAATAAAGCAAGGATGTTGTTTTATAGCCACAAATTTATATGTTAATGGTTTTAAAGATAGCAGCAGATAATCTTCTGGGACTGCTGTGTCACATATCATGAGGTGACGTTGCCTAGCAACCACCTATCAATGGGCTAAGATGACCCATTTCTTTTTTTTCTTTTTTTTGGTGTTTATGCACCTACAGCAAACCAGCTCCAGCATCACTATCACTTTGATTTTACAACGATACCATCTGATTTGTATCCACAAAACCTGGATGGTGTATTACGTGGGTTGTGACGTCATCACGTTGCCTAGCAACCGCCTACCAACAGACTAAAAATCATAGCACGTGTACTGTGGCATGGGCATGAGCTGGTGATACGAAAGTACAGGATCATTTTGATTGTTTGAAGTGTAAAAGCTCCAGTCGTTTACTGCCTGCACTGTGAAAAGCGTGTCAGAGTTGTAGTTGCAGGTAAATGATTGTCACTCGGCTTTCTGCTTTAATAGATTGCAGTATCTTTTTTGGTTAACCTTTATTTAACAGAAGGAGTGCACATCAAGTTTCACTTACTGTGTGCTGGGTTGATCTGACTAGTTAAGTTTTTAATTAAAAAAGTTAATTAAACCACTTCTCTTTCTTCACTGTGCTTGATGACATTTCTCTGCACGCTTTCCTGTCACATGGGGAAAAAAATGGGGGTAACCGCATGGTTCAATCAGCATGGCCACCTTTTTGCATTACAATAAGCATGCAAAGTGTTCCATACCAAATGTGCCACAGATACTGTGCTTATATTACATGCTACAGGCTAGCTTTCATATTCTGGCTTATAAAGACCTACACCTTGGCCATCCACAAACTGCTGGGCCAGCTGAAGAAACAAACTCTATAACTCAGTAAGATCTATATTTAGGACTTTCTGTTAGACTTTGTCACAATTTATCAAATCACTAGCTGCGTTGTGTTATTGTGGGCCTGTTCCCTTTGTCTTTAGCTGGACTTTGATGCCTCGGTTAATTGTATGATGATGCAATAATCATTAACAGATTGCCAGATCCATGGGTTTCATAGAGAGTCACCTACAGTTTTACTACTGAGCTGATACATTAATCCAATACGTTATTAATATTTAACTAAAGTTCAAATCTGGGGATTATCAATCCAAGCTGCCCTTTGACAGTAAATCTTATTTTGAAATGCACATTCAATGGTGGCCTGACACATGAAAGACAATGCTCTGTTTTAATTGCAGGCCATGGGAGGTCATGGCACTTTGGTGATAGGGTTGCCATGGCATTGAGATGTCCTTCAGTGACAGCAGGACTTTGAGATGTAGTTAAGATGTACACGGGACAGTAATCATTCATGTGTGTGGAAGATGGGGCTTTTATTACCTAATAACCCTCAGTATTCTGTGACCTGCAAGATGACATTGGGAAGAAGGGACTGTCGCTTGTGTCAAGACAAAATAATTGTAGAAGTGCCAAAGACCGCTAATAGCATGTTCTGTCAAAAATGTTGTTTTTAACAAGTTACCTTGGAGCCATGTTGGATATCTGGATATTACCTAACAATACATGTTTCCTTTGTGACCTTGTGAAAGTCATTGACCAGCAACATTTAAAAAACACCATTCTGCCAAATAATTGATGGTTCCTCATGACAGAAGTGACATTTCAACATAGATCGCTCACTAATACTTGAATGGTGTTTGGAGATGTTGGTAAACTTGCCTATGTGTCAACTGACCTTGTCAAGGACAAGGACAAGGCTAAAATATTTTCTAGAGTATACATCTTAAATACACGTGAATATGTACATATATACAAATAAACGAGTAACCAGTGACTTTACGTGGTATTTTTAAACACGCACTAGTTTTACCCGCTTCATCTGTTTTTGACTGATAACCAACAAAACTATGTTAATCCGAATGGATGGAAAATTTGCCTGGAATTGAAATGCATAATATTAAGTGTCTGAGATAAATGTCGCGCTGAGTTGTATCCAGTGGAGACGTGAGATGAGAGGTGAATGCCTCCATGTGTCGGATAAAAACCTAAACACTTGAAACTTTTAATAAAAGCATCCCTGGCTTCTAAAATACCAAAACGACCGTTTTAACTGGTCATCGGTGCTCTGCAGTTGACTTTCTCGTGAACTCACACCAAGTTCCTTGCTGACCTTGGGAAATGACCTAAGCAAGCTGCAGACTGTGACTGAGAAAAAGCTGACACCAGTGGAAAACACCTCAGTGTTCTGCTTTTTTTCCCCTCCCTCTCTCTCATCTGTCTACGCCAGGATGTTTAAAAACCTGTCTAAACTTTTAAGTGTGAAACTCCACAACTCCACCAGTGTCTACGTCATCAGAGTCCAGTGGGAAGAGTTGAAATTTTGAAGCCTAACAATAAAATAAATGCTGAGTGTTTGTGGAAGTTTATGCATTTGAAACATCCTGGCACTCCCACCCAGCACTGACGTGTTTGGTTGAGATCAGTCTTTATAGACATGGCTTGCAATTTAATTATAGCTGTGAGCTACACTATGCAAGCAGTCCCAATAATGTGTGACTGTACATGCAGCAGTGTAAGCACAGACCTACGTCTCATGTGACCAGCTGTGAGGCCAAAGCAGAGGTTTGTATCACTGGCAGTGACTGAGTGTTAACATGAACTGAGTGAATTTTATAAAATGACTTGACTTTAACTAGTTTAGATGTCATTTTGTAGGCTTTAGTGTCATCATTTCATGCTTAAATCACATAAATCGAGCCCTCAAGTGGCAACTAATTACAGACTGGCTTTGCTCAAGCACTCTGTACTCACAAGGTCGACTTCTTTTTTCAGATCGTCCATATCCTTCTTGGCCTTGGCCTTCTTGTCTTTCTTGCCCCCATCTTCCGAGGTTGCCGCCAGTTTGTATTCATCTTTCCCTTTCTGCAGTGAAGGAAAGGGAAACAAAGTTAGCCTCTGACAAAAAAACCCAAAAAAAAACAGAAAAAGCCTGAGGGAAGAAAGCCCTGGAACTTCCGATTTTAAGAAGCGGGAAGCTATGTCAACTGTCCTGATCAAACATATTGTGAAACTCCTGTAAATTATTATTAACACAAGTGAGATCTTTGAGTTCTGGAGTTCATAAACTTCCTAAAGCTGTAAAGAAAGACGTAGTCTAAGTCAATGTAGGAGAATTTGGCACTCGCATGCAAAGTTAAGCAACCTTAAGCAAACTTGTGACAGAGTTCCAACACTTACCCCAAGCCCCATGACTGCAGCACGAGTCAGAGAGTGGTCAGTCCAATTGCTTTTTAAAACTGAAACTTCCCACTCCGCCTCTGCCTCTCTCTCTCACGCTCACTCTCTTCCTCTTTTCAGTCGTCTTCCACTCTCCCCAGAGCAGAGAAGGTAGAGGCGGTTGCAGAAATACACCTTTATACCTGGAGGAATAAGAGGAGGGGCTTGCTGGGTGGGGGAAGGGAGCTAAAACTGGACAGGTAGCTTAGTTGGGGGAAGTTTACTTGCATTGGGAGGAGGCGTGCCTGAGAAAGGGTGGGCTAAATCTTACTCAACTTCTCATTTTTGTTCCCACTGTAGCCGGTCTTCTCCTTCCCTCTCCCTTCCAACTGTCCTAAAACCGTTTTTCGGCTTCTGTTTTTGATTAATTTCATCTGCAGTGTTATTCGTGCGAGGGCATTGTCTCAGGTTGTGTGTGCTTACCTCACACAGTGAAAGGCAAGATAGTGAGAGACACAGAGATAAAGCAACAGCTCCAAAGGTCAAAGTACAGCTTTGAAGGTGACTGATTGCCCAAAGCTTGAATAACAAAGACTGAAAGTAAAGTACCAAAAAAAGAAAAAAAAAGTGAGAAGCTGACTAAAACTGACTGACTTTTATCTTGCGAGGGCGCGGGAGATAGAGGGAGAACAAAACTGTTACCCAAAACTACGATAGCATGTGGAATGCAAAGGGAGTAAACCACTGAGCCTGAAGCTCAAAACAACCCCGCCCCCCCCCTGAAAAAGAATCTAATTTGAAAGTGTTTTGAGATTAAAATTTTTAGCTATCTCTTGCAAACTTGGCCAAAGTTGAATGGAAAAGTGTATCTTAATTGGTGCGGTCGATACACTTAACAGGATCCAAAAGGTTTGCAGCTGCCACTGGAATCCCCACCTCAGCATTCCTGAGGTTAGCAAAGTCTAAAGTAAAGCCATAAAGTTTTAACTGACAAGGTTTCAATGAATGATTAAGCAACATAATGCGCCTGCAATACTCCGTGCCCTTGAACAGAGCGACCACTGACTGCTGACTTCTTAACTGAATGACAGTCCCTGTGAAGCAAATGCACTGCCCAAAAGTTTTCAGCACTAGCACTCAAAGAGCCACGGTGGAACTGAAGGACACTCGTGACCCCCAATGTCCCTTTTGGAACCGACACGTGCCGTTAACGCAACTGAAACTTTAGCTGTGAGGATTAAGGGCTGTCCTTGATGGCTGACTGGTGGGGGTTGTTGGATGTGTTTGTAGTAAACTTACGGCTGTTTGTAGTCACTCAACTATTGCAGGGTGGGGGGTTAGCAACGGAGTGGGAGGGAGCTTGCAAAACACTAGGGGGCGTGGGGGCGGGTGGGGGACACATGGAAAATCTCAGAAATGAACATAAGGGCTTGTAATGAATGATTAGGCAACATGGTGGCCAAGAAATACTCTGTGCCCTTGAGCAGACAAAGTGATCTCTTGACTTGTTGTCAGACTGTTAGAAGCAACAGAAAACAGGCTAAAATGACCCTAAATGATGAGATAATCCCACGTTTACCAACAAGGAAAGCCTGGACAAAATTATCCACTATGCAAGCAGCGTCAGTGCACAGTATTTATGTTTTATTGAAAGCGCCACACATACATCAACATAATCTGACTATGACTTGTGGTGTTAGTGGTCTAACATCTCAAACATAGGTGTAGCATATGAAACACTCCTGTGTCCCATGCATGGTGCTGGCTCAGTAGTATGTCTCTAGCTCCACCCAACCTAGAAACCAAAGGAGACGCAATTAGGAACATCGCACATCTCGCCTCACATGCACCAGGGTTGACAAACTGGTGCGTTGAAAAAACAAAAGCCATGGTTTCAACAAGCTTGCACTCAATCCGTTAGGTTTGCTGGCAGCAATCAAAAGAAAAGAGACTCGACTTGTGGGAGGGGGGGCGGGGCTTTGAAGATATATGTTGCTGAACTTTGGCCAAATGCCACCATGGCTTTGGTGGCAATGCTATTAGAAGATGTATCCTGCAGGGGCGGGAGACGCTGTGTCATTTTGGTCTCACAGATGCTGATGAGATGACATCATCAGTGAGGCCATAAATAATCAGCCTGGGATGAAATGACTAAAAGGATCACAAGACACTGAAATGACCCTGTAGCTCAAAAGCTATGAGTGGAGTTTCATGTAAATGTAATTGAGTAAAACTGTCCTAACATGTCTCATGTGTTAGTCTAAATGTTAACTAGTCGGACATCCTAAAAAAATCCAAGTATTTCTGGTGGAAAGGCCAGCAACATAGTGTATTAGGTGGCGATTGTATGGGATTTGGCATATAGTAAATAATAATAAATTAAAAAGAGTAAATTAAATGAAATAAAAATCTGGAAAATGAAACACACATATTTTAATGCACTGTTGTCCCATTTATCCACCCGTGTGCATTGGTGTGAACGGCCACTTTTAGAAACATCAGCTTCACAGATGTGTGCCTTGCTTAAATATAATGTAACTATTACCTGTTATTAATTCCACCAACTTTGTTCTGGTCAGAGTATCATAATAAAAATCCTTAAAAATCCTTGATGTGGGCAGTTTAATGCAGGAACAATTCCTATCAACTGTATGACTGTGCAGGAGAAAGAGTACATCTACTGATCACGGAGGGGCTTTTAACTGCAGCAGCTTGAGAGGACGTAAACATAAATGGTTCCCACCCCCTTCCACCCAACCAACAGCTGAGCTTTAATGCCAGCCAGCTGATGGGCTCCTTTGTTTCAGTGGATGTGGTTCAGTAGTATGAAAATAGTTCCCACATGAAACTGTGCAAAACAAGGTTTGTAGAGTTTTTGAGCAACTAGGCCCTGATTACAGGAAGGATACATCGGTGCCACTGGCACTACAAAGAGAATGTTATTTAGTTTCATGACATTTAAGAGAATGGAGACATTTCCACAGCCTATACTGTATCACCAAATCTGGGCACTACAGGCCCAAGTTAGATTTTGCAGTGAACTATTCCTTTAAGTAGCAGGCTCGTCAAAGCACTTGATCATTTCTCTTCAAATTTGGATGTACAATAGATTTTAACGCAAAACAGCACATTTTGTGCTTCTGATTTCTCATTTGGGTAAAAAGGAGTTGCACGCTACTTCATTCAGATTAAAATGCAGAGACAAAACGGGGGTCCTGGGTGCCTCAGATAGTGAAAAAAATGTAACAGAGTTAGTGAAGCTCTTACCTCCTGGGTTTTGTCTGAGGATATATCTTCTGACTTCATCATAAAGGAAGATGACAAGGGAGTAAGGGAAGGCACAGAACCACCACAATGGCCTAAAGGTATGGATGGACAGTCAGGTTGAGTTACATGGCAAAAAAAGCAAAACAAAACACAAGCACACTCGTCTTTTTTCTGTAAGGTTCAATAAAGGCACATGAAAAGCTTTTGGAGTGAGCATTAGGCTGCAGAGAACCGGCTATTAGAATGAATTCAGAAGCTGTTAAAGCAAAACGAGGCAGAGAAATCTGAGGACTCTGGGTCGAGGACACATCCTGCTGATGCGTTCATCTCTTTGAAACTGCTCTCTGGCGACTCTAACGAGGTTACTGAAAGACCACTAATGCAAAGCCCTGAAAACCAGCCCACAAAACTCTGGGATCTGTTTGTTATGTTTTTGTGCTTATTTCAGTGTCCTAGATCTAGTGCAGCTGTCTACATCTGAATATATCCACAGGTAAACAAAGAAATTAAAAAAATAAAAGAGAGTAAAATAATCAGAAATAGGGACAACAACACAGAATAAGAAACTGGGATTATTTAAACACCAGAAGACACCCAAAGAAACAGGGGAGTGGGTAAGTTAGGGAAGTAGCATGCGAACTTTTCAGCTAATGAGCCTAAAGTGTCTTCAATGCTTTCTATTGTTCTCTTTTGGGCAAAGAAACTCATTAGTAATAGCAGCTCTTGTGCTTCGCTCTGCCTCTGAAGAGGAAATTACCAGTGACACTAGATAATAGCCGTCTTATTTTCAACAAGAAGGTAAAGCAAGATGACACCACTGAATTAAACACAACAAGATCAACACTTCACCAGGGGATTGTCTTGTGTTCATGAATGTCATTGCATGAATAAAGGTGACAAAGAAGACGGCCACAAGAATAACAGTGGAAGAGCAAAAGTGTGCTTTATGAATAATTATTGAATTCTAAGGGTGTTTTCCTGAATTTGTGGTATTACTGGATGAAAAAGAAGAGCACAAGCTTGTCTGTGCGCTTGACTCACTTCATAGGGTACATTCTTAGGGCAACATCCATGCCCGGGCAGTATGACAGAAAGGCAGCCAGTGCCGTCTCCTCAACGAGCCCAAAGATAAGGATGCGGTTCCTGCAGGGAAAAAAAAAGTCAGAATCACCAAAACACTGGTGAATATTCTTAGATGTTCTAAAATCAAGCATCACAACATGGGAGGTCATTAAACTTTAAAGGTGCTCTTAGTTTTGATGTAAGTCCCGCCCTGAGATCTCTTGTGTCTCCACATATACGTACGTCATTCCTTGCTTCAAAATGGAGTTCCTCCTGGTCTTACAGATGATTAGATCAGCCCACTGGACGATTACAATGCTTGTGAAGAAAGCTGTGTGGCAGGTGAACTCTACAATCTTTCTGCGCTCATATGTCTAGTGCACAAAAAACAAAATGATAAGCTTAGAAAGCCTTTTCGAGCACTGAAACTCAAGTGAACAACACAATAAAGCTGAATAATTCTCCCAGTTCAGAGTACATGTAGTAGCATTACTGTGACTGACCCATTCCTGTCCATAACTATCTTCCAGGTCATTTAGATATTTGTCATCCCACAGCACTCTCAGTCCTATCAGGTCCATGGGGAGGAAACCGTTTTCAGCCAGGATGACAAAATATGTGAAGAAGCCAGCTGTGGCCTGCATCATACCTAACAGGAGAAAAACAACAGGGAACTTCAGGAAATGCAGATTGTATTGATTTTTCTTTTTACATTCTGTAAGGTGCTTGAAGGTCCCCGACTACTTTTGATCACAAGGTGACTGCACAGGTCAGCTGATAGGAGGCAACCTTTCTGAAACCAGTAGTTCAGTCTGACTTGGGCTGACTGATGTCACTCTCAGTGGGATTGCTGAAGGTTTGCAAATAACTGCAGCAAGAGATATGTATTTGTAGTGGGGCGTGGTCTGCAATGCCTCTCCAGGTGAGATGGATGAACCTGCGTGGCAACTGCAATCACGCTTCGCCAGCTTAAAAGTCTGTGACTGTTTAATCTTGTAGTTGTTGTTGTTGTGGATGTGTGTGGTTGACAGCTGCAGAAATGCAGCCCATTGTGAGTGTACAGCAACTGTGTGTGTGAAAAGTGGTTGAATAAAGATGCTGAAAAGTGTAAGAATGTCGTTGGGTCTGCTGTGGTTATTTTACAGTGGTGCCGAAACCACTGTAAAATAAGTGGAGTGGCATGGCAGACCCAGGACCGGGCCAGCCAGGGAAGGCGCTGGCCCGAATAGTGATCAAACTCACAGCCACACAACAAGAGCAGGCGGTGTTGTCATGCTTCCGGCGGGAAGAGCTGCAGGACAAAACCGAGCAGCATGTGGAGGTGGTTAAGGCATGGCAGCTCGGATCCGGACCTGGCTGCCACTTCCGCCAGAGTGAAGGAGGTAAGGACTGTTCTGGCGTCCGTGCCGACCCCCAGGGCGTGACCATCTAGGCTGCACCCATCCCCACTCCTAGGGTGGGAGCGTCGATGCCCGGCAGGGGCCTGCAGCCATCTGCCATTTGAGGGGGCGACCGTGGCTCAGGCGGTTGGGAAGTGCATCTGTAACCGGAAGGGCGACGGTTCGATCCCTGGGCTCTCTGTCCTGGTCGTTGTGTGTACCGCCTACTGGTGTTGGCCAGAGGGGCCGATGGCACGATATGGCAGCCTTGCTTCTGTCAGTCTGCCCCAGGGCAGCTGTGGCTACAACCGTAGCTTGCCTCCACCAGTGTGTGTGAATGTGAGAGTGAATGAATAGTGGCATTGTAAAGCGCTTTGGGTGCCTTAAAAAGTGCTATATAAATCCAATCCATTATTAATTCCCATCTATCAATAGCTCGCCCTTCATAATTACAGACATTTTAGATAGACCATTCAAACCATTCAACCATGCAACTGATAAATAATGCACAAATTGGCAAAAGAGTTAGAATTACCTTTTTGAGGGTTTTTGGAAAATTATATGTCATATTGAAGGTGCAGAATTCTCAAATACTGCCACAAAAATATGGATACAGTATAGTTAAAGCTGAATAAATAAATGATGCCTTACCAATCTGTCCATAGGATATACTGATTAGCCTTTCATTCACTAGCTTGTCTGTTTTGGGGTTTCTGGGCTGTCTCTTCATGATGTCGCTCTCAGCTTTCTCATAAGCCAGGGAGATGGCAGGGACCTGCAAAACCACAAGTGAATAAATAAATACATGAACTTTCCACCCATATTTGAGTTCATTTGAACCTCTCTATAGAACAAGATGAAGAGCCAAACAGCTCACCATGTCAGTTCCCAGATCAATACAGAGGATAGTGACGGTTCCCAGGGGCAGAGGGATGTTGGCAATGATGAAGAGGAGGAAGGGTGAGATCTCGGGGATGTTACTGGTCAGAGTGTAGGCGATGGACTTCTTCAAGTTGTCAAAGATCAGACGGCCTGAATAAAGTAATTTAGCAGATTCAGTGATGCTTCGTATTTTGTATTTCCAGATTTCTGCAGGTGTAGGTCTTGATATAGATCTTACCTTCTTCAACTCCAGTGACAATGGAGGCAAAGTTATCGTCCAGCAGGATCATGTCAGCAGCCTGTTTGGAGACATCAGATCCAGCGATGCCCATGGCAACACCGATGTCAGCTTTCTTCAGAGCTGGAGAGTCGTTCACACCATCACCTGTCACGGCCACAATGGCTCCCTGGACAAGGAAGAACATGTTTTTACGAGTTCCAAACAAAACATTTGTCAAACTGTATCTGTGAGAATCCCCCCCGATGCTCACCTGTCTCTGGCATCCTTCCACAATGATCAGTTTCTGTTGAGGGGAGGTCCTGGCAAATACAATTTCAGTGTGGTGCTTCAGCAAATCATCAAGGTGTTCTGGGGTCATGTCTTTAAGTTCACCACCATGGACAACACAGGCCTTAGCATCCCTGGAGAAATTACAAACGCATTAGTATAACAGTAGGGTATCATCAGGAGATTACATCAGGAAGTAAATTATGTGAACTTTGGTACTGTCAGCAAAAAAGTGTTCAATAACACTGTCACCTAATAAAATAATCAATCCTCAGTGCAGACAGTGAATCCCAACCTTTTGTTTTTAGCATTTATTTAATCCAACAGAATGTTATGTCATATTTTGTAAACATAGGTTTTATATGAGTTTAAAAGAGCCTAACAATCCCAACCCTGCAAAAGCGCTAAGAAGGATAGTAATTTTAGCGTGCTTTAACGTGAACACACACACACACTATAACTTGTTGATGAATAAAAAGCAAAGCCACCAGCTAAGCATCACACCAAGATTTAATAGATGTAAATTAATGGTAAAAGCCTTTTTGGCTGTGTAGCAGTCAGGACCTCTGAAAGACAGAGTTAATTTAATTTAGCAGTTTTTGCAATCTCAAGCAAACTTTAAAGCTGTATCATTAAAGAGAGAAACATTTTGAACAGTTCTCACTTGTGGTCAAGAAACTGTCAAAGCTACTTCAATAAATCTTTGAAAGAGAACTAACCTAGGGTTGACCTCTGAAACTGGAATATTTAAGCGGGCAGCAATGTCTTCAACAGTCTCATTGCCTTCGGAGATGATACCCACACCTTTAGCAATAGCCTTGGCTGTAATTGGATGGTCACCTGTGACCATGATGACCTGAGAGAGAAGAGAAAAAAATGGAGCACTTTGTGCAAACAAAAAAACAAACATCTGGTCATCCAAAAAGTTATCATACCTTGATTCCAGCACTCCTGCATTTACCAACAGCATCAGGCACAGCAGCACGAGGAGGGTCAATCATGGCCATGAGTCCGACGAAGCACAGGTTCTCAGTGGGGAAGTTCACTTCATCAGTATCAAAAGCAAATCCCTCTGGGAACTGGTCATCAGAGAGGTGACAGTGGCAGAATCCTGAATAAGATACAAAGAAAATACTTGAAAGATTCCCCTTTGGTAGCTAAAATTGAAATATACAGATAGCGAAGGAGGCTAGCTGTACCCAGTACTCTCTCTCCAAGACCTCCCAACTCAACATAGGCGTTATTGAAAGAGTCTTTCATCTCATCATCCAGAGCCTGCTCTTTGCCCTGAAGTAAAATGGAGGAACAGCGGTCCAAAATCCTCTCTGGAGCTCCTTTCATCACCAGCAGATGCTTGGTTTCCCCAGGAGTGGTGTTTTTATGGATGGAGAGCTGTGGGACAGCAGAGAGGCTGGATTTAAATGCAGGTTTAAGTGATTTACGTGAAGCAAAATTAAAATATAGCTTTACTCCAAACCGTTTGACAAGACTTTTTACTAGATTAATAAAAAACATTTAATAGATTCAGGTAAGGCAAGTTTTATTGCTAAAAATGCTGTTGTTAAAATTAGACTTGAATAAAATATATGTAAAATATAGACATGGCTTAGGGCCCTGAAAAGTAAGTTCATGCAATGTACTCTCACCAGCAGGGGCGGCTCCCCTGGTTGAAACAAGTAGTATGATTGCAGAAATGTATAAGGATATTACAGTCATTTTGTTCTGATTTATAACTTCAGTAAATACTAGGGCTGTCAGCATTAATCGCTTTGCAATGACGTTAACGGCAAAACCGCATTAACGTGGCGCTAACACGTTAATCGAGCACTAACACACTAACGCGTTGATGCCGTCCAGCCCCACACAAAGGGTGATCCACATTAACCCGTTAATGGAGATAAGCCGCATTAATGTGGTTTTGGCATTAACGTCATTTTAACGCGATTAACACTGACAGCCCTAGTAAATACTCAATAGTTTATCATCCAAATCTCTAGTTTAAGTGTTATTTAATTCAATGTGATATTTCTTTTGTAAATCAAGCCCTCATTTATAGTGAAATAGATAATAAAGTGCAAAGGGTAACTAGCCTGAGACTGACAGCTTAGCACTACAGGGAGTGCAGAATTATTAGGCAAATGAGTATTTTGTCCACATCATCCTCTTCATGCATGTTGTCTTACTCCAAGCTGTATAGGCTCAAAAGCCTACTACCAATTAAGCATATTAGGTGATGTGCATCTCTGTAATGAGAAGGGGTGTTGTCTAATGACATCAACACCCTATATCAGGTGTGCATAATTATTAGGCAACGTCCTTTCCTTTGGCAAAACGGGTCAAAAGAAGGACTTGACAGGCTCAGAAAAGTCAAAAATAGTGAGATATCTTGCAGAGGGATGCAGCAGTCTCAAAATTGCAAAGCTTCTGAAGCGTGATCATCGAACAATCAAGCGTTTTATTCAAAATAGTCAACAGGGTCGCAAGAAGCGTTTGGAAAAACCAAGGCGCAAAATAACTGCCCATGAACTGAGAAAAGTCAAGCGTGCAGCTGCCAAGATGCCACTTGCCACCAGTTTGGCCATATTTCAGAGCTGCAACATCACTGGAGTGCCCAAAAGCACAAGGTGTGCAATACTCAGAGACATGGCCAAGGTAAGAAAGGCTGAAAGACGACCACCACTGAACAAGACACACAAGCTGAAACGTCAAGACTGGGCCAAGAAATATCTCAAGACTGATTTTTCTAAGGTTTTATGGACTGATGAAATGAGAGTGAGTCTTGATGGGCCAGATGGATGGGCCCGTGGCTGGATTGGTAAAGGGCAGAGAGCTCCAGTCCGACTCAGGTGCCAGCAAGGTGGAGGTGGAGTACTGGTTTGGGCTGGTATCATCAAAGATGAGCTTGTGGGGCCTTTTCGGGTTGAGGATGGAGTCAAGCTCAACTCCCAGTCCTACTGCCAGTTTCTGGAAGACACCTTCTTCAAGCAGTGGTACAAGAAGAAGTCTGCATCCTTCAAGAAAAACATGATTTTCATGCAGGACAATGCTCCATCACACGCGTCCAAGTACTCCACAGCGTGGCTGGCAAGAAAGGGTATAAAAGAAGAAAAACTAATGACATGGCCACCTTGTTCACCTGATCTGAACCCCATTGAGAACCTGTGGTCCATCATCAAATGTGAGATTTACAAAGAGGGAAAACAGTACACCTCTCTGAACAGTGTCTGGGAGGCTGTGGTTGCTGCTGCACGCAATGTTGATGGTGAACAGATCAAAACACTGACAGAATCCATGGATGGCAGGCTTTTGAGTGTCCTTGCAAAGAAAGGTGGCTATATTGGTCGCTGATTTGTTTTTGTTTTGTTTTTGAATGTCAGAAATGTATATTTGTGAATGTGGAGATGTTATATTGGTGTCACTGGTAAAAATAAACAATTGAAATGGGTATATATTTGTTTTTTGTTAAGTTGCCTAATAATTATGCACAGTGATAGTCACCTGCACACACAGATATCCCCCTAAAATAGCTAAAACTTAAAACAAACTAAAAACTACTTCCAAAAACATTCAGCTTTGATATTAATGAGTTTTTTGGGTTCATTGAGAACATGGTTGTTGTTCAATAATAAAATTATTCCTCAAAAATACAACTTGCCTAATAATTCTGCACTCCCTGTATATTAGTGTGCAGCATCCCCCCCAGATCAAATCAAATTTATGGAAATCAAGATTGGGATTGCCTTAATTCTAAAGTTAAGACTTTGAAACAAGGCTTTCTGCAACTTTATAGTATGTGTTTTGTCTATAGATGTGCTTTTTTTGATCTAAACATTTAAGGGCTTTATCACACTGTGTGGATGGTTTACCTGGTATTTGTTTGTGGAATTGAAGGGGATCTCAGCAATTTTGGAGTATTTTTCTCTCATTTCACGAACAGATCCACAGCACAGCTCAATACACTTTAGCAAGGCAGCTTCTGAGGCATCACCAGCCACATGTCTCTGTGGATTTAAGCAAAAAACAGGGTTAGTAAAATAGGTTTATCATCACATCCCATGCCTTCTTTATAACAACATATTGAAAATGAGAATTGATGTGTACACAACTGTATTTAGGTAATCTGTAGCTGAATTACATCAAAAATATGGCAATCACATGGTTGTGGATGTAATTTACTAAATTGGATAGATGATTATGGAGACCATGACTTAGACGAAGACTATTATACATCTGTATATTTAAAACAGACTTTAATTATCTTGAGTGGTTTCATAAAGATTTGTAGTGCTTTTTGGCTGCATTTGTATCTGGTTGAATCCCAAAAGTTCCAAGCCAAGCAATAATACTTCAGGACTTCCCACATAGTCACTGATTCCCAGTATTCATTGGGTATACTATCAAACTCAGGAAAGAGGGGTAATAAGCATTGTCTTTGTGTACAACCAAGGGTATGAGGACTTGTTACATGGAAAACAAATGTTTCTGATTTGTTCCTTCAGATGGATTATTTGGATGGGAAATTATTTGGAGTCTTTGTTGATGTTCACGATGGATGAACTAGAGCAGTTTTACAGATGAAAATTTCTCACCTTCAGAATGGGAATGTTGCTCTGGTCAGCCAGGAAAACGGCACGGTTGCAGAGTCCGGCGATTCTGGACAGAGCAGCCCAGGTGGCAGAGCTCCTGTCAAAAGAGGTACCGCTCTGGTTCTCAGTGGTGTCAGCCTCATGGATCTGGTTGTCAAACCACATGTGGGCCACAGTCATTCTGTTCTGGGTCAGGGTGCCGGTCTTGTCAGAACAGATGGTGGAGGTGGAGCCCAGAGTCTCGACAGCTTCCAAGTTCTTCACTAGGCAGTTCTTCTTGGCCATACGCTTAGCAGTCAGAGTCAGACACACCTACAGACAATTTAGGTTTTTAGACCCACAGTCTTTTTGTATCAATAAATATAAGGTATTTAAAAGGAATGCCATTAGACACCAAAACTCACAGTGACAGTAGCCAAAAGACCTTCTGGAACGTTGGCGACAATGATACCAATAAGGAAGATGACAGCCTCCAGCCAGTTATATCCAAGGATGAGAGAAAGGATGAAGAAAGTTACTCCCAGGAACACGGCCACTCCAGTGATGATGTGGATGAAATGCTCAATCTCAATGGCAATGGGAGTTTTTCCGCCCTCTAGACTGGAAGCCAGGGTGGCGATGCGGCCCATGACGGTATTATCACCAGTGTTGATGACGATTCCTCTGGCTGTGCCTGAAAAGAGAAGACAGACTGATTCCGCTGACATTTCATTTGGCTTTGACTTGAGATCATCAAGCTTATGTTTTCTCTAATTAGACAGTAAATCAATTTTTGTGTCTGTACCTTCAACACAGTTGGTGGAGAAGAAAGTAATGTTCCTGGTTTCCAGTGGGTTTTCATGGGAGAATTCTGGAGATCGAGTCTGAGGCTCTGATTCACCAGTCAGGGAGGAGTTGTCCACCTGAGGAATGAAAAAAAAAGAAACAAACATGTTAACAGGGTCAGCAATAAGCTGTGATTGCTGACCAGTGGTGATGATCAGGTGATGCACAAGGGTGGAGGGCTGAGGTTGATTTTGCCACTTCAAGAATGAAAAATTACTCAAAAATTATAACACATAAAATAAGATTTATATAAATAAAACCATAGCTGTCAAACCCCCACTCTAGAAAAATGTATGGTGTAATTAACACAAGTATTTGAGTTAAAGAACCTTGCAGCCGTGAGCAGAGACAACTCTCAGATCAGCAGGAATTCGATCTCCTCCTTTCACCTCCACTAAATCTCCGAGCACCACATCCTCAGCGTTGATGCTCTTCTTCTCGCCATCACGGATAACCAGGGCTTGCTATAAAAATCAAAGATACTTTAGGAATTTTTAGGGAACACATCAAGCATACCTAGATATGTCAAAAGACACATGAATATGTATTTTCTTTCTTTTCTCATCAACAAAAAGTCAGATGAGTGATGGTAAAAATGCATCATCATTGTTGTAATACTGATGAAGAAACGCTACTCCTTAGAATTGTGCAACTAGTACTGTTGGGTGTTACCGCCGGGAGGCTACCAAGCAAAATGATACAAAAACAGTGTGTATAAATGAACTGTTACATTAGCTTTTCTTTTTGTGTCTCACCTGTGGGACCAGATTCTTTTTTTGTGATCAACATTTTATTGATTTAAAATGGGGTTGGGGGGGGGGGGGGTACAGACATATACAGCACAACTGTAAACTGCAGTAGCAAAGCAAACATTAGCAAACAAGGCATAGGGACAGCAAAGAAAAGACACAAAAACATAAAGTTAAAACCAATTATTGCCTCTTCCAGGAGATAACTATGGATGAGAAGATTTTCCAAGCGTCAACAGTCGTGGGTCGAGCTTTATTTAATTTTGCTGTGGTATGTTCAAAACCAATAACATGGATAAGACATCGTCTCCAGAATGATTCCATACAAATGTCAGGACAGAACCATTGCTTTGTAATAGTCTTCTTTGCGGATGTAAATCCAGCGAACAACATTTTGCATTGCAATTGTTTTAAGGAGATTTCAGAGGTATCATTAAGGAGACAAAGACCAGGATTGGGAACATAAAAAACTTCCAGTACCTCAGATAACACAGAGTTCACAAAGACCCAAAAATTGGATACCACAGGACAGTCCCAAAACATGTGCAAAAACGTGCCAGGTGATGAATCATTGCAGATGTGACAGTGATACGTAGCCTGTAGTTTCATCTGGAACCTCCTATAGGGTGTAATGTATGTTCTGTGTATGGTTTTGAAATGAATTAATTGATGCGCCAGGTTCTTAGAAGTCAAACTCAGATTAGACCACACTGTATCCCAGTCTATATTAACCTGTAGTTCTCCCAGTTCCCTGACCCAAATAGATTCAATGGGCAGGGACTTTATACCATGTTCGGCTAATTTACCTGTGGGACCAGGTTCTTGAAGGACTCCATGATCTTGGAGCTCTTGGCCTCTTGGTAGTAGGAGAAGCAACCGGTGATGATGACGACAGCAGAAAGCACAATACCTAGGTACAACTACATTAACAGAGAAGGCGCAGTTAGGTCACCTTTTGTGTTATACATTATTTATTTAACATCAGTGTTGGGAGAGTAACGGAATACATGAACCGGCGTTACGTATTTACTATACAAAATATGAGTAACTGTATTCCGTTATAGTTACAGTTTAAAAAAGTGGTATTCAGAATACAGTTACTTTGTTAACATAAATGGATTACACGGTGGTCTTTTTCTGTTTCATATGCTAGTCTATGCCCTCTTTATTTTTGGTAATTCCACGCCGGTGGAAACCCAAACAAAACATGCATTAAGAGGCTCTAATGCCTGTGTCTCAGTCTCGCAGCCCATGTCACCCCTACTTGCGGCCCGCATAATACCATAAAGAAATATTTTTTAAATTATTAAAAAAATTTTTTAATATGAAGGCAACAGGCAGAGTGTTACAGACATAGCCCTAAAGAATGTAGCCTCATGGGCAGTGTAGTCTGTGCTGCAGGGAGAATGGACTGCCATACCTGTGTCTGTGAGCGCGAGGGAGGGTGAAAAAGAAGAGTGGAAAAGTACGAGTTGTCACCGACCAGAAACGGGAGTTGGAAGCATGTAACTATAATAATAACCACTGCAGCAAAAAAGAGTACCTGACTAGCCCAGTTGTAAGTTTTCTATTAAGACTCGACTGTACACCGTGTTCATGTTTTCCTCCAAAACAATAAGTTCAGTTGGAGCAGTCTTTCAACGCCTCTCTCTGTCTCTCGCTAGCAAAGTTGACCGGAACAACAAAGTAAAGCTAATTTTTGGCTATGAGCCAGTCACAGAGTGCAATGTATTAGCCAGAGGTCCCTTTACTACGATTTGGAGCCGCGGACCTGTTTTATATAAGCACGGAATAGTTTTCAATACGAGACCGCTGCAAAAAGTGAAGCCTTACATAATGTCCACCCTACTGTTACTTATTTTATGTTAAGATTCAAAAATCTAGTTGATATTGGTATTGGTATGGCGGGTAACCAAGTAATAGTCATAAATCACACAGCAATTCACACACAGTACATTCATGTAGTTGTAAAAAGCATGATAATATATTAAGTAATCCAAAGTATTCAGAATACGTTATTCTCACTGAGTAACGTAACGGAATATGTTACAAAATACATTTTGGGGCATGTATTCTGTAATCTGTAGCGGAATACATTTTTAAAAGTGACCTTATCAACACTGTTTAACATACAACGATCTAGTTGAAGACGTTATTTTTACGTTATCATTTGCAGGTTCATCTTCTGAGGCAGCCTGGATACCGTAAGCCAAGAAGCAGAGGATGGCACCAATCCACAGCAGCATGGAGAAACCACCAAACAGCTGTAAACAAGAGGAAATAACAATCAGGCTTTGCTGGTTGTACTGGTTTACAGTGACACAGACTTAATTTGCATTTCTACTATTTGGATATTCCACCACAGGTCCGGTTTGCAAGGGGAGGATGTTTGACTCTTACCTGTTTGCAAAACTTGACCCATTCAGGTGTCGTAGGAGGAGGTGTGAGGGCGTTGGGGCCATCTCGGGCCAGGATCTCTTTTGCTCTGGAGGAGGAGAGACCCTAAAAAGAACGATAAAGGTAAGAGGAAAGGTTAAGCTGTGTAAAACCTGATATGAAAATGTGTGATTCCAGTTTTTCCCTTGTTCCTAAAAAGTTTTTAATCTTTGCTGACTTAAGGACAAACATAATGAAGAACAAGAACATTTCAGTTTAATTTAAACCCAAAGAAATGGTGAATTAAGGCCTAATGGAAAACCAAGAAGAAAAAACAACAACCACAAGCCGAAATACCTCAGTAATCTTAAAATTACAGCTTCCTCTCCTTAAGAACAGACAACAAGAGAAATCCATGTTTATGGGAAATCAAGTCTTGTAATTAACAGTGGGCGCGAAGACTACCAAGTGATCAGGTTGTGTCTGTTTCTATGAAATCCTCTGACGAAATACGGGGAATTTTTTTACTACTATTTTCTTTGTTGGCAGAGTCAATAAAGCCCGTTTCCCTATATGAGTGAAACTGTTCAGACAGGTCAGATTCCAGGAGATAATCAGCCTCAAGCAATCATTAGGTGGGTCCGTATTGGTGTGTGAAAGTGCATTCTGTGTGTTTATCTGTAGCTTGATGAAGATTACATGGAGCTACTATTGAATAGTATCCAAGTCTGCCTTTTGTAGTGTGGTATGTATTGATACTTTAAAGGTCCAGTTCACCATCTGTCTAACCTGTTAATGTAACTGCCTAACTTCACTTGAGTTGTTTAAAAAAAAAAATCTTCTTCATTTCCACAAGTAACCTGGGACTATAAAGACAACGTATTTTGTTTGTGCCACATGTGGCATTAAAAAGAGTCAAGAAGCAAAGCCTGGGATAGGCTCCAGTCTCCTGATGACTGGTTAAACAGAAAAGAATGGATGGATGTTACTTTACAGAGACAATATTCCTCTACCAGCTTTTATTGGAATGAATGAAGGCAGGAAGCTAATTACAAGTAGGCTAAAGAAACAAATAGCTAAGTGCCACATAGCCCATGACTCAATCTCGGGCTCCTTCTGTCCATGTGTCAAAGCGTCGTTGGGCAAGATACAGAATCCCAAGTTTACCCCCAATGTACCTATCAGAGTGCGAACATGTTGACATGTTAGATAAAAGTGCTTAGTAAAGATAGAAGCACTGTATTAATATGTGTGTGACTGGGTGAAAGCAGTTTGAATGCCCATATTAAGTAGAAAGGTGCTCGATAACAGTGTTTCCCAACCAATGTGCCGCGAGAAATGATCAGGTGTGTCGTGGAATATTACCTGGTTCCACCTGATTAGTACTCTAAGCGTCCGGCGTGAGTAATGGGCAGAACAATTACATTCTCTTCCACTAGAGGGCAGTACAACTACCTGCTCTAATTGAATGGGTTGCCAACTGCCAGTAAAACAGAAGAAGACGAAGAAGAAATTACATAATAGTCATGCTCTGAGTGAAAGAATGCAATGCGTAATAGCAACAGAAAAGTACTCAATCTGACCTGGGTCTTGGAGAAAATTCCGACCCAGACGAAGCACCTAGCATGAGTAGTGCTCAGAAGAAAGCAAACTATACTGGGGACAAACTGAGCCAATTCCACTATACCTGGTGCGCGGGGAAAAATGATCAATATGCTTTTTGTGACATTTTTGTTTGGTGGTGTGCCGTGTGATTTTTCTAATGTGATATATGTGCCGTGGCTCCAAAAGGTTGGGAAACACTGCTATATAAGTACCAGTCCATTTGACAAAGTAAACTGAATTGTTGCCTGTCCTGAGTCATGTGCTTATAACTAGGGAAGGCTTGATCCGATATACAGTATCCGTATCAGTCTGATCCTGATCTAAATTACTGGATATCGGGGAGAAAAAAAAAGTAATCCGATCCATTAAATATCACAAAAACATCTCACAAAACTCGCAACATTGCGTAACCCACGTAGTGAAATAGCACGTCGGAGCAGTATGCGTCACATGATAGAGTGACTGTTGTGTGCGAGACCTGTTGGCGGTCTGGAGTTCACACTGAAAGCATTTGGAGCCTCGCTATGTGCTGCCAAACCAGGTGTACCAAGGTAGGTATCCCTGACAAAATTCGTACCTCTTGCGTTGTGAGCATTCGCTGGGCACGGAGTGCAGATCCAGTTTTTTCTGCCTCCATTACAGACAATTAGACGTGGAAGTAGTGATGTTTTAGTTTTGTGAAAAAGTGAAAAATGAGTGTCGTTACATTACCATTCAGTTTAAGGGTTACAACAGAAAATTATATATTTATTGTTCTCATGTGGTATCGGAGGGGATTATTTTAACAAATAAAGGACATTTTATCTGATAAATAGATGTAACTTTACTGTATAAAGAGCTAAAACCTTCAAAGTTTTAGGACTAGTTAGTCATTATAAGCGTTTGTGAACTAAAAATCAAGAATGTGGGATACTCTTTGTCCATGATTTAGGCAGGGGGGGAACATATTGTGGCAGGATCCGCCTGATATTATTTGTATTCCACTATAACTTCACTGTATAAGGAGCTAACATCTCCAAAATTTCAGTATTTAGTCGTTATTAGAAGTGTTTGTGAGCTTCAAATCCAGAATGTGGTATAGTGTTTGCCCGTGATTTGGAGAGCCCAGCGTGCGCTCCTGATGCAGGGGAAACAAATTTTGTCAGGGATATCAACTTTGGCACGACACATGGTTAAACAGTTTCGTGGTTCGAAAACAAAATATGAAAAACACTTTTTTCATACTCATGTTTTGTATAGAAATTACACAAAATTCATTAGCTTACACTGACATCCATCTTGATAAAAGATGAGTGTCGTGAGAAGCCGTGTTTGCATTCATTTGCACTGCTTTCCACTCTGGATGTCTATTTATGTTAAGCTTTAAGTATAAAAGGGTCCATTCTTTTTTTCAGAACCAAAGAATTTTTGAAATCTGCATAAAATTGCATTTTAAATTAATTTTTGAATATTACTTTAAATACTTAGATTTAAAGTTCTGCTAAAAGTTTAAATAAAAAGATTAGTATCGCTGAACTGCAAAATATTTTGGGTGTAATAGAATAGCTTTAGTGTTTTGTTTTTTACAGTTTTTAAAGTTTTATTGATTATAAAATAGACTGTATAGGATTCATATCGGTATCTGCAGATATCCAAATTTATGATATCGGTATTGGTATCGGACATTAAAAAGTGGTTTTGTGTCACCTCTACTTATAACCTCATGTTGGACTATGAAATCCTCCTTGACCTGTGGGATTATCTTCTAAAAAAACACACTTCTACAAAACTAGACACCCACAAGCCCGTCTGAAGTGCTCACCCTGGTTAGGTCAGTTCCATATTTCCTGATAAGTTCTTCCAAGGTTAACCTGTGATCATCCTATTGAGAGTAGGAGAGGAAAAACAAAGAGATTGAGAAACATTGAGTAAAACAAGCCGAAATCCCACAGGCAGGCATGCATTTTATTACATGTGTTTTATTATGTGAATGTAGCAGCAGAAAATTGCTGTTTGCGCATGAAGGATGAGTTGATGTGATCTAAGGAACCACAGAATACAACAACAACAGAGCCTCTCACTCACTCAGCATTAAAAACCAATCTAGATAAACATGACTTAGAAGGTAATTATAGCTGACAGCATCTTAATAACATGGGAGTGTACGTCCAGCAATGTAAGCAGCAATCTTCATGAAATATGGCTCAGACACCTACATCTCATGAGACCAGCAATGAGGCCAAAGCAGAGGTTTACCTCAGCCGTGACTGCATCATTGCTGTGGCCACTGGCAGCAATCGAGTGACTGTCATTAAAGTTCACGAACGTTTATTCAATGCCTTTTTCTTTCTGTGACACAGTCAAACTTTAGGGAATTTATCAGTAGTTTTGTATGCTTAAAATTCTCACTTTTCTTACATGACATCAAGCCAGTCAAGTTACAGATGATCACAGAGTGGCTGCACGTGAGCTGAGTACTCACCAGGTCCACTTCTTTCTTCAGCTCATCCATGTCCTTCTTCTTTCTAGCCTTCTTGCTTTTCTGTCCTCCATTTTCTGACGTTGCTGCCAGTTTGTAGTTATCCTTTCCTTTCTGGAGAGAAGAAAGTGGCACAAAATGTGGCATTAATAAAACTGAACATATGTGGGGGAAATTGCCCTGAAGCTTCCTCTTCTGTTGTGCAAAAATAAGAGCAGAAAGTCAGGTCAGCCGTCCTGTTCAAACATGCTCTGACACCGGTGTTAATAACTGTTAGAAGAGCGAAATTCTTTAATCTTGATCCAGATAATCTTGGGTTTATAATGCTGTCAAAGCTGTAAAAATAAATTTAAGTTAGAAAAAGGAGAACTGACATTAACACGAAACAATAAATTGAGCCCTGTGAGATCTAGGTTATCTCTGGTGGTGACTCCAAACCTAGCCCCAAGAATAACCTCATGATTTGGAAAAGACAAGAAGTATTTTTGTTTTATCTCAAAAGAAATTGTATTTCTTAACCAAAATAACCAAAATTTAGACTGAGCTCAAACCTGAAAAGAAATGCAGAACCTAATCTTAAGCTAAGTTTAAAGGCCAAAATCTGTGACAAAATTTCAGTACTTACTCCAAATCCCATGATTGTATTTCAAGTCCAACAGCAGTCAATCTTCCTGCCTTACAAGTTAAACTTCCCTCCTCCACTTCTCTCTCTCACACCTGCACTGTCTCTTTCACTCCCTTGTCTTCCACCCTCTCCAGAGCAGGGACGATGGGTGGCATCAGTTTGGCACACCTTTATACCTGACTTGGTGGAGCCGTGGCTGGGCAGGGCAGGACCATGTGGGGGCTAAAGATCACTCAAACCCTATGTGTTGCACAAACTGCCTCCTGTCTTCCACTTGACTTTCACCCCTCATTCTGCCATTATGAAAACAATTTACATTTTCTTGCTCATTAATTTTACCTGAAGCGTTTATGTGTTTATGATGTCTCCACCCGCTTGAGGTTGAGAAACACTGGAGTGAATCCAGCTATGAAGGTGACTTATTTCCTCAAATCTTCATTAACAATGGCTGAAAGTAGGGACTTGATGCTTAAAATGGACTTTTATCTTGTGAGGGTGCAGGTGAAAGGAGAAGTAAACTGGTGCACATAGCACAGATACAATTTGGATTGCAATGGAAGTAATCCAGTGAGCTTTCTGCTTCCCTTATGAAAAAAAAAAAGATCGTCCAATTCATTTCAAAGTTGCATTACTTTAAGAAAGGGCTGCTCTACAATGCCTTTTACTAAATGCCTTTACTAAACCACCGTGTTTAATATAAAATGTTGAATGCCTTGGTTTGCTGCCTGCTACTCCCTTACATTAACTAAAGCCAAAAACCATTTGAGACTTTTTCTGCTTTCACACACTGTTGCATATCAACTCATAATAGCTGTAGCTCACCGCAGTACAGTCAAACCCAGGATAGGATATTGGTTTGTGGTGTAGTGATCTGAAAGTCATCGGGATGCTAATGAACAAAATGTGCCCGTCATGTCAACACCCAGAGATACCTTTGTCTTAACGACATATGATCACACCTTCTATCCAAAAACACGAGCACACACATTGGAAATTAGTGTTTAGACTTTCATTTGCAGAGTTTGTACATGTGGATGCTTGAGTCTTTGGGATGTTCACCCCCCACGCGGAAATTATGCAATTTTTGCATCAATAAAACCAAAACAGTGAACCATGATTGAGCCTAAGTGGCTCCCTCAGAGATTTTATGGAGATAATGTAGGTTTTAGCTCTGCAATTAAGGCATTATAGGCTCTTGTATAACCCTAAACAATCCTCTGTCATACACAAACAACGTGGGAGCTGAAAATGTAAAACATGGCCTTTAGAACGTTACTGTACTACCAACTACATGAGAGTTAACATGAATATTATTAGGGGAAACACCAGCAGCAGAGGCACAGGGTCCAAGCAATTTAAAAGACACTGAAGTGCTAGATTTAAAAAAAGCAGCAATGTGAACAGCTGTACTTATGCTTAAGAAAAGTGATTATAACGGAAGCCAACTTTGCAAAATATACAGTACAATGGGTATAAAGCATTCATGATGCAGATTCACATAACTGTAAAGACACATGTCCAGAAATTTAAAAAAGTGTGTGCAAAAATGTACATGCAAATGCATAAATATAACCTCTTAAAGTGTTGTTGAGAAACAGGTCAACGTACAGAACTGTGTAAACATCTTGAGCCACCATTCATTTCTTTATATTTTACTTCCAAGCAGCCAGGCTTGCTTGCTGGAGGTCTTTCAAAATTTGTCTTTGGAGAGTTTTTCCCTCATTTTGAAACCAGTGAGAAAAGGCCTAAGTATGCCACATTCCACAAGAACTGGAAAATCAGTGGGAATATGTCTGATGGAGTGATGAATCCAAATTTCACATTTTTAGTTCAGACTGGAGACAGGTTCAACAGTGAGTGTCTACAGTCTATGAACAATGGTGGAGGCTCTGTCATGGTTTGGGCTGTATTTTAGTCAGTGATGTTGGAGATCTTGATAAAGCTAATGAATCATGAACACAGAAAAGTACCATCAGGCTTTCATTCGCCATGCAATACCACCATCTGGAAAGCATTTGATTGGCAATGGCATCATTTTTCAGAATGACAATGGCCTCTGGAATACTTCCCTAGATTTTTATGTAATGTAACATTTCAATGTAACGATTAATGTAACTATTCAGGATTTGTGAATAGGAGAGCCAAGAATTTAGACTGGCCATTCCAGATTCCTACCATCACCTGGGTGTATTGGCTTAAAGCATCACAATCAGCAGAAATGAGCTTCCTCCAAAGGGTGACTGGGCTTAGGCTAGTGTGAGGAGGTAATCCAGGAGGGGCTCAGAGCAGAGCTGCTGTTTCCCCACATTCGAAAGAGCCAACTGAGGTGGTTTGGTGATCTGACTGCAATCCATCCTGAACTTCTCCTAGTGAGGTGTGAAGCGTCTACCCAGGAGAGCACCAGGGAAGACCCAGGACTTACTGGAGAGATTATATCTCTCAAATGGCGTTGGAATACTTCCTTCAAAAGATGCTTGCCATCAAGCAAGCATTCAGGACTGTGCATTTAAAGAATGTCTTATGTCAGAGGGATTCAACACTGGGCTTGAATACACACTAAAATCTACCCTTGAAAATATAGCAAAAGGGTCTCAAAGTTCCCTAAACTGAGACTAAACCTGGATATGCAACATGTAAATGAGTGCGCTAGAAAGTCCTGACTGGGGCAAGAAAGCTAACATTAAGCCGTCTATAGTAGTGCCAACATACTGACTGCCTACATGGACTATCCATCCATTCGCTTATCCTTTTCAGGGTAGCGGGGGGTGCTGGAGCCTATCCCAGCTGTCATAGGGCGAGAGGCGGGGTACACCCTGGACAGGTCGCCAGTCTGTCGCAGGGCCAACACACAGAGACAGACAACCATTCGCACTCACATTCATTCGCACCTAGTGACAATTTGGATTATCCAATTAACCTATCCCACAAGCTGCATGTCTTTGGACGGTGGGAGGAAGCCGGAGTAACCGGGGGGAACCCACGCAAACACGGGGAGAACAAGCAAACTTCACACAGAAAGACCCCGGCCTGATGTTGGAATTGAACTCAGGACCTTCTTGCTGTGCGGCAACAGTGCTAACCACCATGCCACCGTGCTGCCACCTACAGGGACTATAAAAGGTAATTTCAGAATAACTTATCATGGCAAAAGGACACTCAAGTGCAGTACACGTACAGACCAGTGATTCTTAAGATTTTGATTTTAGTGCTTTGTCCTCCTCATAGCCACTCCTGCAGCGAGGGTGACAGTCAAACCCATGTTGACATGTGAGAACATTTGCCTTGCTGTCATTTCTACTCCTCCAGAGATGCCTGACAAATAGACATACATCTGTTCTTTACTTGAGAAGCTATCATATGATTACAGCTAAAATGTGTGACTTGTTTGCTACATCTTATTCCTATTGTAGGCTTCTTCAAGGTTTCTTCAGGACCCCTTCCCCCGCCCAAGGTCTTGTACAAGACAGCACAAAGCCTACAGATACTTGGAATCAAAAATATCCATTAAATAAATGTGACTTTGTGCCGTTTATTTTTAATTTGATATAAAACATTCACTTGAGGAGTGATGAGAAAAAAGGCACAGATATGTAAAATGCAACCACAGTTGAACCAAATTACAGCCACGGGATAAGAACAGCATGTTTCCCACCCCACTGAGACAGTAAATCCTCGTGCTGTAACAGCACATATCATCATGTATATTTGTTCATCTACAACATGCTCGCAGTCAAATTAACTCTCTATGCATCAAAGGTTAAGGCCTTTAACCTAGCAAAGCCATAGCAAAATTCATGAGATACTTAAACTCTGTGGGAATCTGTATTATCTCATGATGATGAAGATGGGGGCAGACCACCAACTGTATATAAAAGATGGACATAACCAACGTGAGCAATCACAAGTTTGTGAAAAACGCAGTTGACAACTGAAAAATTTTGGATCATAGGTCCGACAACGCTGTTAAAAGCTAATGTTGACATGCTTATTTTAGACCAAAGAAAAGCTGTATATTAATTTTATTTATTTATGTGTAGTAATGTTTATTTCTTCTGCACAGTCAGGGATTTTAACGTGTGAATATATGGTTACTGATGTGTCATGTGGATACCCAACAAAATGCAGTTTTTGATTGCTTGAGTTAGTCAATTTTTTTTAGATCGTCCTTAGAGTATCATGGTCTTATATTAAGTATTATTTTGAAAGATTATTTAGACTTTTAAATATTTTTTGAATCAGAATTATTACTTCCAGTTATTTTAAAATAAATATAGTTTTTATTAATTTTTTAAAAATATTTACATTTTTTTAATGATTTTTTTTATAATGCAAATTTTGATTGGCAAATATCTTTCCTTACCTGGTTATGTTTTTCAGGGCAAAAATAATAATGACATGACAGATTTTCTCTGAGCTTAAGGCTGTTAAAACATGTAATGTGTGCAGAAGCGTCTCCCTGCAGTGTACCCAAATATGAAAACACTGACTAGTAATGCCTTCAATTCCCAAGGGAAAAAAAGTGATAGCATCAGTATTATTGGCAATGCTTTGTCTTTCCCAACCGTCGTTCCCAAGCTGTGGGGCAGTACAAAGAGGATGTGACATGGATGACCAGGTGAAAAACGATTTAAAATGAAATTAAATGCATCAGATTGTTTTAGGTAAGATAATTAAGAGCTTGCTGATGCTATTGCACCGACTTTTATTTTGTAAGGTAAAGACTGTAAAATAATAAAAGAGATATAATAAAGAAAATAGATAGAAAACATGAACAATCACACAACACCAATGAGCAAGCACGCAAAAGTGGGAAGGAAAAACTCCCTTTTAACAGGAAGAAACCTCTGGGTCAGGGACAGGCAGCCATCTGCCACGGCCTGTTGAGGGAGACAGGAAAAAAAGACACACTGTGGAAATGACACAAATAATATCATAAAAACATTCAGGCCTAAACAGAGCAACCACAATATACATCACCAAAACCCAATCAAGCTGCTACCAATACCACTGAAAAATAAGAACTTTACACTGAATGTGAGAAAAGCTAAAATATTTCTTGCTGAAGAAATGAGCTGGAAGTGACAGCTGAGTCTCACTCATGCCATAACTCGGTACTTCAGAGCACCACCACCAAAGCACACGTTGCACCTAAAGGAGCCTTGACCAAACAGAAATAACTGACACCCCAGAGATAAGAACTGGCTGTACCTTTATAGCAATATTATAAAATTCTAATTTGCGTTTAACATGCACTTCAAAGACAAGTAAAGATACTAAACAGCCCAGCTGGATTACAGACTTCAGTACATTATACCAATGGTTCCCAGAAGGTAGGGTGGGAACACTGTATTGGGACAGCCAGGTGAATAATGTTGTTAGGTTTAGGTTAGGTTGTAATAACACAGTTTTTATGATTTTGTCTCTGTACATGACATCAAGGTGGACTGCAAATAACACAATCAACATGCGACTAAAGTGCAGGCTTTCAGCTTTAATTCAAGGGTTTTAACCAAACTATTTCAGAGCCCTAAAAGTAATTGCACAAACTATTTTCATAAATATAAGAATTGTTTTTATTCCCTTGCTGCCAACAAACATCATGGTTCCTCTCTTGAGATGCTGTACAGTCACCCATAGTTGCTGCTTGTTTGCCGGTCTTGCTGCATTTAGTTTTGTTTAAAGGAACTGAAAAGCAGCTGCGTTGAGTTCAGATCAGGTGACTGAGTTGCCCATTGAACAATATCCCCTTTCTTTGCCCTCAGAAAACATTGGGTTGCTTTTGCAGTATGATTTGGGTCATCATCGATTTGCAGACAGTATAGATTGCATGTCATATCATTTATCAGCGCTGTGCACCTTGTTGTAAACCTTGACAAACCTGTAGACCCTGACAGTGATACTTTGTCAGATGTTGTGAAGTTGTTTTTCTTCACCATGGAAATACTTCTGTGATCATCCACTTCCTAGACTTCTTCTGTGGTCTTTAAGGCCTTTTGATGTTGCAGAAGGTTGAATTTGGCCACTTTCACTTCCGCTTACATCACTTTGGAGTGAAGAGCTACCAAATGCAATTTCAACGCTTGGAATCAACTCCAACTCATTTATCTGTAGCCACTAATCAGAAGGTCGGTGGTTCGATCCCAGGCTACCTCCTGGCTGCATGCCAAATATCCTTGGGCAAGATACTAACCCCATGTTTGCCTACTGGTGCTGGTCAGAGGGCCCGGTGGCACCAGTGTCCGGCAGCCTCGCCTCTGTCAGTGCGCCCCAGGGCAGCTGTGGCTACGATGTAGCTTGCCATTGCCAGTGTGTGAATGTGTGTGTGAATGGGTGAATGACTGAATGGAGTGTCAGAGCAGAACTAAAGTTAGAAAAATAATCAATGAAACCAGCCAGGAAATTGTGTTTAGAAAAGTTGTTACTCGGAGTGTGTTCACTTGGGCTCGTTCAACTTCTGCAGCACAACAAGACGTGTGACTCAACTCTCGATTTGAAGATTATCTAAAGTTTTTGGGGTCCTTAGGGACTGAGTAAAGCGCTATACAAATGCAGGCCATTTACCATCTGTATAACTGGTTCTGGAATAGGCAATAAGTCTCACCTGGCCATGAAACTTCTTATTAGCCAGTTGACTAGTAAAGAAACCATGTCTGTAATTCATAAACAGTTAATGCAAGTTAGATATTTTGAATTAAAGCTGAAAGTCTGCACTTTATTAACATTGTGATTGCTTGAATTAAAATCCACTTGGGTGGTACACCGAGTCAAAATGAAAAGAAAAAAATTGATAACTGTACTGAGTAAAAGTAAGTTGAATTAAAATATTAGTTTTACTTTGCCAGCATTTAAGAGAAAACTTCATAATGTTAAGACAGCCTGACATACTCCCAGTAGGACTTAATAACTCCTAAAAGAGACTTCACACACATACTCAAAATTTCCATCTTAGGTGTTTGTCTAAAGCTTGAAAAAAGGAGGACTGTAATTTATTCTTGGTGTTTAGAATTTAGCTCAGCATGTGCATTTTTAGGTTTCAGTTTTAGCAGTAATTTTGGGTTGCTTTTGATCAAACAGACACAGAATGGCCAATTTTCACAGAAAAAATAAAAATTTAAGTACGGCACAGAAACATGCTATATAGCCTCAGACATAAATGTTTCTTTGCAGAGAGTAATTCCAGATGAAGAAGTCAGAGACTCTGTGGACACGCTGGGATATCTGTGCCAAGGTCAACAAAAGAGAAAACAGACTCTTGTTGAGGCTGCCATGAATGAAAGGGACAAAAACAAAAAACAACTTTTTGTCTCTCTTGGTTTCCACTTCTTCTCCTCTCATACAAATATAGAAAAAAAACAAATGAGGTCAGAAAAAAATATATGGATATGAAGCTAAATGCTGCATATTTGTTTTCTGTCATCAAACAGAGGACTACTGTTATAAAAAAAGAAAACAACCTTTGCCCTAAATTAGTTGTACTATATATGATTTTGCTTAAATTAGAAGCCTGCCATTTTAGCAAACTAATAAGTACTCAAAACCGGACTGTACTTGGTCCCATCACCTTAATAATTTTTTTAGTCTTTATCAGAACGTTAAAAAACAAATAAACAGTCAAAGTAGTTTTCTTAATCTTTTTTTAATCCCATCACTTTAGTTGGCAACATTTTACTTTTTAAATATTTTTGTCCATGCATCACAGCTCCCATTCACATGTTAAACACTACTATTTATAAGGCGCTCCTCTGTGAATATTTTACCTGGTAAGTAGTAAATAAATAACTAGAGTTTTTTCTAGTAAGTCTTTCATCTCTAACTGCAGCTGGTAGTCTTTGGTCTACTTGACATTTTCAGTTAATTTATTACATTGGATCAGTTCTCTACCTCCTACAGGTTCTTGTTGGAGTCCCTCAGCAGAACTAGTGCCTCCAGAAGAACACCACAAAAAGGATTATTGCTGCCAGATATAGTCCAAGATGGTGTTGAAGTTTGTCAGACCACATTTGGCACCAATATCAAATAATGACATAACATCAACATGACTGGCAAAGAAGCCAGTAGGACAAAAACAAGATGGAAAGAAATGAATCAAGTTGATTATATGAATGAGGGGATTTTCTGATAATAAACTGATTGAGGATGGTGTAAACCAGACTCTCAAATATGTAGATGTATCACTGTAAAAGTGAAACATTTTCATCAATGAAGATACAGAGGTTTAAAACAAGGTGTAAAACCTGGGACAAATGCTAGACCAAGGAGCCTAGGAATGGCTTATACAGAAAACCCTAAACCTCTAAAAGAGCCAGAAGGGGGAAAAAGATGCTTGGACAGATGAAACCAAGATAAAGAATGAGGGAAAAAGAAAAATATGGAAAAGCAGAGAACAACACAAGATCAAGAAGCATATCACATCATCTATCAAACATGGTGGAAGCAATGTTATGGGATGTATTGATGATGTGACTTCTGATGGATGCATATTCTTCAATGGTTAAGTCAGTCACCTGAATGAGGAAATTCAAAAACCAGGTAAAATTGTGTATGAAAGGAGAAGATAAGGCATAAAACAGAGGGGGTCCACAGCAGTTACTACACCCAACCATTTACCAGAAGCTTGGTTCCTTGCAGGCCAAGAGAGATGAAAGAATTTCTGAAATCTGTTTGCACCACAACAAAATGCTTGTGTAATTAGTAAACATTCAAATCAGCTGCAGTGTCAGCTAGAAATAGGCCAGCTGACAGATCAAAGTGTAATCAAACTAGGCTACGGCAACGCACATGGCATCCTCTCTGACATGAAGAAAATCCTAAGTGGTTCGGTTTAGCTGCTTTACAAGCTGCCAGATCGTATTCCTGGTACGAGTGGACGTCAGTGGAGAGTAAATTGGATTTGGATTCTCGTCAGTTTCACCCAGGGAGATGATGACAGGGATCATGTAATCTCTGAGAGATCTATGTGTCGTTCATTCAGACCACACAGGCGCACGCACATAGACCCTGCACATCCATTTAATCTGGTTGAGGATTACCCGCTGCAATTAAAGGAATGAAAAAAGGAAGATGGAGGGAGAAAGAGACAGACAGGGCGAGGGATGCATTTTTCTAATTCAGGTTATTGCTATTATTGTATGGTCAAAGCTGCAAACAGGCAGTTGAAACTGAACCATGTTGGTACAGAAGTAAATAGGGAATCAATACTTGTCTTAATGATTCTGACAGATTTTTTTCCTTCATGTACAGTTTTCCTAAAGCTTGTGTTAATATTCTTCACAACTTCATACTCATCAAAGTCACAAATGCAAATCCTTTAGCACATCAGATGAAGATTAAGGGTTTATTTGACACATTCCTTCATGTGCTTATAATGAGCTTGATGCTGAAACACATCCCATCCCTGATCTGAGGCCAATCCAGCACTATCAGACATGGATTGGCCTCCCCAGAACTTGGACTTAAACATTATCGAAGCAGTGTGGGATCATGTTGACAGAGAACAGAACAAAAGGCAGAAACATCCAAAGAAGAGATTTGAATGTCCTTCAAGAAGCCTGGAGAACAATTCCTGAAGACTACTTAAAAAAATGACAGGAAAGCTACCTAAAAGAGTTCAGACTGTGTTGAAGAACAAAGGTGGTAACCCAAATATTGACTTTCAATGTTGTGGAATTGTATAAACTATTAAATACTGTATTTTCACGTGTGCTGGCACATGTTTTAATACATTTCTGCACTAATTTTCCATTTTGTAAGAACTCACACCAAAAATTAGATATTTAATTTGGGGTTGATCACAACCGATGACAGAATGTAAAATATCTAATGTACAAATGATTTGAATCTTTTAAAATGTAACCACTGAACAAATAAAATAGAAATTAAAAGCTATGTAAGACTTCTCTTTTCAGCACTGGATGTGACATTATAGTTTTACATTTCCCAGCACTGTGCACTGTAGTATAGTGGCACAAGGAACTAGTGAGAGAATAAAGGAAGAAAGAGTCACTGTAGGCACTTTCAGCCTGGCTGATCCAAAATCCTGGCAACAGCAACAAAGAGCTACTGTCTGAGCTCACTCTTTCTCACACATTCATGCACACATACTGCAATGTGCAAACCCCAGTGTGGACGCAAGCTAGTTTGCTAACAGACACATACCAAAATGACCACCACATGCAAGTAATGTGCTAGTGATTTTCTTCTCACCACAAGTCTTATGGGTTTTCTGGATGATTCCCTAAAGACTGAAAGACTTCTAAATTCAGGCCTTTTTTTGATGACAGTTTGGTTAGGTTTGGGTCAACATGGTAACGTGGGTTAAAATAGATCCTTTACATAATCTGAGGACACCTATCTGTCTGAAAGCACTGAACGTCTCTTTGGCAAGCTTTGCCCACGTGCCTGCACTTGCAGCTCTAGCTCAACACTTGTCATCTACAGACAAAAAAATAACACCTGGAGTTCTGACACTGATGCATCCTGCAGGTAAAGTATTATATAACTGTTGCATCATGGCAGTCCTTAGGTCTTTCAGTCTGTGGTGGCAACATCAGTCCAATGGCTCCTGGACTCAACCTTCTATTTTGGTCATGACTGGAATATTTAAATTCCAGTCATGACCAAAGTCATGGTGTACAAATAAAATAAAAAAAATGGTAAATGGCCTGTATTGATATAGCGCTTTACTAGTCCCTAAGGACCCCAAAGCGCTTTACACATCCAGTCATCCACCCATTCACACACACATTCACACTAATTCAAATCAGTTTTATTTGTACACCACAACAGCAATCACCTTAAGGCTTAAGGGTTTTTTTAGTACTTGTTTTAGTCCCCATGAAATGTGGCTCTCTACGTCACATCAAGAACCATCATCAGGTAAACCTGCCAATATGTGTGAAAACAAACAAATACGAGCCAATCTCTGTTGTTCTTTGTGTTTAGCAAATTTTAAGCCTTTTGAACACTGCAAACAAGCAAATGTCAGCAAGTGATGATTGTTATTGTGAGCACGTAGACATATAGGCATGCTGACGTAAATATTTAGCTCAAAGCACCGCTATTCCAGCATTTCACCTTCTGCTGCAGAGGGACTAGCACATTTTTCATTACTTTAGTTTGTGTGTTTTAAGATCTCCCACAATATCTCTGTGGCACCTCTGTCAAAAACTGCTTTTAAAGGTTTGTTTTAAATGCATTGTAGTTAAACGAAGACAGTACATTAGGAATATAAAGTCAAGACTGAGTATTTAATTTAATATATGTGTTGTTACAGAATAGCAACATTGAAAATTGTTCAATTAAATTTTTTTCAATTAAATTTTATTTATACAGCTCCAAATCACAACGGCAGTCGCCTCAAGGTGCTTTATATTGTAAGTTAGACCCTACAATAATACTACAGAGAAAACCCCAACAATCATATGACCCCTTATGAGCTAGGGATTTGGTGACAGTGGGAAGGAAAAATTCCCTTTTAAGTGGAAGAACCCTCCAGCAGAACCAAACCAGGCATTTGTTTAAAAGACACAAAATGTGCTCTGCTTTACTAGACAACCATCCAAAGTGAAGTTTATGCCATTGCTGCCCTAAATTAACAGTACTGGTAATTACCAAAATGGAGAAGTCCGGTGTTTCGGCTCAAATTTGGGTATAAAAATGTGAATTCACTTTTTTGTTTGACCAAAACAAAACAAAAAAAAACCATAGCAGAATTTCAAAAAGTTGCATCCTGACACCATGGTCTGTTTTTCTCAGCTGTGATGTTTCAGTCATACACAATTCAATCATAGAGTCAATATGCAGTCTGTTTGGGAGTCAAACTAAGGTCAAAAGATCAGGAGATTGGTTTCAGTGAATGTGTTTAAGAAAGACCATCAAATGCTGTTGCTTAACTGTCTGAGCAAATCTTGTGTTTGTCTCAAGAGACTGTTATCAAAAAATAAACATCCAGGGCGCAGGCCTTCAGCCACCTACCTCTGCTGATTTCAGATATAGCTCTAAGTTGTCATTATGCCTTTCCATAGTTGTAAACATGCACCTACTCACTAATTATGGCTGCAGCTACCAAATTAAAATGACATAACTGTTGTCTTAAAACCAAGATTTTGTTTGTGCCAGTTTTGCTATGACAAAGGTTTTGCCCGAAGCAGAAAATGGCTACGCACTGTTGTATGTGTTCAAAGGCATCTCACTTGCAACATATTCGAGACTAAATACATATTAGGTAAAAGATATGTCAAAGTCCTGAACTGGGATGATCACAAAAAGTAAAAACTGTGAAAAAGCACATGTTGGAATGCGTAACATAGCACTGAGTCATTGCTATCAGCTTCCTTTCAAAAGTCATGCAGCGTTTGTTTCAGCTGTGTGGCAGTGTTTGTTGAGAAAGCTTTTTAAAAAAAATAAAAGGAGATTCTTGTAACTGCCTTCCACAGAAAAACTGCCTTCACTTCCCTGAATGACTCGGTCAGTGGTCACCGTTATGTCTGACATGAAAAGAAAAGTTAGTTTCCTGGTTAGCATGGTGGTATGGAGCTAAACACTGTTATCTCATGGCAGGAAGATTCTGGGGTTGAACCTTCAGGTCAGTTTGTGGTTTTCTGTGTGATGCACGTTCTCCCCAGGTATTCTGGTTTTCATCACAAAGACATGCATGTAGAGTTAACTGGTGATCCTAAATTAGCAACAGGTTATCAGTGTGTACCCTAATCTCAAATATGTATTTCAGTTTCTTCTATTTTCTTGAAATTTGTTACAATCACTGCACCCACACACAGCGGTGTTTTTCCTGTTATTCTGGAGGTTGATGGAAATATTCTTTTCTACAATGTAATAAGCAGTGGGCATGAAACTGGCAGACCTGTAGTGCATGAGTTAATAATGAGTAAATCCCCTCTAATCTAGGTGGTGGATTAGGGCTGATTACCCCTAAAGTGAATTGCTCAGTTTTCCAAACAATGGATTTAACCATATATTCCTGGAACGTTTTTCACTGGAAATCTAGAGTGAATTTATTTATTTATTTATTGGTCTTTAATCAAAGTTAAGGCAAAAAAAAAAGTTACTGAGCCTGTATAGAAACTTGCAATAGAAAAGACATTTAAATGAAAGAGAAACATATTGAATGTTTGAACTGAGACATTTTCTTATTTCATGAGAAATATTGTTTCATCTTAAAATATGATGGCAGCAACACATCTCAATATGTTGGTAGAAGGACAAAGTAGAGGGGCGTAAACAGAAACAGCTGGATGAACATTTTTATCTAATTTAGTTAATTAGCAAAAGGCCAATAACATGATTCGCAGAGTTTCTTAGAAGTAAGGAATAAAGAAAAATGGGTGGAGGATCATAACCAGAAATGTCACCATCTTCTCCGTGGCAAAGGTTAGTTAAAAATGAACACAGGCAAAGTAGAAAACCTCTGTACCTACTCAGCTCAACTCGACTCGGTTTGGGTCGTTTTCTGTTACAATCGAGTACCACCTAATGTGCGTAGGGTTGTTATAGCAACGTGGCAAAAAGTCCCAAGACGTCATATATAAGTGACACGAACACCATAACAATGGAGGATGTCAAGGCGATGGTATACCTGCTGCTTGGTCTTTGGCTTTTTATCAGACTCGGGGAACACAGTGTTGTCTTTTGTGTAGCCATTTTCCTGGTTGCTAGGTTTCAAAAATGGCGGTTTTGATTTTACCGGTGATTTTGACTCACCGAGTGATGCCACTGACTAGCGAATCGATGGCATGCAGTATGTTGACGTCACATTTTTGGATTGCCTCAGATTGCTTGGAACCCCGGCCGGGGTTTTAGGGTTTAGGTCACCTAACAGAATAACCTAAAAACCAAGTTGAGCCGTGCCAAGCCACCCAAGTAGGTTCTAAGGGCTATTAATGTCTATGGAATTGTCAGATTGCACATCTGGAAAGTCACCCTCTGCGATGATGGTATATCCAGGTTTTAGAGCAACACATGTTTCCATTCAAAGTCTTTTTCAGGGAAGGGCTTGCACATTTCAGCAAGACAATGCTAAATTGAATCCCGCATCTATTACAACAGCATGACTTGATAGTAGAAAGTGCAGGCTGATTCACCACTAACTGAACTCATTCATGAAATGAAAAATACAAGAAAGTAGATCCAGGACTGTTAAGCGGCTAGAATAACATATCAGACAAGAATGAGGGAAAGTGGCAAGCATGGTCTGGTCCTAACTTTTTTGAGATTGCTCCCATAAAATTCAAAATGACCTTTTTTTTTTCTTAAAATGACACTTTTTCTATGTTCTGATGTGAATAAAAATGTGGGTTCACAACATTTTTTTTAAATCATTAAATTCAGTTTTTATTTGTATTTTACACAGCCTCACAACCTTTCTGGAATCGGCCTTATACACTTAAAAGTCTCTCACCTTCTCATTAACCTCTCCAAGGAAAGGCAACTTGCTGGGAGAAGCTAAGAGCAGAGGAAAATGTCAGGGGAGGGACAAGATAACGTCGGAAAGGAGGAGCCAAACAGACAAGAGAGGAGGAGACTTGTCACATGATGGTACTGGAATGTCATCTTGTCCTTGGAAAGGACACAGGCATCTCACAACAAAGGATTTCCTTGTCTTCATTTCCCCACTTTTTCTGTCTTAAGTTCACTCTCCTTCAAGCTCTTATCTGTCTTCCATTTTCTTAGTCTCTCCTACCCAGCTGCTATTCACCTTTTGTACAATACCATCTCAGTTCCTGACACTGCACACGAGAAGGACACACACTCAAGATGCCCTTTGTACTCTAGAGTTTTCTTTTTTTTCACTCTCCTGCTAGTTATTTCTTAGTAGGAGTTCATTCACACATGCGTGCACACACACACACACACACACACATACACGTGCATACACCTGTAACTTCCCCCACATCCCCCATTCCTCTTCATTATCATAATCACTTTACCCCTCTCTCTCTCTCTCTCTCTCTCTCTCTCTCATACACACACACACACACACGCACAGAATTCCTATGCTGACTCCTCCCCTCTGTAAAGACTTTCCCCTGGGGCCCTCACAACCTTCCCTCATGGAAAACTACCAGGGTACACACACACACACACACACACACACACACTCACACGCACACACACACACACACACACACACACAACGAGACCTGTGTTAACAGTGGACCGCAGAGTAACGGGAATAGAAAGAAGAATAGAGAGATGAGCGAGGGGGATGGGGGACGGAGGGCCCGTGACTGATAAAATTTGATGAAAACAAACGTAAATCTGTCCAGCTCTTCCAGTCACCCACATGTGACAACATGAATATTTATACAAGTGCCGTGAAATGCTTACCGATAGCTAAATGGTCACTGAGAAAGAGAAACTGAGCACGCCCACTCCAATCCAAAGCAACACCACCTCCCACTGGACTAATCCCCCACTGACCTAACTACAGCCAGATGGTACTTTGCTATATTATTCACAGGACTTCCATCTATTTAAATCTTAATGTAGCAAACTGCAGGTCAAGGGCAGATGAATTTTAGGTTAAAGTAGGTTTATTTTAGGTTAAGATTCTGTTTTTTCAGTTACAGACATTGATTACCTTTGCAGAACATAAAATGAAATGATTATTATCACCTTAAAGGTAAACTGTGGACATACCAGACTTATGTATGGCATACAAGAGGCCAGTTTTCACCCTCATTTAACATGTGTGTTAATCCTAAAACCTGTAGGAATGATAAAATGAATCAATGGCAAAATCATCAGGTGAAATGAAGCATTAAAACACTTAAAGGGTACGTAGAGTCCGGATGTTCTCACTACGGTCATCTCAGGGACATAGCACAGAAGCCCCACCCACTTGATGTTCAAACCCAGCCAATCAAAGGAAAGTTGGCTTCCACGGCAAGGTGCCTTTAAAAGAAGGTTAAAAACCTTGTTTCGCCACAAAGGATCAAGTGAGGCCTTGTAAAACATAAGTCAAGATAATTTTGAACAGTGATTGATGCAAAGCTACTCTAGTGGATCTCCCCCAAAACAAAATAGAGCTGAAAATGAGCATAATCACATGTGCTGTACCAATGTACCTGCACATGTGATGTGACAATAAAAGTGATTTGATTTGATTTTGATTTGATTTAATAGGTACTGTTTAAAATAATTTATGTTTTCCTGTGAAAAGTGACCTTTCGCGTGAGTCAGCATGACCAAGTATTATTTTCACCAAACATTTATACTGTTATACAGTTCTGCAGCACTATATGCATATATATACACATATAGATGCACATCCCTAAACAGATAGTATCCTACAAAAACCTTCGTTTTTGCCAAGAACTCCTGGAGATACTTACTGTTGCAAGTTTTACTTCTTGCACAGATTGGCCGGAGGTTCATGGAAAACATGCAGCACAGAAGAGTCAGAGCCAAGAATCAAGCACCTGCTTCCTCCTCGATTACTGCTCACTGCAGTCAACCTGAACAATATTTCAGTGTTTGCAGTTCTTTTGTGTTTTGCAGAAAGGTAATCTGATAATTTCCCAACCACTATAAACCGCATTCATTTGAATGTGATGGCTTTGTTAGATTTCATGTTCAAGTTCAATTCAATCAATTTTTTTTAATATAGTGCGAAATCACAACAGCAGTCGCCTTGTGGTCTGCTTATATTATTTGAGATCATTTGTTCTTTTATATCCGGGGTGTCAAAGATAAGGCCCAATGGCCAGGATCGCCCCAACCAAGACTCTCATCTGGCTCAGTGGACAGCTTTAGAAAATGTGGAGTGCATAGATCTTTACTTTTAACTGTATTTTTATAAGTTTTATGTATTTTCCAAATTTACCCCCTCCCCCTAGTTCCATTCATATTACACCAAAGTAATTAACCAATAGATAAAAAATTAAATTACAGAAGATTTGCTGTTTTTTGACTGTGTACTATGAAAAGTCAGATTTTCTTTTTCTTACAGTGAGTCCACAGGGGGGAAAAAGGACATTTTCTGTGAATTAATGAAAACTTTATCGTTTAAAATTACATGACAGTAGGGGTAATGGACTACCAGAACCTAATTTTAAAATGGTAAATGGCCTGTATTTGTATAGCGCTTTACTTAGTCCCTATGAACCCCAAAGTGCTTTACACTACATTCACACACTGGTGATGGCAAGCTACATTGTAGCCACAGCTGTCCTGAGGCGCACTGACAGAGGCGAGGCTGCCGGGCACTGGCGCCACCGGGTCCTCTGACCACCACCAGTAGGCAACAGGTGAAGTGTCTTTCCCAAGGACACAACGACCGAGACTGTCGGAGCCGGGGCTCGAACCGGCAACCTCCTGATTACAAGACGAACTGCCAACTCTTGAGCCACGATCACCAGATTTAACACATTTATCATGCTTTTTCACTGGTCTGACCAACTTAAGATCAAAGTCAGCTTCGCTCAGGACATCCCTGCATTATTATTAGTGTCAACATTTTAAAAAATCCATTGTGAACTGTATTTGTTTCAAGCTTTAAAAATATAGAGTATAAAATATCTATCTATCTATCTATCTATCTCTCTATATATATATATATTCACACACATTTAAAAAAAACATTTTATAAAAGAAATGTTTCTTTTTAGTAACGTTAAACGTGTTTAACAGTATATTTAGATTTAATACTTTTGATGCTGCAGGTTTAAAGCCTTGATCGTATCACATAGTGTTGTTCTATTCTAGGGCGTAACATCCAAATGTGAGGACATGCGGTGCTTCGAGTTCAGCTCTGAAGCTTAACATGAGGATTAGATGGACAGTTTTCACTGTTCAAAATATAAACACCACATTGTCCCGCCCCACCTGTCACTTCCTTCAGCTTCAAAATTATGTAATGTACAATGAGTCACACATACACATACACACACACACACACACACACGTATGTCTCTCTGTTTTTCTTCTCTATAATAAACGTATAATCTTTAAATTACCTTACAATAATGATCAGTATTTAAATTGTTAAAATTCCACAATATCCACACTGGAAGCTTTAAAAAATCTGTATAAAAAAACACAAAACAAAGACAAAGCAAAGAAAAACAAAGTAAGTGAGATGTGAATGTGAGAAATACTTAAAACAAATTTAAAGTAAATCGGGGGAATTAATAAAAGCGAAATGTTAAAGTTTGTGGGGTTAATTTTGGCAGCAAAAGAAAAAATACTAAAACAGAGTGCATGACCGGCAAGCACACACACACACACACACACACACACACACACACACACACACACACACACACACACACACACACACACACACACACACACAGATATCCTCATCTCCACCTTCACATGCCTCTTCTGATAAACCACCAATCAAACTGGTCTGCAAAACATTTGCAAAAATACTACTTAAAAAAAAATGCACAGTCTGATCTTGCATGTAAAGACATTCTGACATAGGCCAGTGTTGCCTAGCAACAAGGTCTCATGCATAATAGTTGAGGTGTACTGTCCGTAACTCTAGTATGGTTGTGCGAGTGAGATAAAGGGAAACAAAATAAAAATTCTGACTTTGTGAAGACAGCAGGAGGTGTGCAGTGTTGGCGTGGTGAGCTGCATCAAAAAGCTTTAAATAAGAGACTGAAACAGTGTGCAAACTCCAGGTATCTGAACACAGAGTGGTTAAATCCAAGTTTGAGCTGGCATACGCTGACCAGAAGTTTCTGTTCTTATAGCTCAGCTTCAGCACAGTAAACTTGAGGAATATCCTGACCTGACAGTACAGCAATTTTAGCAAGTAAGATGACAATTACCTCTGAGGTCGGTTTGCCCCAGAAGTGTTCACAGTTCAGGTTTTTACTCACTGAGAACTTTAGATGTAAAAGATAAGGCATACTGCCTCTGTAGCTACAGTCATGGGAAAAAGAAGGTTTCCATGGGACCCCCATGTTCACTGTTTAGTCCATCCCATGATTTAGTAGCTTGTAGAGCCACTTTTAGCAGCAGTAATGTGAATTCACTGTTTTCTGTATGTCTTTATCAGTCGCTCATATCATTGCAGAGGAATTCATTGAGGTTTGCAGTAATTTGTTTATGCACAGCTCTCTTAAGGTTGCACACCACAGCATTTCACTCAGGCTGAGGTCTGGACCTTGATTGGTTCATTACAACACCTTGATTCTTTTCTTTTTCAGCCATTCTGCTATAGATTTGCTGCTGTGCCTTAGCTGTTAGACTCACATTTGACTCTAGAATACTTTGGTATACAGAGGAGCTCATGGTAACTCAAGGTGCTAAGGTCCCCTGGCTGTAAAACAAGGCCCAATCATCATTCCTCCTGCTATGCTATATTTGGGTTTCTCCCTACATGGTGCTGTGCATTATGGCCAAACATTTCCACTTTAGTCTCATCTGTTCAAAGGACATTGTTTCCAAAGTCTTGTGGTTTGCTCAGATGCAGCTTTGCAAATTTAAGCTTTGCTGCCATTTCTTTTTTAGAGCGAGGAGGCTTTCTCCAATTCTTCCAAACAACCCATATTTATTCAGTCTTTTTCTAATTATACTGTTAAGCGCTTTAACATGCTAACTGAGGCCTGTAGAGTCTCAGATGTAGCTCTTGCATCTTTTGAAGTTTCTTTAAGAATTGCACAGTCTGATCATGGCCACCAAGTTTTCCACTTGTAAACAGTCTTTCTCGCTGTAGATTGATAGTCTTCAAATTTGGCCTTATAGCCAAACCCTTCCTAGATAGGCAGAAGCAATTGCTTTTCTAAGATCACAGATGATGTCTTTTCACCTTGGAATTGTGTTAAACTTCTGCTTTTATAGAGGTGCTCACACTTGCTCACATTACAGGGATGTATATATACTTTTTGCACATACGTTTAGTTCTGGAAAGAAAAACCAAACCAAGAATCCTTCAACCGCATGAAATGTTGAGGATCAAACTTGTCCCCCATTCACAAAAACTGCACATGTGGAAAATCTGAAGAGTTACGGGTTTGCTGTACCTAGTTAGGCTTGCTAAACTAGAATTACTGAGCCTTTTTTTTCCTGGTGCAAGTCCCTACTACTAGATTTATTAAACCTGCGCAAATTTGCGTAAATCCCCTGAACCTACCGGTAAGACCTCCCAGAATTACTGACTTTTATTTTCTGGTGGAAGTCCCGAGGTGTTAATCACCCCTGCTGAAATTTTCACAGGTCATCAGCTCGATTCTCCTCCTGTTTTTGTTGTGCAAACCACCCATTATCTTTGAGGCCTGGAACATTTGCATTTGTTCACTCAGAGTAGCTCAGATCCAAGGCAAGAGAAAAATCTGTGTTACAACCCTACAATGGAGCTGAAGGCCTCTCAGCAGGGTGCTAGGAGGTGTTAGGTTCAGGGAATTTATGCAAATTTGCGCAGGGTTAGTAAATGTAGTAGTAGGGACTTGCAGCAGGAAAAAAGGCTCAGTAATTCTAGTGCTAGCATCCCGCTGAGATTTTCACAGGCCTTCAGCTCCATTGTTCTCCTGCTTTTGTTGTGCAAAACACCCTCCCCCAACCAGGAGAGATTTGTGTATGTGTAGGAGTGGCATTGCTTGACTACAGCACAGTGCTGTGCATAAAAGCAGACCGACCAGGAGGGAGAATCATTTCTTCTACGCATTTCTGAGAACGCACATCAGGATGGCCTCCGTATCACTGCCCCGCAGGAAGAACCTCTCCGCGCAACAGGCTTGGGCCTTGCTTCAGGAAATGGACGAAGCAGATTCTGATGGAGGAGAGGTTTCATTTGTCCAGCAGGCCACTGATACCTCCTCAGAAGAATCTGAAAAGGAGACGGAACAAGAGCCCAACATGCCTCCACGGAAGAGGCCCCGTGGTACTGGGAAACCCTGTCTGAGCCACACGGCAAAAGACGGCACTTTGTGGGTAGAGGAGGACAATGGAATACCCAGTGCAGGAGCAAATCGCTCGTGCTTCACTGCACAAGCTGGACCCACAGAGTCTGCTAAGGTTTGTCACTGCCATATTACATATGATATTTATATAAACCCATTTAGAGTGAGGTTCATGTAAATTTACCATTCTCTATTTGTTTATCTTCCGACAGCGTAAAATTACAAGTGTGCACCAAAGCTTCCTTTGCCTGTTAGACGTGGGAATGCTGCACACCATCAGAGAGTGTACGGTACATCAAGCCCGCAGAACAGAGCCAGACTGGAATTTGTCAGTTCATGAACTGATGGCATTCATTTCAATCCTGTTTGTAAGAGCAATCATGTGTCCCGTTGGTGCCATTGTGGATTGCTGGTCAGAAAGATTTCTGGTGCCAGTAATCAAAGAGACAATGCCCCGAGATAGATTCATTTCAATTATGCAACACCTTCGATTTGATGACAAGGACACGTGGGCAGAACGGGTGAAAACAGACAAATTTGCAGCGATCTCTGACATCTGGACACGCTTCAACGAGAACTGTGCTAAGAGTTTCACTCCAGGAGAACACATGACCATAGATGAACAGCTGTTCCCTACCAAGGTTCGTTGTCCATTCACACAGTATATCGCAACAAAGCCAGACAAATTTGGGATCAAGTTCTGGATGGCCACAGACCTGGACACCAAATATGTCTGCAGTGCATCTCCTTACTTGGGAAAGGACCCCAGTCGTCAGAAGGGAGAGAGGCTGGCAGAGAACGTGGTCATGAAACTGATGGAGCCGTTTTTGGATGATGGGAGAAACGTCACAACGGACAATTTCTTTACTTCACTGTCACTGTCGCACAGACTGCTGCAGCGCAAAACAACGTTACTGGGCACGGTGAATAAAGTCCGGCGTGAACTTCCTCAACTTGCGCGGATGTATTCCATAAGAGCAGCAACACGCAGGTGGCCAGTAGCAGTTTTCTACAATATGCTGGACCTGGCAGCAGGAAATGCCTACATTTTGTACAAGGCATGTACAGGGTGGACAGGCAAAAGAAGATTGTTTCTGAGTCTTCTAGCTCAGGAACTTCGTTGCCGATTCATGCAGCACAAGGAAATATTAGCACAGGCTGCTGAAGCTGCTGCAGCTGCTGTGCCAGTGTCTGGAAAGACAACGCAGTGCCAGGTGCAAGAGAGCTGTAACAGGAATCGCAGCAGGTTTACCTGTGCAACATGTCAGAAATTCACCTGTGCCAAATGCAGGGATGATGAACACTGGGTCTGCAAACGCTGTAAAGTTTGAAACACTTTGAAATAAAACAGACTTGTGTACCCATATATTGTGAATGTGTGTCTTTTGTATCGATATGGCAGGAATTTCTGAAGGTTGTAACACAGAGGTTTGGCTTGGCTTGGATCTGAGCAACTCTGAGTGAGCAAATGCAAATGTGCCAGGCCTCAAGGATAATGGGTGGTTTGCACAACAAAAGCTGGAGGAGAAACGAGCTGACGACCTGTGAAACTCTCAGCGGGGTGATTAACACCTCAGGACTTGCACCAGAAAATAAAAAAGCCAGTAATTCTAGTAGGTGTTGGGTTTAGGGAAGTTACGCAAATTTGCGCAGGTTTAGTAAATCTAGTGTTGCTAAGCTATAACTGGACAATCACTATACATCAGAGGTGTTTTAGAAATCACCTTGTTTTCAGTGGTTTTTGTGATTTTTTTTCTTTTTTTACAAATGTAATAACTAAAAATTATACAGACTGTAAGACATGAGATGGACTCGCATACTGAAGCTGATGTTTCATTTACGTCTGGTAAATGAGCGCAAGAAGGGGAGGATTTGTGCTCAAGGGTCCCTCTGAGGCTGATCTTAACAAGGGGAGAGCAGATGGATTTCTTGGACACACGCATACACACGGGAATTAAAATGGATTGACAACGTGAGCCTCAAGGGAACAATATGGACTTGGATGCAAAGTAAAATTATTTCAGATTTCAGTTTCTGCTGCAACTGAATTTCAGATTTCCACTTCACTTACTGCTCTGCTGGATCATTTCACAGGCCACACGTAAGAAACAGCATGGGCATGAATTTGAATTAGGACAGAGAACAAAAAAGCAGAATACACATAATGCATGCACACACTGAGGAACGTGGATTTCTCTCTGGGCCCCCGGGGACTGGTCTTAGCCTCTTTATGATGTCAGAGCCAGAGAGCTGGATTTACTGCGGTGGGGAGGGCCAAGGAAGGACAGCCCACTACAACCAGACACACACACATACACACACTTCTGGTTATTCCACTTATCATTCTATCAATCATGCACATATTCGTGCACAAATTAGCATTCGGAGAGGAGCATGACACTGTACCACACTCCCAAAGGAGGAGACATTCCTGTTGGGGAACAGGTACGCACTCACCATGTGAGTAATGACACAGCAAGATGACAGGTGTAAATATGAAGCTAGACAATAGAGTCATTACAATGAGTTTTCAGAGCAACTTTGAAGCAGTTTGAGTGTATCTGGGATTAGGGACATGATGGTGAGATTACAAAAGAACAAAATGTCACCAGCATCTGTCATCACACTGTTTAACTTTCTGTTTACTTTGTTTCTATTCCATCTACCAATGTGTGGATTTAAGGAAGTTAATCTATTACTAACTTATATAGTAAAGTTAATAAATCATTAACTCTGATTAAATAATCATCTGCTGTGCTTTAATCTTCTTTTATGTACCATGTGGTCAAACTTTTCGGCACAATCATGGGATTCATCTGAAGATTGAAACACATAGATCGATCCATTTGCTTGTGTGGTTATCTGAGCCATTTGCTAACATTGTATTTCTCTCACTTAATAACAGTGACTGTAACTGCTACCCACCCTTTTCTTCATTTCTGCTGCACTCTCGTTTCCCTGCTTCCTTGTAAAGATTTTTTTTCCTTTCCTTCCAGGTTGAAAGCTTTATTGGTTATTTTTGTTTTCTGAGCTCATTATTCTCAGGAAGGAAGTTGTGGGTCCTGCGGCCCATTGTGTGGAATTTCACCTTACACCTTTTTGTTTCTTTGTTGCCAGGCCTCCCCACCTTTAGTTTAAATATACTAACGTTAATTGGTAACTGAAACTCAGGTGTGGCATCCTCTGTGTATTTTGTGATCACTGAGATAAGCTGAGCCTTGATGATTTTTTTCCTTTTATATACCTTTATAGGTATATAATCCTTTTATATATATATACCTTTTCAGCTACTCATTATCAACCAGTCACATTGGTGTGACACTGCTGTGACATTTAGCTAGGTCAAGACAACCTCCTGAAGTTTAGAATGGGAAGAAAGGTGATTTAAGTGACTTTGAACTTGGTATGGTTGTTGGTGTTGTTGGGGGGGCTGGTTTGAGAATTCAAACTTCTGGATCTGCTGGGATTTTCCCTCCCCCTCTAGAGCAGTGGTTCCCAAAGTGTGTGTGTGTGTGTGTGTGTGTGTGTGTGTGTTGGGGGGGGGGGGTTGATGGCAGGAGAGAGGGGCCAAACATCTGATAAGAATTTAGCAGTATCTGAAACACCCACTTTTTTACAACCAAGGATGCAGAAGAGCATCTCTGAATGCAGAACACATCCAGCCTTGAAGCAGATGGACTATAAAACAAAACACCACAGACTACATTCCACACAGGCTCACCAAAACTGGAAAAAAAGACCATAAAATGATGCCTGGTCTGCTGCAGTTTTCAAGATGAAGAATTCTGCACCAACTGTGATGCTGTTATGTCAACATGGATCAAAGTCTCTGAGGAAGTTTTCCAGCACCTTGTTGAATCTGTGCCATGAAGATTTAAAGCAGCTCTGACAGTAGCGGTAGGAAAGTGTAGATATTAGAGTGGCTGATGAGAGTACGTCAATGTATTTTATCAGCCTCGAATATGAAAAAGAAGCTTATACATGTGACTGCAGTACTGTTCTAGAAAAAGGCAAATTTGTTGTGAGCTCATTCAGTCGATCAGGGCAGGATTTGCAGAAATTTTCAACCCTTTTTTATTATTACTGGCTCTTTGAGTTTAATGAGGAATAGATCTGTGTCACGCATTAATCCATATCGCATCAGAGTATCAGTTAAATATGATGAAAAAGTGAACTTGTTTTGAAATTATGTATTGATTTTTTCCTCCCTACTGTCTCTGCAGCCCTCCTCCCATCTGTCTGTCTGCCTGTCACTCTATCGCGTGCTCTTGTGAATGAAGCGCTCACACACACACGCACACAGCAGCAGCACAGCATGTTGCATGGTGTGGGCAGCTGACATTTCACTGCAAGCAATCTGCCAGTCAGAGTTGGATGTGCTCGCGTGATCGCACACTAATACACCAAATCATACACACACGAACATGCCAAATCTTCAGTGAATGAATGAGGGATTTTTTCGCCCAGTTTACTTGATCATACACATGTGTGTGCTTGATTCATGTTACGTAACGCTTCATTCCCTGCTCTGACTTTCTGCCATTTAGTTATCCATGTGTGCAATGAATCACCAGGCTGCTTCACTTTAATATAGCGAGCACGTGCAAGGGGTTATGTAACAATCTACTGTAATCTCATGTAAACATATAAAAAAGGCCGCCTCATTCATATATTAATAATAACCTGAGAAAAATAATGGCAAAAATAGAGACAGCTGACAACTAAATAAATTCAAGTATAAAAATACTGACTTATCATCAGGTATGAATAAAGTATCAAATGTTAAGTACTAGTGCAGAAGGTTTATAGATGCACAGAGGAGGGTTTAGGGATCTGTTTATAGTGTATGATGAGATTTAAATTATGTAAAATGTAAGATTAAGGCATGCAAACATCATGCGAGATATTAAAAAGATTATTATGACTATTTTGTCTATTTATTTTATGTGATTTCTTTTGTTCTGTTCTCCAATTATTTTTGTGAATTTTATCCCCAGCGTTGAACAACTTTTTTGCTTTTTTTTTTTCACAGTCAAACACCAAACACAGAGCTGCACTTATATAATACCGGACTAGCAGGGAATTTTGTTGTAGGCTATATGTAAAAACAGATTAACGTATACGGTTCTTTTGTTAGTATTCAGTGCAGCTAAATGCTGCATGAAAAAATAAACTACTGTTTACTGAGCTATGCTGCACTTGTCAAAAATAATGAAGTCAGAGTTTAACATAAATTAAACACAAAGATAGAACGAAGCTTTTAATAGAAAGTAATTCGAATGGAAAAAGAGAGGAGAGTAGATGCAAATGTTACGTCTCTATTTTTGTACATGGTTAATGAAATGCATTCCAGTTTCATTAAAGACTGAAAGCATATTTCTATCTATAAATTGTTAATTGTTGAGTCTGTTTTGCAATGGCAATTTTTATTAAATGTAAACTCAATGTGCTTCACACTGAAGAAAAAAACATAAAAACCTGTGCAGGTTTATAATGCCTTAAAGCTTTAAAGACATCCAAATACATTTCTGAATAAATAAAGCATCAGATTAGATTGCATGAAAATTTGTAAAAATATTCTTTTTAAGAAAATGTTATTGTAATTTTAGAGAAAGAAAAAACAGCATTACAGTGCTAATATGGCTAAATTCAACAGCGCAATAATCGCATAATGATGTCCCCTGATGAAGCACAACATCAGCAATCCAAACCAGAGATCACGTTACTGCATCTACCCAGCGAAACAACTGCTCTTTTAAAATGCTAACCGCTTAACCCCTGCTATACGCCGCTTTCAAGTCACATAGCAAACACTCAGAGGGAGTACGCATGAATGAGCTTAAACTAGAGCACGAACTAATCCTGTATACTTATCATTACTGTAAAACTTAAAAGAAGGATTTTGTGCCTGTCATTATTTAATCTACTTCTTTTGGAACTGTGGGCTTAAGATATTTAATGTAGCTTAGCAAAGGTTCAATCAGGAAGAGTACTTCATTCAGCCTCCCTTATGACTTCATTCATCACTGTGTCACAGCCACACCTCTCTCTCCATTCATAGTTTCAAATGTAAGAAACCATTTGCAGGTTCATTTCATCGAATCAAACAAAGGGAAAGCCAGTTTAAAGTAAACCATGACAGGCAATAATTATTCTGCCTTTGCATTTAGATCTAAGGTTTCTCTGAGAACATGAAGTACATTAAACTCCCTGAATGACTCGTGCAGTGGAGATAAGTATGCAGGAGGCTCATCACCAACAGCTGCTGTTTATAATTTTTAAGAGGGGATGAGATCAGAGGACAAGATGTCCTCACACATGCTATAATTAGCTTTGTGGGTGTGTTTCTTCCTCGCAGTGACAAAATTTAGGTGTGCATTTACAATTCGGAAATTGTCATAATTACACGAAGAAAACAGGATGTTTGTGAAAGTCTAAAAAGAGCAAAAGCTGCTGCCGGAGGAGAAAATCACCGACATGTGCTGTTTTTCGACCAGGAAGGATTGAACTAATTTGGGGCTGTGACCGTGTCGGTGTGTGTATGTCTGCACATGACAGGTGTAGAGGTTACCATGGCAATCAGACAGCAAGACTGACGAAAAATGTTTATGGAAGCAGTGTGATAGCAGTGGAAAACTATCACCAGTTCCTATCTGCTATCTCACACACGCTGTGGAAACATGGAAACGGTGGATGATACTTTATTTCTTGTCATTGCATTTTTTTCTGCTGAATCGACACTTTCAGTTAGATTGCATCAGTTTACCTCATCATGTGTGTGTGTGTGTTTTCCCTGAAGGGTTGTTAAGAGCAAATATGCCATGTGTGGTTTTGGCACCCAGTGTGTGTATGTGTATATGGTTACACACCATTGCCTAGAGGCAGCCAGAGTTCTGCCATCATTATCTCTCCTCGCTGAGAAGTTTTTGGAGAAGTGGGCCAACTTTGATGAAACGGTGCACAGACAAGTAGCAAGACGAGAAAGTTTGAAATCAAAAGACTAGAAAAGAAAATGTAAGCAATGTACTAGTTGTTGTTTTTTTTAAAGACAACTAGCGACCGCATGTAATTCCAATTGTGCATTTTCGCTGCAGAAAAAAGACTAAAACTCTTCATTTGTTCTACTAACAGAAAACATCCAGACTCTGTTTTCCTGCCACTGCAAGTGCATGCACAGATTTCTTTTGTAAGGTTTGCAGGTAAGGCTAAAACTTCATCTGATGGCAGAAATCCCAGATCTCAATCTGAAACACCAGTAGCTAATCAATTGTTCCTTGGCTTGGTGTACCAAGGCCATCTATGCACTGGCAGATATTTGAGATATCCCTCTAACAAACACAGGATTGGGTGAAAAACAGCATCACATTTCTTGGTATTCTGATAAAAGACTGGACTACTTTAGTTATCATAGTAATTAGGTCCCCTATGAAATGTTTCATTTAAAAAAAAAAAAAAAACACTCCCTACCCTACTCTTTGTCATCAACACAGTGCTGGTATAGAGCCACTTGTTATTTGAAGAACCAGCCCACATTTTAACAGGTTTAGCAGCTGATTTTTACATAGCACCGTTTGCAGAGGTTGGGTCATTTCCATGGGAATAATATCATAATGGACAGAATCTGTGGGCAGCATCTTCCAATTATTTATAAGTTTCTTGCAGTAGGACTCTGGGATGGGACGCACTCTCTAAGTCTTTACACTTCTGCACTCTAACATTCAAAGACTGAGTCATATCACATTTGTCTCGCTTCTACTAGTACCTACTCGGCTCTGCTTGACCCGACTTGGTTTTTAGGATTTTACATTAGGTAGTAGAACCTGGTACCAGGTACTTTTTTAGTACCTGCTCGGCCTGGGTTCAAAGCGATCTGAATCAACCTGAAAATGTGATGTCAGCAGACTGCATGCCCCCGATTAGCCTGTCAGTGGTGTCACTCTTTGAGTCATGAGAGTGAATCCTTAACAACAATCATATGCACAATTTCTGAAACCTGGCAACATGGTTCCTGAGTCTGACAAGATGTCATAGACCGAGCAGTAGGTATGCAGCCACCTCAACGTCCTCCATTGTTGTGTTTGTGGCATACAAACAAGTCACTGGACTTTTAGCCATGTTGCTATAACGACCCCGTGCACATTGAAGCTGTGTCCAGATTCATAGGCTGTATCCTCCTGAGGACCCGGCCTTTGTGGCCTACGTGGGCCGGGTCCTCCGAAGGCTAGGTAGGCCGGAATTGAGCGGCTGTGGTGAAATTGGACAGTCTCGCCTTCAGATTTGCATCACCACCTGTCTCAGTGGAGTTTCATAAACTCAGCTGTCTGCTCCTTGCTATCTAAAATATAACAGGACACTGGCGTAAATTCTCGATCACACTTCTGTTTAATCAGTTTTCCATTCGACGTTTATTCAGCTGTAATCTCAGCCAAAACGATTAACTCATGAACAAATAAAACACTGAAAAAAGCCAAACAATAACATTTTTAAGTTATCTAAGTGACTTATATATCATGTTTAATCTGAGTAATGGGGGCTTTGAAAACGATGTGCTGGGAGTTTGCCGTTCTCAGCAGTTCTAGTGACCCTCAAGCTCCCGGCTAGCTATTGAGCTGCTGGATAACAGACGTCTCTGAAAATGTCGTAGCACTTTTACAAATATGTCATGTCTTGATAAACCGAGCAGATATTTAAAGTTTACACAGCTACTTTCTCGCCTGAAAATATCTTAAAAGTTTATTTTGTGACCCAGAAAAAGTAATAAGATTAATATTACAACAAAGTAACTGTCGCTATTGTTGGAATTGGCTGGGCCGCGTTATGAATGACCACATGTCGGCAAAGTTATGTGACATTAGTGATGTGAGTACTCTCAGCATCAACTTGGTTTTAAAGTCTTTACTTTATAAAATACACGGTTCAATAGCTGACCTTAATCTTACTGAGAATGTGATGATTTTATGGATAATATCCACAAACAGAACAGGCTGAAAGTCAGTGATGCTGCCATGTTTGTTTCAGTTCTATGAAGCTTTGAGTATTTTGGATTAGTAGTACTGCTTTGTTTGTTGCATCATATTGCTGTAATTGTTTATATGCTTTATATATTCTGAGGTAAGTTGGTCTATAGTGTTACATCATATTCTATAAGGATGTTATGTGTTTGTATACTATCTGCCCAGTTTGACCCATTTAGCAGAAGTCAGCCTGTTTAAGGCTCTTATATCTGTTCTGTATGACTTGGTGTAATTTTCTCACCCAATAAAGGAATATTTAATATATAAGTCTACTCTTCATTCTATCAGAAACAGTTTTCACAGCTCGTACATTTTGTTTTTACACATATATTTAAGCATTGAGCCAAATTTAGAAATGACAACATATTAAAAGAACAATATTTGTCTCTTATACATAATATACACTATACTATATATATATATATATATATACTATATATACACTGTCAAAGATACTTGTCTTTGAGTGAAGATTTAAGGTGATAGGAAATTTAAATAACTCCAAATTGAATCTTTACTGAAGCTCAGTATTTGACACCTCTTCAAAATAAAACAGGAAACATAATGAGACGCAGGCATGAAACACATGAAGGACAAGGGAGACTTAAACACAGGGGTTGAAGACACACGGGGAATCACAATGAACTGTCACAGCAACCTAGGCATAATTAAAAAACATAAACATCAATATATATATATATATATATATATATATATATATATATATATATATATATATATATATATATATATATATATATATATATAAACTCAAAACACTGGGTCAAAAGACCCAAGATCGTGACAGTGAGATGGTACTCAATTGTAGTGGAAAACTGTTGAAACCGAATTTAAAAAAAGGGTTAAGTACAATCGAGTCGAGTTGAGCTAAGTAGGTACAAGTGTAAAAGAGGCCATTGTACGTTTCCTGAATGTTGTGGCAACATCAAAAGTGTACAAAGGTGTAGAGCAGGGGTCCCCAATCCCAGTCCACAAGGGCCGGTGTCCCTGCAGGTTTTAGATGTGTCCTTGATCCATCGCAGCTGATTTAAATGGATAAATTACCTCCTCAACATGTCTTGAAGTTCTCCAGAGGTCTGGTAATGAACTAATCATGTGATTCAGGTGTGTTGACCCAGGGTGAGATCAAAAACCTGCAGGGACACCGGCCCTCGTGGACTGGGATTGGGGACCCCTGGTGTAGAGGATGTGCAGCTATGTAAAGTACATGACTTTCTCTACAGGTTTGAGTGAAACACGCTCATGTGACTGACAGGTGATCATACTTGACAAACTTGTATATTTTTAGTGCTGTGGGTGTCTCACAGGGCAAGAGAGGCATGTCACCAGTCTGTCACAGGACTAACACAGAAAGCCAGATGCATGCTCAAACCTACAACCAATTTAAAATCAGCAGTTAACCTAACCCAAGTCTTTGGAATGTGGGAGGAAACCAGAGAGAAGCCACAAAGGCATGAGGAGAACATGGAGAACCACCACAGCACCACCATGCACCAACAACGACCTAAAAAAGTCTCTTAACGCCATCCATCCAATCCAGCCTTCTTCTTATCCAATACAGGGTTGTGGGGGGGGGCTGGAGCCTATAGCAGCTACCACAGGGTGAAAGGTGGGGTTAACCTTGGAAAGGTTGCTCGTCTGTTGCAGAGTAAACAATCCACATAGCAAATGTTTAAATTTATAGCCATTCATAACTAAATAGAAACCTTTAGTTAAAGTTATGCATGGTCCCCAGAATGTCCCCTTCCACACTAAAACAATAGCGAACATTTATGAATGGCTAGACTAACCCCACTGCAAGATATTCTCAGTGTGGGGCATCAACACAAGCTGCAAAAATTCATTAAACAAAGTTCACAAACAAGAAAAGGTTAATAGTAGAAAGCTTGTCCTGTGTCTATTTTTCCTAATGAGAGCAGCAGAACAGCAACAAGTGAATTAGTGAGACCCAAGAAGCAGTTTTTAGTCTGATCAGCATCCTTTTCAGAAAAGAAAGTAAGTTAGCAGGGTTCATGTGGAGGACTCGTGCATACACATGCTCACACAAACAGGTTGTCATGGTAACTGTAGCTCAAGCATCAGGATGTGTGCTTTAAATAACCCTCATCTATATCAGTGTGTCTGACTGTCAGCCTATCAAACTGAGAAGCTTCTTCCATCTAAGCAAGTTTGTGTATGTGTGTGTTTTAATTTAGAGTGGAGTGAAATGTTTTTTTCACACCACTGGAACCAGAAAATTTAGTTACACTACCAAAGTTTTGTACACGCTCGTGTCATCTATAGGTGTAACAGATGTACTAAAATTCGGGAGATCTGTCTATTCAGCAAATACAAAAAAATGTCATATAATGTTTCTACAGAGAAAAAACACCTTTTTTTGTTTTTCTTGTTTTGCTACTTTTTGTTTGTTGTAGTGTTTTGCTTCACAGTGCCACTGTACTAATCTGATGCCAAACAAAGTAAAAAAAAAAATACATTAATAATTAGGTGTAAGAGGATCCTAACTGCGACGCTTTCTGCTCCCTCTACTGACCTCTTCCACTTGCTGGTGATATATCTTTTGCCCACAGATGAATTGCCACTGCTCATTAAACAGAAAAACAAGATAAATTATTATTGATTAACAATAATTGGAAGTCATTTTTGTTGATTTAGATTTTCTTTGTAAGAGCTTCAGTGGACAGCATATACAAACAAAAACTTAAGTTAAGTCCTTTTCATCTATTTGTATAAGTTCATTTGATAACATCCATCCCTTTGTCTCCAAACTGCTTTGATGTGTTGCTCATACCAAGGCCAGTGGTTTATAGCTTGCTCTGACATCCGGGTAGCTTTAGCTTTTCCTTTTTTAGGTTCTATAATATACTGTAGCAGATGGCTGCCTGCAACCTAGAGGTGCGACGGCATGTACTGCTCCTCTCACATCTGTCATAACATCCAAGAGTCATCTTGGATGTGTGTGTGTCATCACATGTCATCATATGGGTCATCATATGAAATTTGCATCCACATCTGCCCTTAAAGTCATTTTTTGTACATTATTTGACTCCAGTAAAATCACTCTGCTGCACTCAGGGTGGCTGACTTCTACAAGTAACACCTCACATTATCCTCAGAAGTGAAAAACCCAACATCAGCAGACTGTCATGAGTGTAAAATGTACTGCAACATACGGATGGAAGAGAGGATTACTACAATGATGCAAACCAAAGAGATGCATATAAATCTAAATAATTTTATAATATTTAGATTAATGCTGCAACGCTTGAATATAAAGACACTGAACTTTTTCTTTCTTCTTACTGTTTGCATAATGTTATTTGTTTCAGTGCATCAGTGGGGAGAGTCAGAAACACTGATCACGGTGATGGCACCATGGATGGACCCATTAATGAAGTTAGATATATATATTCCAAATATCTGCTACAAGCTGTAAACCTTATTTTGGAAAGTCAGCAAAATTTGGAAAATCTTTTTAACTAAATTTTACTGGTTATGCCAAATGTGCACTCAGATTCACTTCTAAAAAGATTAGAAATTATATAAACTTGACTACATTTATTCCACTTTTACTTGTTACTCTGGAGATTTTAATAACCCAAATGCTCTTTTTTAGAGCTAATGAACTGAAAAAAAAAACATTTAAAAAATATGTTTTTCTTGGCACACTTCTAGTCCTTGGCAGCAGCTGAACCTAACTGAGTTTAGTTGCTGACCGTGTCCGTCCCTTTATGACCACAATGTACCATCTCAGTCATCTCGAACTGGTTTCTAAAACATGACAATGAGTTCACTGAACTCAAATGACCTCCACAGTCAGCAGATCTCAATCCAATAAAGCACCTTTGGGAGGAACAGAAACAGGAGATTGGGTGGAACAGGAGATTCACATCAAATCTGCATCAACTGTGTGATGATGTCATGTCAACATGGATAAAAATCTCAGAGGAGTGCGTCCAGCACCTTGTTGAATCTGTGACATGACAAATTAAGAGAGCTCTGAAGACTTTAGGAGGTTTAACCCAGCATTAGCGAGGTGTACCTAACAAATTGGCCGGTGAGTGAATACTGCAAACTTGAAAACTGGCTCATCCACACAGTTTGCAAGGTGGGAAGAGAGTACAGTGCTGTACTTTTCTGCCTTAAGCAGGGATTGTGTGAATGTTCTCCACATCTGCTTCTGATCCCAAAAAGTAATGTAATATGTATCCGATGCAACATCTGACCATCATTATTAAAGTAAACACAATACGGAGCCAAATCCAGGATTGGACTGTACCAGCTCTATGAAGCAGAACACAAAATACAAGTCTGAGTTTACCTGCACTTCAGAGTTACGCCTATGATGTAGCTGTGAGATATGAACTCTCAAGAGTCCTTTTTGATTAAATGTAAACAAGACAACAAACGGGATTTTCAAACACAACTCTACAAATCAGACTCAGGAAAATGTAATAATATAACAAGATGATCTTTTACTTTTAAGACAAACTTAACTACTGCAGGCCAAAATGTGGGAAAGGAAAATTCTGCTTGATGCTCAGGTTTGTGGACAGGAATGTGAGAAGTGCTGGTTAATAATAATGGATTGCATTTATATAGCGCTATTCATTCACTCTCACACACTGGTGGAGGCAGCTACAGTTGTAGCCACAGCTGCCCTGGGGCAGACTGACAGAAGCAAGGCTGCCATATCTCGCCATCGACCCCTCTGGCCATCACCAGTAGGTGAAGTGTCTTGCCCAAGGACACAACGACCGAGACTGTCTGAGCCGGGGCTCGAATCGGCAACTTTCCGATTACAGGACGAACTGCCAACTCTTGAGCCACGATCGCCCCGGAGTTGGTTAGAGGTAGAAGCTGGACAGACTATTCTATAACTGGAACACGGAGGAGGCTCCATCATGGTTTGATCTGTATTCCAGTCAGTGTTGCAGACCTTGTTAAAACTGATAGATTTCTAAATGCAGAAAAAGTACCCTCGGATTATGATGCACCATGTAATACTAACTGGAAAGCACCCGATTGGTAACAGCTTTATTTTTCATCATGTTATTGATCCCAAGCACACTGCCAATGCAGTAAAATCGTACCTGGATAGAAAAACACACAGTGGAACACTATCAGTCATGGATTGGCCTCCCCAGAGCCCGGACATCAACATTATTGAAGCAGTGTGGGATCATGTTGACAGAGAACAGAACAAAAGGCAGAAACATCCAAAGAAGAGCTCCTTCAAGAAGCCTGGAGAACTATTCCTGAAGACTACTTACACCAAATATTGACTTTCAACTTAATTAGAACTGCACTAACTCTTGTTCTAATAAAATAATATCTGCATACAGACATTACCTCCAAGTGCATTTGACTCTTTCATAGGACTGTCCTCTACCTGTGCAAATGTCCTGGTTTATAATGGCTTTGAGTTGGTTTGCCTTCTTAAATCCACTCTCAGTGGCTCTAAGTGTGTTGAACACTGAGGCACAAACTTTTTGGAGTATTCTGGGTAATTAAAATTAACATAGTATGACACCAGATGATTAGTTCTTCCTAGCCAAAAACTAAACAGGGTAGAAGAGATAACGTTTCTGAGTCCAGTAATAACGTTTGCAGGGTAGTTGCATGCTGTAAGGGGTTTTTTGGACAGGCACTATGTGCTTTTGACTACTTGTTTTCACCAGCCTCCAGTCTTAATGCCCAAATATTATCCTGATTTTCACATGAGAAAGGCATTACTCTTTCTAAATTCTCAGGATAAAGGATCATTTTCCAAAATAAATAAATAATAGCTCCAGTGCTGTCACCAGCCTTTTTCATAACTTTTGCCTCCAGTGAATAAACCAATAAACCAATTATTTTATTGCATTCACACTATCAGTCTCTCGATTGCTTGATTTCACTGAGCGTGTGTGTAACTCAGCCAAGTGTAAGTGCTCTACCCCAAGGACACTGTCAGGAACACCAAACAAGAAAACTACATTTCCAAATCAATCATTTCAGAAAAGCTTCTTTTCCCAGCATAAAAATGATTTCAGTGCCATGACGTGCGCCACAATCTGGGACAATGTTGAATCAGAGCTAAAATTATTCTCAGGAGGAAAAAAAATCAAATAATAATAACAATAAAAACTAGTGCTCAAAAACATGTAATCCTCTCTTTGTCTCATACACATACACAGATGTTGTTTATATTGAAAAAAGGGGGGGAAAAAGTCTCCCAACTGTCTTTCCCAGAATCCTTTGTTGGTTTTCCCAACATGCTTGCTGGTTGCATGGAGAAGAGGGAGGAGCCAAAATGTCAGGGGTCACCTGACAAAGATGTTTGATCTTTCTTTTGGCTCTGCGTGTCTCTATATTAGTTCAGTCGTTCTCAGTATGTGTTTGCTCTTCTTTTTCACAGCAGGTTCAAAATTAGAAGGATGAGGATCCGTCCTCGGGCCTGTACTTGCGTCTGAGCACGCTCCCTCAGGTCTCTGGGGCCATAAATGTTTCATCCTGGGACCACAATGTTTTCAGATTTCCAATAACATCACCCCTCTTAATAAGACTTCAGCGACACAAGTTACAGCAATGATACAGTGATTGGAAACTATAAACTGAGCGATGCTTCTTTTTAGTGCAGTGTTGGTAAAACAAGACTTTTCCTAAAAGATCATCTTTATTTTAGATCATTTAGAATTTTATTAAATTAATAATTTAAAAAATGGGCAATTTTATTACTATTATTATTATTATTATTATTATTATTATTATTTTAGAAAATTTATATCTAAATGTGGGCTAGGGGGATTTGTATGTAGGAAATGAATACTGTTGAACCATGTTTGAAACAAATAAATGAAATGAAATGAAATATGTTGTTAATAGAGGATTTTATTATGATGCAATGAGATGCTTTGCCACTTTGTGATACTAATTCTACTATGGTTCTGCTCAGGGAGGTCAAAGGTGACAGCTGTGTGGCTTAAATATGTTGATTTTCTGCATGGCTGTTTTTAACCTTAAACTCACGTCAGGGCCAGAGTTCATTTTTTTAAAATAACTCTTTAGCCTCATCTAATGGACAGTACTGGAAAAACAAGTAAATCTCTTGTATGCTTTTTATGCCCTTGGACCTTCTGTAATTCTTTAACTCCTGCTCTGTGAATTCATGCTTGATTAACTTTGACCCTGCAAGGGTTTTAGGTCACATCAGAATATGTATGCTGTGCTGACATCACAAGGTCACATGACCATACAAACAGAGGAAGAAATAAAAACCCCCACAAAACTTCAAGTCACCTTCTCTTCAACCTCCTAGCCCTGCCTGTGAAAATAAGTAGTGATGATCCACAGATCCAACAACACTATTACATTACAAGGACTTTTCTAGAAGCTATTATTAAAGCAAAAAAACATGTAATGAAACAGAGAGGAAAGCTTGCAGTGTCCCACAGGGCTGATCTTATATACACACAGATGATCTTCCTGTTCCTCTGCTGCTCTGCTAAAGGAAACCTCTGTGCATTGTTTATATAGACTGACTATAAGGTACATGAATGTGACGGATTAAAGTCATGTGATATAATTTTATTTTCAGTCCCACCAGCCTGATGGTGAGACTAGGTAATCAGTGTTGGTCAAGTTACTTGAAAAAAGTAATCAGTAACTAATTACTGATTACTTCCCCAAAAACGTAATCCCGTTACTTTACTGATTACTTATTATCAAAAGTAATTAATTACTTAGTTACTTAGTTACTTAGTTACTTTTTAAAAACACGATTTACAACCTGAAGAGGTGATAAAGCGATAGATCTTTCAGCCCAATTCTACTTTTTCTGCATAATCCATCATACAAAATGTAATCAACTGGAAAAGTCTCCTTTTAAAACTTGTTTTTATCAATTTTAATCTTTTAACTTTATGCATCAAGCAAAAATTTAATTATATGCAACATTCTCTGACTTGAATAAATTAGTTTAACATTTAAACCTATTTTCTACACATTCCAGCACATAAAATAAAATATTTTTTGTGTTTACACTCACTCTTTCAAATAGATGCAAGTAAAACACAGCAGAAAATAAATAAAGTCAAAGACTCAGCGGTCCTGTTGCTCTATTTTCACCTGAAAAGCAGGACTGGGGTAGGCGGAGGTTTACCCTGGTGCAGGTGTGCTGCGGTCAGTTGAAGAATCCACGAGTTTCTCTGTGAATTTCCCATTACGTCATTGCGCACTCGGTGCTTGCTTGGAAGTTTAGGGGGTTTTCTTCCTACGCACAACGGACGCTAATGTTTTTGTCACTTTTTATGGAATCAAACTCAAAATAAGGTCAGTACTTCCACGCTTTAAACGCTGCACGCTCATACTCTCTCCCGCACTCGATATGTGATCCATTGTTGATCTGCACACAGCTGTTGTCACGAACGTCGCACTCGCTTACGTCACTATCATGAGACATTCTCGCAAAAAAATCATGGTTTTAGTAGCGCAGTAACGCAGCGTTCCTACGGGAAAGTAACGGTAATCTAATTACCGATTTTGCAATAGTAATCCCTTACTTTACTCGTTACTTGAAAAAAGTAATCAGATTACAGTAACGCGTTACGTGTTACTGCCCATCTCTGTAGGTAATGCAGTGTTATTGAGAAAGTGCTGTCTGGATCACCGGCTCCTCCTCTAGGTGACACTTATTGCTCTCATCTAAAACACTGTCTCTGCACTCTGTAGTTATGTTAAGCATACCAGAGCTGTGCACAGCCTCCCTTCCACAAGCAAAACAAAACACAGCAGACAAATGTGAGGCCTTCTCCTCTTTCCTACAGCAGCTAGCGTCACCTGAGTATCAGAAAGGTGAGCCCACAGAGTAATCTGTATGCCCATAAACTGAGTCTTGGTGCAGCAGAGGTGGAGTGGACAGCAGCTGTAAAAGCATTTTATCCTCTAAAATTTAATGCGTGCAATTAGAAATAAGCTATTCTCTGTTGACTTTTACACTGAGCTAATTTCTTTAGCTTTAAGGAGGTGGATCTTTTCCTGTCATGTGCCCACAAAACACTCAAAGTGGATACGTCTCTGTTATGACTTTACTCATCATTTAAATTTTCTACTCATGACTTATGCTCTTCGGATGATTTCTAAGAGTGATGTGTCACAGAGCACAGATGGCTGAAATTCCTAATGCAAAAAGAAAGGTGGTGACAGGACTGACGAAACAAATGAGCCATGAAAGAGAAATGAGCGGCTGCTAAACTACAAAAGAACATAAAGCTTCAGATAATGAATGGTGTATGTTGCTGCTAGACTTCACAGCTGGCAACAACACAACAATGATCTAACAAAGAGAAGCCAACATTAAGGCCACAGGAGGCATGCTTTTATATATGGAAGAGGTTACTCCCAGATAGTGACTGCAGGTATGTTTGTGTGCTATGTGACACGGAGACTTTTTTGAACAGACTGCTTTATAAACACACTCTTCACTGAGCTACAGCGCCATCTGTGAGACAACCGAGTGTTTGCTCACAAAACCATTTAATCCTGTTTATTGTTTTTGGGTTTTGGGTTTCCGAGCTATAGTCTGTATTTATTTTGTCTGAACTGATTATCTACTACAATAAGCATTTCTTTAGCTTAAAGTGTCTCAGATGAAGCTAGAATAAATAAAACCTAAACAAAGAGTGACATCATCATGGATGTTTTGGTGGTACACCTCATGTTTTAGACCATTGTTTCCCAACCTTTTGGAGCCACGGCACATATTTCACATTAGAAAAATCACACGGCACACCACCAAACAAAAATGTCACAAAAAGCATATTGATAAATTTTCCCCATGCACCAGGTATAGAATTGGCTCAGTATACCTTTTTGCTTTCTTCTGACCACTACTCATGCTAGGGCTCTTATCTGGGTCAGAATTTTCTCCAGGAACCAGGTAAGATTGACTACTTTTTCTTTTCAAATATTTTCCTGTTGACATTAGCACTGTGTTGTCTCACAGCATGACTGTTATATAACTTCAACTACCAAATAGAGCAGGTAGTTGTACTGCCCTCTAGTGGAAGAGAATGTAACTGTTCTGTCCGTTACTCACGCCAATCGCTTCGAGTACCAATAAGGTGGAACCAGATAATCTTTCACGGCACACCTGATCATTTCTCACAGCACATCTATGCACAGTGGTTGGGAGGCACTGTTTTAGGCTATCCATGTCCTGTAGTGGGCCACCGTGGGATAGCTATATGAGGGACCTTACAAGCTGTCAGGGGAGGGAAAAGGTTACTTGGTGACCATACCAGAGTGATCCAGACCTATCTCAAAGTCGAAGGAGAGACCCAGCCACAACACGAGGATGTGAGTGATCAATGGCGTGATGCAACATATGCAGGAAAATTGAGACTTTATAGGAAACCACAGTGCAAAATGGTGAACACTGCAAGGAGAATGGGAAGAAGAAACTCACTGAAGATGGTGTTAGACGTGTATACCAGACAAAGATGTTTACACCTGCAAAGCTATGAACTGCCACAGTGAAGGTCTAGCAATTCTGTCTTTCAAGGATAAATAAGCAAGTATGATACTAGTAGTCCTTTTAACAGCGGTGTTCAAGAAAACCAACAACATGTTTATCTTAGTTTTAAGTGGTGCTTTACTTAGTGTGAATCTACCTTCCTTAGGCTCCTGACAACCTTAAATATTGGAATTAAGTATAGAAAATGACTGAAAGATGAACAGGAACCACTGCTGTCCTACCAATGCTGATTAAGAATACAACATCATGAAATCCCAGAAAAGACCTTGGTTAACTAGGGTTAATTGGTAAGTGTTTTATCATAATCCTTTGATAATGGTCACATAAACATATACTTTTCATTCTGCACTCTGTCAACTGCCTCTTCCATAAGAGTCAAATTTGTCATTGAGTTGTCATGCCAGTCCTTAATATACAAACAATATGCATTATAGTTAGAAGAACTACTTAAATAGGTTGACAGCGGAGAAGAATTAAAATGAAAATGTATGTTCTAAAATTTTAAAAAGAAAAAAAAATGTATCTTTAAAGTAAGAGAGGGATGTTGCTTGAGTGTGATGTACCTGATGAGTCGCTCCCAGGCGCCTGGTACTTGGAAGAGCAGAGGCTGATGCCCAGCAGTAAATATGGGATGGAGCAGAAAGGACCCAAATGAAGACTTACTTTTCACGATGTTGCCTCAGAGGACCATGGAGACCTCTGTGAGATGCCTGATGGAGCAAAGAGCATTATTGAGGTATCAGATAAAGGTACGCAGAAGTAAATGTGTGTTTGAATTGCTCTCAGAACGACTTCCCCCGGAGGAGGAAGGGTTAGACTAAAACTTTGATGCCTAATGATGTGTTTATTACAACATATCAGCCTGTTATGGTGTCATTGTGACATTGTAGGCATCATACAGAAAAAAAGTGTTGTATAGCTCTTGCCATGCCCTTTCATATCAAATATTACTTGATTTGGTCTTGAAATGTTTCTTCAAGGTCAACTTTGAACTTCAGTGCTTATATGATGGTGAAGGTCAAATGTTTCGCCAACCAAGGGAGTCATGTCCTTCAGGGCCTAGTATATTGTTTGAGTTTTGAACACAATCCATAAAAATGTGTGGGTAATGTAAAGTTGTACTGCTTTTCACAATTTGTGTGAAGTTGATGTCATGTTCACCGAAATTAAATAAGCTTGAACTGAAAATGAAAATGAAAGCTGTCGACCAAAGACTGCTAACAAACAGACAGACGAACAAACTTTGTCTGTTTCTCCTTCGAAGGAAGGACATCAAGTGTGCTAAAATTGAATAACGATTGTGTAGCTTATATTTTAAAACTCCAGCAAGCAAAATATTAATGTACAGTAGGGCTGCTTTTCCACACTGGAAATTTTAGGTCATAGACTTGATCATGTAAAATCACATAACTACTTTTGGCCACACTGATTACATACTTTATACTTTTCCATTCTGTTTTTAACTACACGACACTGCCCCTCTATTTGACAGTGGGAATCACGATGGATGTAGACAGACCCAAAAATGCTCTACTTACCTGGGATCCTGCCCCCAACAGCCAGGCATCCACTCGTTCCATGTTTCTGTTGGAAAGGCAAGAAGTTGGTTCTGACTTTCACTCTCAGAGATCTTCATCTCAGCTGATGTCACCAGTGACAGAGTAACATGTAACATGTAAAGACTGCTTTCCCAGTGACTGGGAAAGCAGAAGGGAAGTGGTGAGGGAAACTGCCAAGAAGGTACTTACTGTATCCTCTGGATGGAGTAAAGAGGAGATGGTGATGCCATTAGGAGAGGAAAATATTCAAAAGATGTTGGCAAAGAAAGAGTGGAATCATTCGTGTGATGAAGAAAGTGAGGAGGAGTAGTGGGAGGCTAGGCATATGGCAAAAAGAAAGAAGTGCCAAAGGCAAACAGTTACAGTGACTCATACACAAGGCTGGTCACTAAGGAAAAACAAAAACACTATATCGATTGGCTGGACAGAAAGATCATGCCGGAAAGGATGAGCAGCAGAGAATTAGTAAGGAGGAAGTATGGACAGCTATGAACACACTGAAGAGTGGCAGTGGGTTCATATGACATACTTGTGGAGCTTTGGGGATGTCTGGCAAAGAATGCAGTTGATTTTTTCAACTGTGCTTCTTTGTGGATCTACAGAAAACATATGATAGGGTGCCAAAGGAGGAACTGTGGTACTGCATGAGGAAGTCAGGAGTGGAGAGCTGAAAATGCTTAGATTTTCATTGGGACAGGATTACAAATGAGAACATCAGAGGAAAAGCTCAGCTTGAGTGATTTGAAGATAAAGTGAGGCAAGGCTGACATGGTTTGAACATGTGCAGAGGAGGGATAATGGATATATTAGAAAAAGGATGGTGAATATGAAGCTGGCAGGCAGGTAGACAAGAGTAAAACCTTGTCTACCTGATCCAATGTGGTGGAGGATCCAATGTGGTGGAGGAATAAAACTGCTTTAGTGCTTCGAATTACTCTGTGCATACAGTTAAAATCCTGGTGCACAGATCTGCACTGTTCTTTTCAGCAACAACCCTTTGTTCTGTATTACTGCACATCTACCTGATAAATCTGACTCCCAGTGCTTTATTGAAACTTCGAGGATGTACTAGTTCATTCAGCTTACAATCAATAACAGTTTCAAGGCTTTTGAAATGTGTAAAGCTGAGCAGTAGAGTGATGTGCTTTTGACTTACTGTATTACAGAAAATAAAGACAATTAGAATCCTTTGAAAAATCAATGAGGCTTTTAAAGAGTCACATCCAGTAAAAAGCAATCTACTTGACAAAGTTAAAGTTCAGGATGGTCAGTGGTAACCCTGACACATAAAAAGCATGGAAATATGTGAATTCACCAGCATTTCACTGATGTTAGCATAATGGTGAAAGGAAAGCCCCAACCACGCCTTCCTAATGTGGGAGTCAACCAGTAGGACCACTCCCTCCATGATCATGACCATGAAGATCATGATCATCACCATCTAACAGGATACCAGTCATCAAATTATTAAGAACCTTATGTTAATGACTAATTCGGATTCAGTAATGTTCCTACATGAAGAGTGTGCGTGAAGGTCAGGCTGTGAAAATGGAAAAATGTCTGTAAAATGACAAATGTGACCTTGACTTTGGGTGAAGACCTAACAGGTGATCACAGTGTATAAGTTAAATTTTGAACAATCATGTAAAAGGACTATTCATGCTTTACTATGGCTTTGCTATTCATTGAAGGTTGTATTTAACTAACTTTAAAACCTCATAACGACCAGATTTTTCTATTATGTACTGATCCTTAAACCCTTAGAAAAGAGGGTGTGTTTTCTTTTTACCGTGACTCAGAATCTGGGCAAAGTCAATTTACAAATACGATTTAATTGGTTTCACTGATATGCTATCAAGAACCAAAAGGTTTGGGAACTGGAAGCCCCAGTTCAGCACTTCTGCGGCCAGCAGAAATCAAAGCAAAGTCATAAAGTTTAACTGAGATGGTTTCAGTGAATAAGTGAGCAACACAGAGTACCTGGAACACACTGTACCCTTGAAGAGACAACAATATCTTTAACTTCTCTAATAAAATGTAAAAAAAAAAGATTGCCCTTTAACCAAAGGACTTTGATGTTCCTCACAAAATCAACATGTGCACTTCCTGTTCTTTGGAATCTGCAGTGAGGAGGAAGGCTTGGCTCACCGGCTGGCCTGTGGGGGTTGTTGGAAGTGTTTCTAGTACACTTATGACTCTTTGTAGCTACTCAACCATGTTTAGTAAAGGTGGTGGTAGTGCTGGTTTTGGTGGCAGTTGTAAAAGTACAAAGAAACAAAGAGCGAAGGGGAGGGGAAAAAATGGAAAATCTAAGAAATTAGCAACACTTTGCCCATTAAAATACTCTGTGCTCTTGAACAAAAAGGTCTCTAACCTCTCAGCAAATTATTAGAAAAATGTCCTAATATGTTACCTTTTTATTTGTGACACATAGCTTGTACCAAACTAAGGACTGTGAAAAGGTGGAAATGAATCACAGGTCCTATATCTGCTGAAGCTTCAGGGAAATCCCCCCCATCCTGAATCAGTATTTTTACTGCTAACAAAACAGAGAAACCTACGAGAAAAGTGTTTACAAAAGACACTAACATGCAGGCAGCCTCAGTGTACAACAGACGTTCTTTATTGTGACACACACTGATAAATATATATTTATATTAATAATGTAAGATTGCATAAGATGGTAATGAAAAACGCACATCCTCCAAGCCTATGTCATGTTGGCTCAGTAGTATGTCTCTAGCTCCACCCAACCTAGAAATCAAATGAGACACAATTAGTGTGATGTTTCATGTCAAATGTGGTAAATGGTAAATGGACTGGTTCTTATATAGCGCTTTTCTACTCTTCTGAGCACTCAAAGCGCTTTACACAACTTGTGCATTCACACACCCACAAATGTGAGAGTTTAGGTACTTCCTTTTGTCTTTTACAGACAAATCCAACGAAAAATTCTAATAAAAATTATAGAGTGGCCAACTTATCTAATTTTTATCTGTCTTTACTTGATTTTGCTTATGTTTACTGACAGTTATTGGGGGAAAAAATTGACTTGACTGGGGATTATAAAGAAGATAAACTGCAGCCATGATTTTGGTGATGATGCTATTAGGAGCTCTACCCTTCAGGGACATGTGGGGGTGTGTCAGTTTGGTCTCAAGGTTGCTTATGAGAGGATATCATGAGCGAGGCCATTAATATTCACCCTGGGATGAAGTCATATGACCCTAGAAGAGCTAGATGTTTGTGTATTTGGGTTTTATATTATTAGATTTACATCCTGTACAATTCTGAACTGAAGTCTGATCATCAGGACACAGTTTATTTTCATTTCTTGGAATAATCAACATTTTCCAGCTTTCACTCTTAATACTTTTTGCTGTTCTGATGTTCAGTTTGTGGTTTCTCAAACCCTTTAGATAAAATGTAAAAAAGTATGACCTTTGCATTCCCCTACACTAATATTTAAAATGCAGAGTTTACAGGCAAAAATGTGTCCTACGTGTGTCAGAAAGTAAAACAAAGAGCTGGGAAGGTCTTACCTCCTGGGGAGCGTCTGAGGATATATTTTCTGACTTCATCATAGATGAAGATGAGGAAGGAGTAGGGAACGGAACAGAACCACCACATTGGCCTAAGGTAAGGATGGACAGACAAAGATTCAATTTCAAATGACAAAAAAAAAACAACACACACACACAAAAGCTTGCTTCTCAACATCTTGGAAATTCTTATGTCAGGTTCTGTAAAAGCACATGAAAAGCTTTGATGGTGAACATTATGCTGTAGACAACCAGATGTTAAAATGAATTTATGAGGTGAGGAAGCAAAACGACGCATCTAAAAAATCTAAAAACAGAAGGTACTCACTGCTACAGGTCAGTAAGAACAGACTAGAGACCAACTGATATATCAGTGGGGTCGATATATCAGCTTAAATAACAGTATCGGGATATATAACAGTTGATTAAAAAAAAAAAGTAAGGAAGACATGGGGAGAAAAAAGCCTTCAGTCATTTTATGACCATTGATGTTGCAAGTTTGCCTACCAGAGGGCACTCTGCAACTTCCCTGTTGGCAACACATATTTGAAATGCCACAAACACGAAACCCAGCTAACCCGAAGAAAGTTGGACAGAGCATAAACAAGCAATCCACGACAAAGAAAGACTGTTTTAAAACATCACTGTCACATCAAGGACTCATATATAACTACATATAACAAATAACAGGGAAAGCTGTTCATATTTTCTGTCTGAAAGAAAAAAATTGGCCAGTATCAGTTCTGAAATCACCAAATATTTGTGTCAGTATTGATCTTAAAATTCCCGTTACTGGTCACGTCTAGAAGAGACCATACGGACATGATCCCTTTCAATGTCATAATGCACACATAGAAAACTTGTGATATACTGCACAACATTTAAAGAACACCCACAGGAAAAGTAAACAAATTAATGCAAATGTTTTATGGTCCTCTTGGATATTCTTTGGCAAGATCGTATGAATTTCTGAGCTGATGAGCCTAAAAGTGTCTTAACTTTTTTCTTTTTAGAGGAGAGCAACCCATATCGCAGCTTGTGCGCTTTACTACAAAGTGGAAATGACAGTAATAAACATATTTTATTTTATATTAACAAAGCTAAAACTCCATTTAACAAAATACAAGGACATGATCGTCTTTGCATAAATGAAGATGGCAAACTAGGCAGCCACAAAAACATTGGTGAAATAGCAAAACTTTGCAATATGAATATATAGCGATTTCTCTAAAGTAGCCAAATAATGCTGAGTGTTTTGGTTCATTTGTATAATTACAGTGTAGAAAATTATAGTGTAAACCTATCAGATTGTTTTTACTCACTTCATAGGGTACATTCTGATGGCAATGTCCATGCCTGGGCAGTATGACAGGAAGGCAGCCAGAGCCATCTCCTCAAAGATGCCAAAGATGAGAACGTAGTTCCTGTGAAATAAATAAATGTAAGAATCAATAAAACAGCAGAGACTAATCTCGTTAAAACTGGACTTATTTGCCGGTTTATTTGGAAAATGGCGGTTCCAAAGTCTGTTGTTATTGGAGATCTCATGTATGTCTGTGCATACATACTTCATTCCTTGTTTCACAATGGAGTTGCTCCTGGTTTTACAGATGAGCAGATCGGCCACCTGGACGATCACAATACTTGTGAAGAAAGCTGTGTGGCAGGTAAACTCGACGATCTTTCTGCGCTCGTACGTCTGGGGGACAAAAGCTAAATTAACACTGAATCACTGAAACACACACGTTTTACAATTCTCACAGTCCGGAGTAAAGTTAGTAACATTACTGTGACTGACCCACTCCTGTCCATAGCTGTCTTCCAGGTCATTTAGATATCTGTTATCCCAGAACACTCTGATTCCCACCAGATCTTTGGGGAGGAATCCATTCTCAGACAGGATGACAAAATAAGTGAAAAAGCCACCTAAGGCCTGCATCATACCTAAAAGAAGCAAAAACATCAAAGAATGCTTATCAGACAGGGTTTCAACTTTTACTAATGACAAATATAAATAACAACTGTGGCTGTCTCTTCATAAAGAAAGCAGTAGCAAATATGACATGTCAATGTAATACTCTGCAAATCCATGGTGAATGAAAATTAAACACATTAATTGTTTGAAACAATGCCGCACGCTTAACCTATTAACAAATTAAATAATGATCAGATTTGCCTGAAAAAAACTGACGGATTCCATTTTTAATGCCTGCAAACAAAAAATCTTTAAATTTAATAAAGTAATATGCATTTAAATTAATAATTGCATTCAATCTATAAGCAATAATTTCCTCACCAAATGACGGTACCCATTTTGGATATGATATTTAAAGGTGTTTTAGTGTCTGCAGTACAAACAAAATCCAGCAGGGGGCAGTAGAGGAAGGCTTAAAACAGCACAAACGTATTAAAAACAGATTTGATATAGCTAAAGGTTAAACAGTGAACGATGTGTTACCAATTTGCCCATAGGCCATACTGATGAGTCTCTCATTCACCAGCTTGTCTGTTTGGGCATTTCTAGGCTGCCTCTTCATGATGTCACTTTCAGCCTGTTCATAGGCTAGGGAGATGGCAGGGACCTGTCATGGCACAAGAAAAGATAAAGAAAAAACAAATTATCCACCCATAAATGCATTATCTTCCGCTTGAGCTTCTGTGTAGAACAGATTCAGTAAGCTGGAGAGGAAATGCCCCCTCATCAACAAAGAGATCTTCTTTTAGCCTGCAAAAAGAGATTGTTGATCTAAGAAAAATCCAGGACATCTTCCTATCCATCTCTGATCAAGGAAAACAGCAAAAATCGCAGTTTTCTTTTCAGCACTGTACCCAACTTACTTAAGTATAAATAACTTTTTTAATTTCTTCATAAGTAATATTTGAACTATTTAAAAAACAACATTTATAACAATGTCACAAACATATCATTACTCACAGTAAGCTTTAATACTACTGATATTTATTTAGACTCTCTCCCTACGATTGATCTATCTGAGTTAACGTAATAATTAGTACTTCTAAATAGTCAGTGTAGACCACATTACACCACAGAAACAGCTTCAGTGATACTGCTGGTATTAAAGGTACTGTGCTACAGTAGTTTGAATCCTTTCCATCCAATGGACTACAGTTTCTTCATGTAAGATGGAGAGTCCTCTTCTCACACTAAGGTTAATTATGGAGTTCCACAGGGTTCCCTGCTAGGACCAATTCTGTTTACATTATACATGCTTCCCTTTTACATTGACTTTTACTGCTATGTGGATAATACCAAACTTTATTTATCTAAGAGGCCAGATAACACAACAATTAGTTAAACGTGTTTAACAGAATGTGCTAAAGCTAAAACAGCGTGGATGATTCTTCCTTCTAAAATCATTGTTTTTGTGACTGTTGTTGTGATTTTGTTCTACATAGATTGAATTAAACTGAATTGAACAGAATCAGGCAAAATCTCACCATGTCAGTTCCCAGGTCAATACAGAGGATGGTGACAGTTCCCAGGGCAAGAGGGATGTCAAAAAGCACGAAGAAGAGGAATGGCGACATCTCGGGGATTTTACTGGTCAGAGTGTAGGCGATAGACTTCTTCAAGTTATCAAAGATCAGACGGCCTGAAAAAGGAATTCAGCAGCTGCTGCGAAGCTTTGTATTTTATGGAATTTTACTTTTTTTCCAAGTCTTGATATAGATGTTACCTTCTTCCACTCCAGTTAAAATGGAGGCAAAGTTATCGTCTAGCAGGATCATGTCAGCAGCCTGCTTGGAGACATCAGATCCAGCGATGCCCATAGCAACACCGATGTCAGCTTTCTTCAGAGCTGGAGAGTCGTTCACACCATCACCTGTCACGGCCACAATGGCTCCCTGGAAGAAAGCATTTTTTTATATACATTTTAAACAAAACAATGTTGAAACTGTGTGTGTGAGAATCCCCACTCCCGCCGCCCCTGATGCTCACCTGTCTCTGGCATCCTTCCACGATGATCAGTTTCTGCTGTGGGGAGGTCCTGGCAAATACAATTTCAGTGTGGTGCTTCAGCACATCGTCAAGCTGCTCTGGGGTCATTTCTTTCAGCTCACTACCATGGATGACGCAGGCCTTAGCTTCCCTGTAGATTAGATTGCAGCAGTGTTAGTACCGAGGTGTTTCGCTGATTTTTATTTTTGTGCAATTCTGCATGCTTTTTTTTTCTTTTTTCTTTTTTTTTTAATGCGCATTGTATTCTGCGTCCTGATTGGCTGTAGACCATTTTCAATCAACCTCGTGCAGTGTCTCCTGCACAGTACAGATTGCGTTCAACTTGTCAAATTTACATAAATCTTCGCTTGCAGTGTGACTCTGAAGTGCTGCACTGTATGTTTGTAAGTTTTCTCCCCAACAAACACAACAATGTCGACGAAGCACCATCACCTGCGGGTGCCTTCGGTTTCATTCTATAATACTGCACTTATTTTTCTACAAGGTTTGAACTTTGAGAGTATTTAAACAAGAGAGAAAAGTGTAAAAATCTTGATGCCTGTCTGAAAAAAGTGTGTAGTGAGGGGTTTTACAGCCTTAAAACATTTATAATAATTGCAAAAAATAAACTTGGCTACTTCGCGGATTTCACTTATCGCAGGTTATTTTTAGAACGTAACTCCCACAATAAATGAGGGACAACTGGATGACAGTAGTGTGGCTCAGGAGGTAGAGGAGTTCATTCGCTAACTGGAAGGTTGCTGGCTCGTGTGTCAATGTGCATGAATAAATGGATAAATGTTGCATGTTGTACAAAGTACTTCAAGTACTCAAGTAGAGCAGGAAAGCACTATATAAGAATCATCTATTAACGAACAGCAGCTGTAATCCAACATCCTGTGTCCAAGCACAGACTATGTTAAGGATATTAGAAAAAGATAATGATGGGGGAAACAAAATAACATCAGCCTCAGCAAAAGTTGATGATGGAACATTCAGCAAAAAGCTACATTTACAACATATTCTACTTGTTGGCTTCCCACTGCAGATAATGAATCACATGTGTTGCATTTATTAGGTATTATTTGCACTTGAGTTACGAAGATGACTACTGATTCAGGATTATAGTATAGTATAGTCTTGTACTGCTGATGAAGAAACAGGAAAGCCAGTAGCTAAGAACCATATCAAGATTATTTTTTCTTGCACAAATTAATGGTAAAAGCCTTTTAGGCTCTGCAGATGTCAAAACCTTCATTAGCCAAACTTGATTTGATTTGAACAGCTGCCTCTTATGCTCACAAAATGTTCAAAGCTAGCTAAATAAATCTTGATAAGAAAACTAACCTAGGGTTGACCTCTGAAACTGGAATATTTAAGCGGGCAGCAATGTCTTCAACAGTCTCATTGCCTTCTGAGATGATACCCACACCTCTAGCAATAGCCTTGGCTGTAATTGGATGGTCACCTGTGACCATGATGACCTGAGAGGGAAAAGATAAGAAAAATATTTAACTTGAAGTTTTGACCACAGTTTGAAAAAAGAGAAAGTTTAAAATCTGTTGTTTCAAAAAAGTTAGCATACCTTGATTCCAGCACTCCTGCATTTACTCACAGCATCGGGCACAGCAGCACGAGGAGGGTCAATCATGGACATGAGGCCAATAAAGCACAGGTTTTCAGTGGGGAAGTTCACATCATCAGCATCAAAAGCAAAGCCTTCTGGGAACTGGTCATCAGAGAGGTGATAGTGGCAGAAACCTGAAAAAGACACACAGAAAGTACTTGTTAGATTAAATTTTCTCCAGTAAACAAACAGTTCATAAATGCTGATATAAAAAGAAGTGAAGCTGTACCCAAAACTCTCTCTCCAAGGCCTCCCAACTCAAGATAGGCACTATTAAAAGAATCTTTCAGCTGAGCGTCCAGAGGCTGCTCTTTGCCCTGGATCACGATGGTGGAGCAGCGGTCCAAAATCCTCTCTGGAGCTCCTTTCATCACCAGCAAATGCTTGGTTTCGCCAGGGGTGTTGTTTTTATGGATGGAGAGCTGTGGGGCAACAGAAAGCCTTGATTTAAACGCAAAGTTTTCAGGTCTCAAAAATTAGGCCCTCATTAGGCGTTCTACATTTGCAAGGGTGATCTTGAGTGTGACTTGAATTTCACCATCTAGCAGTGAGTGCAAGCATTGGTGGAGATGTCACTGTGCCTGCCGATTATTTGTGACCACATAGAATTGTTCATGGAGACTTTACATTGCAATGTCCCAAGTATATATGTGAACCAGGCACTGCACTTCAAAGAAGTATACTACTGTGCATTTCCACAACAACATACCGTCAAGGTTTATTGCCTTAAACTGTACTCCTGCCAGCAAAGGATGACTCCACTGATAACAACAAGAAGTCAGACTGTATAGGTATTTTTGAGAAAATTGGCTTACTGGACTTTTGATTTAAACACAAAGCTTTGAAACAGAAGTTCACAAACCAAAGCATGACTGTGGTTGCAGTTCCTCCTGCATATATAGTATGTACAATGTATTTTTGAGATTTGTCACTCTGTATGGATGATTTACCTGGTATTTGTTTGTGGAATTAAAGGGGATCTCAGCAATTTTGGGGTATTTTTCTCTCATGTCACTAACAGATCCACAGCACAGCTCGATACACTTCAGCAAGGCAGCTTCTGATGCATCACCAGCCACATGTCTCTGTGGATTTTTAGAAAAAGACAGAGTTGGTAAAATGGATTCATAAGTTACATCCTACGCCTTGTTTAAAATACCAAAGCTTTTACTTGCCAACCACAAGAGCCTTAAGAAATGAAAGTTTATCACCTTCAAAACAGGAACTTTGTTCTGTTCAGCCAGGAAGACGGCCCGGTTGCAGAGTCCGGCAATTCTGGACAGAGCAGCCCAGGTGGCAGAGCTCCTGTCAAAAGAGGTACCGCTCTGGTTCTCAGTGGTGTCGGCCTCATGGATCTGGTTGTCAAACCACATGTGAGCCACGGTCATTCTGTTCTGGGTCAGGGTGCCGGTCTTGTCAGAGCAAATGGTGGAGGTGGAGCCCAGCGTCTCGACAGCCTCTAGGTTCTTCACCAGGCAGTTCTTCTTGGCCATGCGCTTAGCAGTCAGAGTCAGACACACCTACAGACAAAACGTAAGTTTTCAAAACTAGGACAACTGCAGACAGTAAGACATAAGCTATCTGCAGAGAATGTCATTTGACACCAAAACTCACAGTGACAGTAGCCAAGAGACCTTCTGGCACGTTGGCGACAATGATACCAATGAGGAAGATAATACCCTCCAGCCAGTTATATCCAAGGATGACGGAGAGGATGAAGAAAGTTACACCCAAGAACACGGCCACTCCAGTGATGATGTGGATAAAATGTTCGATCTCAATGGCAATGGGAGTTTTTCCAGCTTCAAGACTGGAAGCCAGGGTGGCAATACGGCCCATGATAGTATTATCTCCAGTGTTGATGACGATTCCTCTGGCTGTGCCTGAAAATTGAAGAGACACTGAGTCCACAGAACAATGGATGATTTCATTCTTCCTCGTTATCCTTCTTATTTTGTGGATTACCAGCAAGCATCACTAAACTACTGTTTCATCAAATAAAAACCACACTCAAATTGTCAACCACAAGCTGTTCATACTCTACCTTCTACACAGTTGGTGGAGAAGAAAGCAATGTTCCTGGTTTCCAGTGGGTTTTCATTGGAAAATTCTGGAGAACGAGTCTGGGGCTCTGATTCACCAGTCAGGGAGGAGTTGTCCACCTGAGAGATAACAAACAAAATCAAACGAAGATCAGTGAGGGGATCAGTGACATGAAAACACAGAATTAAATATTTTTGTAAAAAATAATAATAATAAACTTAAGAAACAAATGGGAACAGTTTATGATATGATCAAAGAAAAGCTACTTAGAATGAAGACCACCACATCCAATCAACATAGCTAGTAACTTCTCAGATTTACTAGTGGGATACATAAAAATGTTGAACAGTTGAGCAATCAGCTTGCATGCACAAGATTAGCTAATCTAAATGGACTGAGGGCTGAGCTCGACTCTGTCACCGGCCATAACTAAACTATGTCTAAAACTAACTAAACATCACAGCATGTCTTCTTCTCATTTAAATAAATAAATAAATAATAGTAGATATCAAACACATGCTCTACAAAAATGTTTGCTGGCATAAAGAGTATTTGAGATACAGACCTTGCAGCCGTGAGCAGAGATGATTCTCAGATCAGCAGGGATCCGGTCTCCTCCTTTCACCTCCACTAAATCTCCAAGCACCACCTCCTCGGTGTTGATGCTTTTCTTCTCTCCGTCACGGATAACCAGGGCTTGCTATGAAATCAAAGATTTTAGGATTTTTTGATTAACTCGGTTTGAATTTAATGCCAACACCAAAATTTCAGATGATAAAATGTATCATCAGTGTAGAACTTTTCCCTTAAGACTGTGCAAAAAATACTGCAGTTTCTTAATTCATATGAGCTGTAAATATGTTGAATTTACATTAGTTTTCCTTTCAGTGTCTAACCTGTGGGACCATGTTCTTAAAGGAATCCATAATCCTGGAGCTCTTGGCCTCTTGGTAGTAGGAGAAGCAAGCCGTGATCATGACCACAACAGAAAGGACGATACCTAGGTACAACTTCATGAAGAGACACAAGAGAGTTAGGTGATCCTTAATGGTCACAATAACAATTTAGATAAAGACTCGCTTACGTTATCACTTGCAGGTTCATCTTCTGAGGCAGCCTGGATACTATAAGCCACGAAGCAGAGGAAGGCACCAATCCACAGCAGCATGCAGAAACCACCAAACAGCTGGAAACCAGGGGAAATAACATTTAAGCTTTGGTGATTGTACTCACTTTTTTTGCATTTATAATGTGTGAGTTAAAACACAGGTTTGCGGTTTTCACGGTGAGGATGTTGGACTCCTACCTGTTTGCAGAACTTTACCCATTCGGGTGTTGTGGGAGGAGGTGTGAGGGCGTTGGGGCCATCTCGGGCCAGGATCTCTTTTGCTCTGGAGGAGGAGAGACCCTAAAAACAGTGTCTCAGTTACCCCAGAAGTTCAAAAGACTTGTCTGTACATGTGTAGTACAGTATAGTTACATCCTACAACAGTAATATTGTAGTATATTTACTGGTTCCTGTCACCCTCTTAATTTTGCCTTTTGTGGAACATTTAGAGTTATAGAGTATATGTAGAGAGTTGTACTTTTTTTTGCAAAATATATCTTCACTTGAACTGCTTATAATTCATGTCTATAATGTAGGTTATAACACTGCTTTACATACAAACCAGTTCATTAGCTAAAGCACTGACTGCAAATAAAACTTTTTTTCCTTCTTTATGTTTAAAATCTAAGTTTTCTGTGTAAAGTTGTCACTGTCTGGTGGTTCAGTATGCCCGAGCCGCTCCTTCTTCCCTCTATTGTTCCCTCATTTCTTTGCTGTCTTTCAGCTGGGGCCTCCATTTATCACCTACTTCTCTCTGGTTGAAAAAAACTTTAAACCTGCTCTTTTCTCATTATGTCTGCATCTGAGTGCTCAAATCTAAGTTTTTTTAAATCTTGTATTAGAGAGAAGATTCCAATGCCGTTTTTTTACTTGTTGGGGCAAGGCAGTGGTATTTTCTCTGTAATTTTACAATTTTATGCACAAAATGAGCTAATGTTAAATTTGATGTTTGCTACAGGCCACACAAAAGCTGTCAAGGCAACAAATGACTGAAAAAACAAGAAAGTTCAAAAAGATTAAGCCTGGAGAACATATAGCAAATTATTAAGTTATTATTATTTGATTGCTTTTTAGTTGTTTAACATGCTTACCTATAAAAGAGATGTGAAAAAAATAGTGGCTCGTGTGGATTAAAAGTCTTTTAGTTTTCATTTTGTTCAAATTTGAAGAATTTGGTTTGTAAAACTAGACCAATAAAACAGAACTCCGTAACTAGATACTGCTCATAGTGGGTGAGAAACTGAGATCTTGAACATTTTATATACTATTATTTGCATGCACACCATGATGTTTTTCAAGACTACCTGATCTTTCCTGGCCTCTGTCCTTACCATCTCAAACACTCACAAAAACAAAGACACATATTCGGAGTCCTCACCATGACTAAGTCGGTTCCATATTTTCTGTGAATCTCGTCCACGCTTAATTTGTGATCATCCTAAGGAGAGTGTGGGAAAGAAAAAGACGAAAATGTCATTTGAGGCTTAAAAAACGTCCCTGTAAATTCCTCCAGAGGGACACAGGGGACAAAATGCATCTGCACTTTACACATTGCTCCATACAGAGTCATTTTAAGATAAGAATCTTTTTGTGTTTGAACACGGATTTTCACATGTTATAAACTCTTTATACTATATTGGCATACTTAAATTGTGCCAATCAAACACTTACATGAAAGATTATCCCAGAGTGGCTTCATATAATTTACGTACTCACCAGGTCAACTTCTTTTTTCAGGTCCTCCGTATCCCTATTTTTTCTGCCCTTCTTGCTCCTCTTCTCCTCGTGGTCTGCGGTTGCCGCCAGTTTGTAGTCATCTTTCATTTTCTGTTATGAACAAAGTGTCACAAAAGGGAGTTCTGAATAAGACTAAAATCAAAGGTGATTTTAAAGCAGAAAGTTGCATGAAACTAAATTATTAATTATTGTCAACAATTAAAGAATAATATATTGTTAACTGATATGCTGTTAAATATTAGAAGCGCAAATTCAAATTCAAATAGATCATTTTAGAATATGTTTTAAGTTTCTAAAGCTGTAAAGAAATTAATGTATGTTTTCACAGTGTCACAAAATAGGGTTTTAAATAAAACTGATACAACATGAAACATGCTGGAAAGTTGCCTTTCAGATTTTACATAATGAAGTAAAATGTGTCATTGTTTATATAATTTCGAAAAATGTCTCTTCACAGTTGATAAAGCAGTCAAAAAAAAAAAGAAATTTAACAGAGATGTAAGCTAATGTGTAAGTAAGCGGCAAGAATATTCAACCCTGAGCAATCCAAAACTGTCGAGCTCAGTCCAAACTTACTGTCACTCCCATGGTTGCAGTGCAGTCTGACAGCAGTCAGTTCAGTTAATCAGTCTAACCTTCCTACTCCGCCTCCCTCTTTCAGTCCAGTTGTCTCCTGCGTCTTCCACTCTGCCCTGAACATAGGTGGCTTAATTTCAGCTTACTTTTATACCTGTGGAGGAGGAGCTTAGAGGAAGGAAGCGTGGAGGTTAAACTCAATAGGTCATGGGTTGGGGGAGGTATTATGATTAAACTCCTCCAACACTCAAATTTTTTGCTTCAGTCACTGCCAAGGGTACCCGTCAGCTGTGTCCAGAAGCCCAACAGCTAACCACGCTTGGTTGGACTCCTTCAGCTTGATGGCTCCCTTCAGCTTTGGTGCCACTACTCAGTGCAGATATCTCGGCAATAGAGCTACCACAATTGATCAGTCAACTTCGATAACCCTTCATCCTTGTCATCCTTGCGTTGCTGGAAGGGGAAGTTAAAGATCTAACAAACAAGGATCCTCTGCCAGACATGCACAATGAACCCTCCCTATACATTTGGGCACAGCAAACCTCACTGCGAATCTGGTCATACAATTACAAAACCAATCATCAGCGACCTAGCGTGTTCTAGGTGCCTTGATGAACACAGCTATGCTCGAAAATTGACCCTGATATCCCTCATCAAACCAAGATGTTCTCTTCCTGTTCGCAAAGAAAGGGCTGCCCTTGATGTCTGGCTGGTTGGAGTACATGGAGTTACAGGATATGTTTGCTGTAAACGTGTGAATCAATGTAAGCATGTTATCATCTCATTAAGCAAGGTTAGGATGGGTGTAAAGATAGAAAGAAAGAAACCGCAAAGAAGAGATATACTGTCAAACAAAAAAAGGGTGAGGGAGAAAACCTAGAAAAGAAACATGGAAACTGTCTGAAATAAATGTGAGAGAAGAGATGAAGGAGAGGGTTATTTGCCATTTGCCTTGGGAAACCCCATGAGGCAAAAATCTATCTCTAATTGATTAGGATTTTTCACCATTTATGGAAGGAACAGATTTTTAGAAATGAAAAAACAAATGAAAAAAATTACAACTTGTAATCTTGTAAAATTCATAAATCTTTAAGGGGTAGTTTTGTCAACAAAGTCCTAGCATGTAATTAAAAAACACTTTTGACCCTGATGTCCCTCATCAAATCAATGTATCCTCTTCTTGTTTAGGAAGGAAGGGCTGTCCTTGAAGTTTTTATGGGTGCAGAGCAGGGAGTTGCTGGATATGTTTGCTGTAAACGTATAACTTTGTGTTATCAACCCACAGAGCAAAGTGAGGATCGTTGTGAAGATGCAAAGAATGGAGCGACAAAGATGAGGTAAAATGTAAAACAAAAGGCGCAGGAGGAAAACATGGAAACTGTCTGAAATAAATACGAGAGAAAGGTAAATGATGAATGAGATGGTTCAAATTTAAGTACGAGGTCCAAAGCACACTTCTGTACATATTAATATATATTAGAAAAATACAAAATGGTTCAGTCCATCCCACGCTTGACTCACCTTTATAGCACAACTGATTTATTCTGCCTAGGCGAGCGCTAATGCACACTGTGAGTCATGTCTTTCTACAAGAAAGCAAAATCAAATAATTACAAGAAAGAAAAGAGAGGGGCAGAAAGCGGTTCTTAAGAAATGCTGTTTCCAAAGAAAGGTGAGCTGAGCACAACAAGCATTTTACGATGTTAACCCAGAGAGTTTGAAAAAGTAGGAGATCTTACTTTACTTGAATTGACACACAGTGAGCTCATATACTGCCAACAGCAGCTATTCTCAGCAGTCTTTTATTTCGATGGCAGTATCAACGAGAATCTTGGCAGTATTAACGCCTGTTCAATTTGGGGGGGGTTTCTTTCTTTTTTAAATTGTAAGATAAAGACCCTACAATAATAGACAGGAGCAACATCAAGAAGCACCTTTTCAGCACTTTGTTTTTTCAAGATTTATATGTTGGACCAATGAGTTTGTGAGGTAAGAAAGCCACGTGGAAGTTGATAAAATAGCATTTTTAACATCACTGTGATTTTTTTCTTCTGTAAAAATGTAATGTTGCTAAGTGTCAATGAAATACGCCTCCATACACAGGCACATAAACATTTTCAGGCTCACTTCTATGCTTATGTTTGTTAACTGAGGAAAACTGACAGAAATTGTAATGCATTTTGACTGGACCAAGATATGGTATTTACTGTTTTTTTTTTTTTTTTTAATCCAGCTAAGCTTGGATACTTATTTAATATTTCAAAATTTCAGTCATCTGTATTATTATATAATTTTGTATGTTTTGCCTGATGATCTAGTTTGATCCCCGCCTTAGCACCACATGGGTTGAAAAAGGTATGAGGCTGTGAGTATGGAAAATGAAGGTTATTCTGAGGTTACTGCAGATAAACATTTATTATTTGTGAATAAATCACATATCTAGTGACGTCTTCTGGTGTTTATTGAGGAGTATTGTAGCCTAAGCATTGCAATTTAACATCCTATCCAACACTTCCCGCCCCCCATCCCCTGCCCCCCATCCCCCATCCCCTGCCCCCACTCCAACTCAACAACCTGATCATAAAGGAAGGACTGTCCTTGATGTACGGCGGAGCTGGATATGTTTGCTGTAAACGAGCAACCGTGTGTTGTCACCCCATTAAGCTAAGTGAGAAGGGGTATAAAGATGGAAAGAGAGAAAGAGAACAAAGTGAGTGGATCATATAAAACTAAAGAGGCAGGAGAAAAACATGGAAAATCTCGGAAATTAATGTAACAAATGTAAAAATAAATAAATAAATAAATAAAATAATAAAAAGATGTAAATGACAGTACACATCATTTCCATTTAAAGAGCATTACTGTTTAACTTTTATAAATATACTTGTAGTATAAATGTCTATGATGCTATGGGTATTTTGAAGACACAATCATGGACGATGGTGGCTCAAAGAGTTGGCAGTTCGTCCTGTAAACGGAAGGTGGCCGGTTCAAGCCCCGGCTCCGACAGTCTTGGTCGTTGTGTCCTTGGGCAAGACACTTCACCTACTGGTGATGGCCAGAGGGACTGATGGCACGATATGGCAGCCTTGCTTCTGTCAGTCTGCCCCAGGGCAGCTGTGACTACAACTGTAGCTGCCTCCACCAGTGTGGGAGTGAATGAATAGTGGAATTGTAAAGCGCTTTGAGGGCCCCGAAAAGCACTATATAAATGCATTATTATATTTCCCTGTTCCCTAGCACAATAATGACATTATTTAAATCAGTTGTGTGACTGAATTTTGATTTAACCAAAGTGTGCTGAGAAAAGTTTGAATGTGAGATATAATGCTTTTAATCTTCTTAATTAATTTTTTTTTACATTTAACATCACATTTTTTTTAAATAGAGTAATTGTGCAGTAAGGTCAACATATCACTTTATCTCAGAACTGGATAAGTAAGTAGAATTTATTTTTCTTAGCACTCTAGACACTGGCAACAGCAGCAAAGAGACCCTTTCGGTTCTGTTTCATTTATTGCTATAGTAAACAGTGACAAACAGACAAACTGAAAAGTTTCAGATTTGGAAACACACCATTTAGCAGTGAGTCATTCCCGTCAACTTCCTTTCAACAGTCGTGCAGTGTTTAGGTAATTTGAGTCAGGACTTTAAGACTGGATAGCGGTGTTTGTTCAGAAAACGTTTCTCAAAAAAAGCTATGCTAGTAACTGCCCTTCACACTAATACTGCCTTTATTTCCCTGAAAGAATGAAACCATCACTGCTCACTGCCTGCATTAAAAGGTCACTTCTAAAAAAATCCCAGGTGGTGCAGTGTTTAGCACTATCACCTTACAGCAGGAAAATTGGGCTTTGGTGTGGATCAGTTGATTTCATGGTTTACAAATAAAACGTAGGCTTTTTAATGGGCAGTAATAACAAACATTTTAATATTTTTTTCGTTTGGTTTTTAGTGAAGTTGTATTCACTCTATGCACGTTTTTTCTTTTAGATTGAAGGACTCCCTGGCAATAAATGCTTACATAGAGTAAAACTGGTTTCCTTGATTTCAAACTACGTTGACTGACATCCTGTTAAGGGCCCCTTGGTCTTATTTAATTTTCTTCAACTAATAAGAATGAAACCCAATCTCAGGGCAAACATAAGAACAGTGCTTTTGATTTTTAGTTCATTTAACAGCTGCAAGGAGTTCAATGTCAAAGGCATAAGTAGCCTTAAATGTACTATTGTAAGAGTCCACCAAAGGACTATCGGAAAAAAAATGAATAAACTGTTCACTAATCAGTGTTTGATGGAGTAAACCTACCTTAAAATGTCCCAAAACATGGATTTTTCATAATTGTACTTCAGAGATGTTTTGTAGTAGAGTCAGTCAGCACCATCACAATGGGATCCCAGCTCTGTGACCTGTAATCAAAGTCAAATATCTGCAATCACAGTTTTGCAAAGTTTGGGAGAAACACTTCAAATAAAGAGATAGACTAGATACTTGCTGTCAACACCAAATTCAAATATGCCACAGAAGGGGACAATTTATAGCCGCATAATTACTAGCAGTCACAGGGGGAAATAAAAATACAAAAACTGGCAAGATGGATTTGGTGACTGACTGTTCAACTTGGATTTTTCTTATCTTTATATCTTTTGTTAAGGTGATGAAAGGTCATGGATCAAGTGTAGAAAGCCACTTTGTCTTTCTTTGTCTTTCCTGGGGGAATATCAGCGCACTTCCTCAGGAATCACAAACTTGATGTGAATTTCTGTGAAATGCCAATTATTATTCTTAATTGTGAAACAATACAGTTATACAGGGAGAGAGAGAGAGAGAGAGAGAGAGAGAGATTACAACGACAGTGTTTACTTAAATGGCAGTTTAGTGATAACCTCTGTGCTGCAAGACCTGGCAAATAAAGAAATCACTGAAATAGAACCTATCTGACAAATGGAAGAAGGCAAAAAGATCTCAAAAAGCAACCTATAATCTAAAGAAACGTCTGAGAAACAAATTAATTGATGTCTATTTGCATGGAAACGATTACAAAGCCATTTCTAAGGCTTTTGGACTTCAGTGAACCACAGTGATAGTCATTATTCAGAAAGGTCACCTCTGAATGGCTAAAGAAAAAAAACTAATCAAAATGAAGGTTCTGGAATGGTCTAGTTAGTCCAGAGTCAATTCCTAATTAGCACTCAACTTATGTCTAGTGTAGAACTCTCTAATTTTAAAATTTTGCCTTATAGGATTAGGGTTATATCAACACACCATTCAGAGCGACTGATCCGATTTCTATATATTTACAAAACAAGACAAGCGTGTATGACTTGTGCTCTTTAAACGATTTCCAAGAGTGAGTGTGTCATAGAGGAGGGATATGTGCATTACACAGAAATCTTAAAGACAAAAAAGGTGGTGACAACACAGAGTAAACAAATGAGCCATGAAAGAGAGACCTAGAAGGCACTTTTACGTTAACCACAGCATGAGAACAATGTAACAACGATCTGCATTGTTGTTGATTAATGCAAATTTACTATACAATATTTATATAGTGTGTATCACACAATTTTCCTTTTATTACTTTCTTTTTTTGTGTAAATGGACTCCTCAGTGAGCTACAGCACCAAGAATGTTTGCTCAAAATATCCCTCACCAAACTATAAAACAAGAGTTAATCAACTCAACAGTCAGTAGTTCCTCTTTGGCAGCTGCACTAAGTCTTTTGAAAATGTTAAACATTTGCACACCCTTCGTTCTCCTTTCAATGATTTAAGCATTAAAATGCGTTGTTAGTTTTAAAGCACAATTAAATTTAACTAAATATCTGGATTCATCTACAGTGCTACAGTATGCATTTATTAGACTACCTGTCATTAAAACAAGAAAACACAAATATTTTAGAACCAAAAATTATATTGTTAATAGTTAGACAAATACCAAGCTAATCTAAAGATTGTAAACACACTGCACTTGTCTGGGTCAGTCACGCATAAGGTCATTCTTACCAGCAGCTGTCAGACTCTATTACACAGTTTAACATTTTTGGGGTTATCTTACTCATCAGCTTGTTTGCTACATTGTTACCTATATATACAAACTTCAGTTGCTTGTGTATGCAGGACCACTTTGTGTCTTCCTTCTATATTTTATATTCCCCTTGCTATAAGAGCTGTGTAACACCCAAATTTCTCATTTGTGGGATAGTAAAGCTTTATTCTATTCTATTCTATTCTATTCTATTCTATTCTATTCTATTCTATTCCATAACATTAGTCCACTAAACCTGTTTTTCTTACCAGAAATGCAAGTAAAGTATTTAGCATAATAAAAAAATACAACGACATTGATGTGGTTTACTATTTTTTCTGTGTTTTTATTAAATGGTAAATTTGAAAATGAGTGAATAAAAACAATTTTTTAAATTTTAGCACTAAAAACATAATTTTGATTAAAGGATCCAACCGGATAAGCATAAAAATTATTTTCTTAATCACAATTACTGTTAATTTATTTACTTCTGCTATGTTGCGCGCTTCAGGTACCCCTTAAAGGATTAGTAGGTGATTATTGAATCACTGCAAGATAACAGAATTATATCATGTCTAATAAAATGGAATAGCATTTAGCTGCTGCTATATTTTAAAGCTCCAGTAGGCAAAAGTTTAATGTAAAGTACAACTGCTTTACCACATGAAAAATCTAATCATTTAATTACATTTTCTAAATGATCTCTGAGTTATGAAGTTCATTGCAACTTGTCAGCTGAATTGCATCTGCTGACACAGTGTGTGGTAAAAAGAAGAAACTCTCTGAAGCAGCTTTTAGGTTTATTTGATAAGGAATAGCTTAATGAATGTAAATATGCCAATATAGTACATTTATTTTTAAACTTATAGGTACTATTGTTCATAAGGCCCAACAGGGTGAGAATGCAGCATCGGCATAAAGGGGGAGAACAACGACACTCTGATTATGGGCCAGTGATTATTATTATTTTATTTTTTTGCATTGTATTGCTTGTTTGTTTTCTGCTTGGGATTTAAATAAAAATGTAATGTTTCAGTGTAATTTTGACACGCTGAAGTAAAGACAAGATATTTTCTGTTGATTCAAATTTTAGGAACATCTGTATTATTACTAAAACTATAACTCTTGTAACGCTTTTTTATTTAGTAAATTAACTTTTTGCATGGATCTTTGCAAAGAAAACAAACACTAATCATTTTTTAACCACTTATACATTTTAATGAATACAGTTAAGATCTTGTGACATTTTTTGTTTGCCACCGGTTTAAAGATTCTGTTAAATTACATTACTACCAGTGGTGCTGTAACAGCAGAAGTTTCAAGGATAAAGCTGTAACCACACTGTCAATCAGACTTTTCAAGCCACACTTATTACATTCTTTGTTCTTTCTTCCTTCCAGAGACATGAAAGTGCCCCTATTTGTCCTGTGGAAGTCAAAATACATCCACTTACCTGTGTTCCCACTCCCAACAGCTAGACCTTGGACCACTACATCCAATCTCTCGGAGACTTGAGGTCTGGGTAAACAGCACACTGGAAAGTCGAATTGCACTTATAAATAAATAGTTGACATAATTCCTTATTTTTAAAAAAACTGCTAGTTTATGTCGATGTAGTGTTAAGATGATTTCGAAAACAAAGTTTCTGAACGTCACGTAATAGCCATGTAGTTATAAAGTTGTAGGAAAATACTGTCACGAACCACGAGTAATGAATAAACTGCATAATCTAAACTGAGCTTGAAGGACAAATACAGTTTTGTATTACAATTTATTTTGTAAATACTGATACACTGATCTGTGCTAATATTTACAATAAGAAACCACAGTTTTGTATTACCAGGAGCACACTGGGAGCTTCCATCTCACAAATCTAGCTTCCAGCGCTTTGCTGTTATTTATAAAATTCATTCATCATTTCTTGCAACATAAAGAAAACATTCTTTCTTAACTCATATTTTTACTTCCCAGGTTGAAGATTCACAGCTGCCTCCAAAGAGGCGAGATTGTCTAAAGAGAAGATGCTCCACTGAGTTGTCTGCGACAATGGTCAGAACCTGGATAGTGCATCATGATGGAGGGTGTTTAATACAACAGAACTGGACATAGCACTGATTGGTGATCCATTAAACTCCATAACATAGGTGGTATTTATTTTTCATTTACCGTGTGTTTCTTTGAAATTTGTTTATTATATCTTCTTTTATGCTTTTCTTTTTTACAGCTTATGTCCAAAGATTTAAACAGTTTGTCCTCATTGGCAGTACTTTAGCAAAAGTCTATGACCTGTTTGCCTAAATTATTATCATTATTATTAGTATTCTTTTTTATCAAAGAAGGCAAAGAACATCCAGTCACATGACAATACAACTACTAACTTCATGCTCATTACCCATGCATGGTTCAGTTGAAATAAACTCCAGAAAACTGATATCTATTCACCTTTTTGTTATAATTTATGTAAAGTATTACATGTTACATTGTAATACTGTATACAGACAACTTGCGTGATGCATTCATCTAGTTTTTAATCATATATACATTCATAATTAAAATAATACTCACAGCAAAGGCAACATTTGTTTCTTTAAATGTCTTTAAATATATAAGAAATGATCTTGCAACTGATTTTGAAGTTATGTTACTTCAGGAAATACCAAAAGCAGCAGCGCTAGTGTTTAAAAACAAAAACAAAAGTCAGAGTTGAGGTTTTTCTGAGGAGAAGATGTAGGTTTCTCTTCCAAACATGGACAAAGTTAAATAGAAATATAAATTTAATTGGTTTCGTTGATATGTTACTGGGAACCAAAAGGTTTGCAGCTATGACTGGAAACCCCACCTCAGCGTTCCTGTTGTTAGCAGAAAGCTAAAGCAAAGCTATAAAGTTTAGCTGAGATATTTAAGATTTAATGAATGATCAGGAAATGCACCTGAAATGACCTTGTTATCTCTAACTGCTCATCAGATTATTAGAAACAAAAGTAAACTTCATAAATGACTGGCCTGGAGCCAAAGAACGCTTTTGACTCTGATGTCCCGCACTAAACAAATATGTGCATTTTCTGTGTACTGGAGTGTGCAGTGAGCAGGAAAGGTTGTCTTAATGGCTGGCCAATGCAGGTTGTTGGATGTGACGTTTATGATTCTTTGTAGCCACTTGGCTATGCATGGTGCAGGGTGAGGTGGAGATGAGGTTGTTAAAGTACAACTTTAACAACCGGGGGGGGGGATTTTGTAAAATACTAGGAGGACAAGGAAAACATTTAAAATCTCAGAAATGAATGTGAGGATTACACAACTTAGTGTCCATAAAGTAATAAGTAAGTAGCAGGTGCCCCTAAACAAATCATCTCTAACTTCTTCTCAGAAAGTTAAAAACTTTGGAGAGTATTCACAGGCAAGATACTGAACCTTGGGGAAAAAAAACCCTGAGACAGTTTTTTTTTTCACTTTTAACATAACAAAGAAACTTACAAGAAAACTGAATAAAAATGCAGACAGCCTTGATTTTAGATTAGAAATACTTTATTTCGGTACACACATTCATAAAGATATTATTAATCTATCCATGCTTTGTGGTGTTTTTAGAGCTATAGCATCTCTAACAAACACTTAAGATAACATTAAGTAGTGATGAAACACACACTGCCTTCATGTCTGTCTCATGTTGGCTCAGTAGTATGTCTCCTTCTCCAACCAGCCTAAAAACCAAAGGAGACACGATTAGGGACATCATTTTTGTGAAATTTCACCTCACATTTTTTTTTAATTCTTTATGTTGTCCAAATGACAAAGATTTTTGATATAACTCTGTTGATTATGCATTTGTAATTAAATATGTAAAAGGCTTTAACATGGACAGTTTCACACAGCTGTATCAGAGCCAGCCCTGCATACAGATTCTGCTTAGATTCAAGCATCGTGACTGACTTTAACTAGTGGAGTTTAGAGTTTACTTTGGTTTCTTAAGATATTTAAAACTTTTGGACTTTTAGTACCTTTTTCTTTGCTGATGCTTGTAGTCTCAAGGTTAGTTTAAATGTTAACTAATGTAAATACATTTGGTGGAAGGGCTAAAAGGATTGATATTTGATCATGATTTTTAGTTTTTAGTTTTAAACAAATTATTAATTAAAATTATTAATAATAATGGCATTGAAAACAGGATTTATATTAATATGTGTCCAAAAAAAGCTAATGGATTTTTATATATATGAGATGCTCTCGCTTAAATAGATGGGGCCAAATGGAACTTAATAACTTATTAACCTATTTCTAGTCAGAGAAATTCCAAAGAATTTATGTGCAAGTAATTTTTTTAAAAATGGGTGAAAATAAGAAAGGGCTTTCATGAAGGAAAAAAATATGGATAAAAATGTGTCCTATGTGCCTCGTAAAGTGTTTGGTCATTCCTGAATAAAACTCTTACCTCCTGGGTGGTGTCTGAGGATATATTTTCTGATTTCATCATAAAAGAAGAGAAGGAAGCCGTGCGGTAATCCACAGAACCACCATAATGGCCTAAGGTTTGGATGGACAGACAGAGACTGAATTACAACTACTACACTGACATTATTTCTTTGACTCTGCTGAAGTGACTGAGGACATCAGGTGAGGAGTCCAAGGACAAAGGGAAACTTGAGTGCCAGAAGATTATGGGGGAGGTCTGGACTGGCATGAATGGTTTAAGGTAAACAAAGAGCAGTGAAGTCAAATGTAGCGTGGAGTTGGTCAATGAACTAAATCTAACAGGTCTGACTAACAGGTCACAGAACTGCACAGATGTCTGTCACCTTTAGACATTTTCTGATGACTGCAGTAGTGGGAGGTATCAGAGAAGGTGGTGAGAGTACAGGACTGTGGTGGACAACTTTTGTACTTGGCATAACCATCTGCTGTTTAATGTGGAAAAGACTAAGGAACTGGTTGATGATAGGAGGAGGACATGAACATCAGCGACCCCTACTTACATCCGTGGGGTCTGTGTGGAGGACTTAAAACACAAAAGCCTTCTATTAGGGAGGGGAAAGCTATCTTCTTTTTCAGAGAAAACATCTGCCAGAAGATGCGCAGGATGATTTATGAGTCTGTGTTGGCCAGAACCATACTCTATGATGCGATGCAGGGGCAGCAGATAACAGACTCAACTGATCCTGTCGATGTTATGGTGAATGTTGAAAACGACAGGAATTGGCTTGGGAACGTGAATGCCCGTACATAAATGAAGATGGCAAAGGAAACAGCCACAAACACCACAGAGAAAAGGACAATTGTGCATTAGGAATTAGTCATTATAATTGCTGAATTTTAAAAAAAAAATGCCTAGAAAGGGTATCTCTAAGCGTTCACACTATTGCCTAATGGAAAATCATAGTATTAGCTTATCTGTTTTACTCACTTCATAGGGTACATTTTCAGGGCAATGTCCATGCCTGGGCAGTATGACAGGAACACAGCAAGAGCCAGCTCCTCAAACATCCCAAAGATAAGGACATTGTTCCTGTACAAAAGAAAAATGTCAGTCAATATCAATAAAACTGAAACGATTCTTTAAATATTTGATTTGAGTGCTCTTTTTCTGTTCTGGAACTTGGTATATCCTTTGTTGTACTACATATATATTTAACATTGGCTCATTTTCTTTAATAAATAAAATATTAAGTTTCATGTATATCTATTTCAGCTTTTATGAAAGCTTTTAGCATGATTTGTGGAGTAATAAAATTTGAACCTGTTTGTGGAGCTTGTTCTTCAAATGGTTCGAGTTTTATACTTGTTCTAGGCTGTATGGATGCTGATGTCAGTCAGAAATGCTAAACAGAAGCCCCTGGTACTCCACCAACCCATTCATATGTCCATTCAGTGACACACCAGCCAAGGAACAAGCTCTGGAAATGGACAACTCTGTTCTGAGACATATGAAGCTGGAAACACTGGCAACCATAGTCACTTGTCTTCCAGGGCCCAGAGCAGGCGGCATTGAGGGAAATTTTAATCTGCTGCCTAACTTAAATTCTGTAAAATTATAATTCACGTCGGCAGTAATGAAGTCGATGTGCAACCACGCCAAAACAACGTTGGTAGTTTTCTCTGGTCCCCTCCTGAATCGGACCAGGAGTCACACGTTTAGCTGAATGTTCTTAAATTGCTGACTGTCTGAGTGGTAAACTTTCTGAAAGAAACAAAGTCTTGTTAGGAGAGACAGCATCCGTCCCACTTTGGATGGACCAGGTCTCATTTCTTAAAATCTGGCCAAATTTATTAAACATTCCAAAACGTGACTATCCAGAGTTTGGACCAGGAAGCAAAGTTGCGGTCTACACAGGCCAAGGGGAGAGTGTTGCAGCAATTTCCGGCTCATTAATCAACCAAAGAACCAGACATATTTTTAATCATTTGAAAGCCTGATTCTTAACCGTGTCCACCCCAGCTGAAAAACTAAAAAAAAGAAAAACAGTCTTATTTGTTATCATCTATCATCCACCTGGGCCTTATTCAGAGTTTCTGTCTGATTTCTCCAACTTTTTATCCGATTTAGTGCTCAGCTCAGATAAAATCATTATTGTGGGTGATTTTAACATCCATGTAGATGGTAGAAATGCCTCATCATGGTGTTTAATCTGTTAGACTCAACTGACTTATTTCAAAATGTAAAAGAACGCACCCGCCACTTCAGTCACACTGTAGATTTTGTTCTGACAAAGCGCACAGAAACTGAACATTTAACAGTGTGTCCTGAAAACCCTCTCTTGCCTGATCATTTCCTAATAATATTCAAATTTAGAATAATGGATTACACAGCCGTAGGGAGTAGATTTGATCACAGTAGATGTGAAATGGTATCTCAAAAATTTGGAAGATCATGATTTAGCCTGGAAAAGTAATCTGCTGCTTTATTTTTAAAAAAGCCCACCGTGAAGCTAGAACATCTTAATAATCATCACTGACTGAAGAAAATAAGAACCATAGTTTTCCCTTCAACACTGTAGCCAGGCTGACAAAAAGACAGAGCTCTGTTGAACCAACCATTCTTTTAACATTAGGCAGCAATAACTTCATGAATTTCAGGAAAGCCAAAACTAGGGAGCTAGGAATACAATAAACAGAAAAGGAACACGAGGGCTGGCACGACAACAGGCAGAGAAAAAAACAGGGCTAAAATACACAGAGTAATAATGAGGGAATGAGACACAGGAGGGAAACAGAGCTGGGAGTAATCAAATACACACAAGACAGGGAGGAAGCAAAACTATTGTGGCCAACCTTTACATGGAGGAAGTGGGAAGGAAGGCTCTTGGCTCTTTTAAAGGGAGTGTACCCAGCCACTGGTACAGATATGTGGACCACACCTGGGTCAAAATCAAAACCCAAGAAGTGGAATCCTTCACTGCTCTTTTTAACGTTCACCAGGGAAGACACAAAGGATGACTGTTTGCCATTCCAGGACTGTGCCGCGCACATTGAAGGGAATGGAAAACGGAAGTTTACTGAAAGCCCACACACACAGACCAGAGCATCCTATTTGACTCCCACCACCCTCTGGAACACAAACCTGGAGTAATCAGGACCCTACACCATCAGGCAGAAAATGTTCCCTCTAAGCCTGAAGGAAAAAAGAGGGAACGCACACATGTAAAGGAAGCTCTGAAACATGTGGTAATCCTAATGGGGCTTTCATCAAGTCAGCAAAGATGCACAGAAAAGGTCAGACACCAGCTAGGGAGGATCAGAAAGACAGACGTAACAACATTATCCTCCCCTATGTAGCCGGTGCATCAGAGAAACTCAGGAGAGTTTTCTTCAAGCACGACATCCCAGTTTACTTCAGACCCAGCAACACACTCAGACAGAAACTGGTTCATCCCAAAGACAAACTCCTAAACACAAACTTAGTGACATAGTGTGTGCCGAACAGTGTAGCGAGGAATGCCCAGACCTCTACATTGGAGAGACGAAACAGCCACTTCACAAGCGCATGGCACAACATAGAAGAGCCACCTCCATGGGACAAGACTCAGTTGTCCATCAGCATCTAAAGGACAAAGGTCACTCTTTAGAGGATGCCAATGTCATATTTTGGACAGAGAAGACAGTTTGAAAGAGGAATGAAAGAAGCCATCTATGTCCGCTGTGAATGACCATCTTTGAACAGAGGCAGTGGTTTACACCAACTGTCTGCCATCTGTAATCCAGTTATGAGATCCCAGATGCCTTAACGTCCACTCACATCCTGGGCCTTTTGACCACAGGAAATTGCGTGATAGGGTGGGACTAGGTTTCACAGCGGGCTCACCCTTGGCTGATTGTGACCCACACCCGTTTTCACACCTTGGCTCCTGTGATTAGGTAGAGGATCATTAGGGGGTCCATGTCCCTCTCGGTGGGTTACTCCCACAGAGCTTAAATCTAGGACTCGTCACCATTTGAGCCTAGAACTGATGAAGCTTCTCGGATGAGAGGTGAAACGTCTTCAAGCAACTTATAGAAGTCCAGATGCTTTTCTTTCCAAGCTCCTTAGACCAAAACTGAACACAATGAGCACTAGAAGAGGGACTTTCAAAATAAAACAGGAAACATGAGACATTCACAAAGAAGCGGACTTGACCCTGAGACAGGGAGACATGACTGACTGAGGAGACACAGGAGTTGCACAAACATAGAGACAATGGTACCTGACATGAAACGAAGAACACGGGGAAGGCGCAGAGTAAACACAGGCACAGAGACTATACACAAGCTATAATAAACACTGACACCCAAAACCACGAATAATACTAAATCAAAGAATATTACTTAAACTTGAAATACAAACACTGGGTGAAGGTTACAAGTGATCTTCTTATCTCTGTGCTTGTCCTGCTAGACAAGAGAGTTTAATCCTGTTGACCATAACATTTTATTACAGCAATTAGAGCGTGCTGTAGGCATTAAATATGCTGTGCTTCCCTTAGGTCAGCGGGTCTCATACTTTTGACATAATTCCCCACATGGCAGGAAGAAATATTTTCACGCCCCATCTAAACATCTAAACTAGCTGAGCCTTTATTTAGATAATAAACTAATTCACAATGAATCATTCAGTAATTAGTTTTAAACTGCTTTCATTTTAAACAGCTATTTGTAACTTTTGTCAGTAGACTGCTTCATTAGTCTGCACACTTCTTCAAAAAAGCAACAGGTTAAACAGAATGTGAATATAGAAAAATAAAGTTCAGTCTTATAAAAAAAAGAAATCCAGAAACTTGTGAACAGAGATAAAAACACGTTTAAAATAGAATGACTCCTGTCTCAGAGTGATGCTGAAAAACTTGTTCGTGGATTTACTACTTCCAGGCTGGACTACTGTAATTCATTATTATCAGGATGTCTGAAACTTTCAGTTGATCCAAAATGCAGCAGAAGAGTACTAACAGAGACTAGAAAGAGAGAGCATATTTCTTACATATTTTTTGTCTTCATTGGCTCCCTGTTAAATCCAGAATCAAATGTTAAAACCTTTTCTTCAAATACAAGGTCTTGATCAATCAGTGCCCATCTTATCCTAATGACCTTACACTACCATATCACGCCATTAAAACTCTTTGCTCTCAAGCTGCGTGAGAGAGTATTTAAAAGTAGAACGGGAGACAGAGCCTTCAGCTTTCTGTCATGGTCCAGCAGCCCTCATCGCTCGACCTGCCCGTTGTGTCTGAGTGTGTGTTTTTGCTGCTACTCCCCTCACATCTCTCTCTCCCTGTTGTGTGTGCTTTTGTGTGGGAATTTTGCATCCCTGGAGGTTTTGGCGCTGAGTATTGTTCAGCGCTGAAGTGTTCACTCACTGGAGCCAGCCACACCTGCTGCTCATCTGTTGCTGCCATCTGCAGCTGATTACCGTCATCGGCAGCATCCCTACTTAACAGTGTATTGAACTCGTCAGTATGGCAGTGGATTGCTTAATGAAAACCTTGTTTGCTGGTGGATTGCCTAGCAAACAAGGTTTTCTAGGCAATCCATCTATGTCCGCTGTAAAACATAGTGTGTTTTGTCTTCACTATGAATCTGGAGCTGAGTTGTTTTCATGGGAGTGGAGCCAGTGTTTTGGAATTGGAGTTGCTGTTTCACGATTCCCACCATGGACACAAGCACTGTTTGGGATTTGGGAGAAATCACCATGGGAACCACAGTGCTGGGACTTGCGCATTTTTTAACCCTGTAAATAAACTCACTGTCTTTTCTTGGAGGAGTTCTGCATTTGGGTCTCATTACCTCAAACCTGACGCTTTCAGACCCCTCTTCCTTGGAACCAGCTCATGAAATAGGGCTAAGCTACCCATGATGCATTGTTATTTTTCATCTTTGGCTCTCTTCCACAGCATGTCTTTGTCCTTGCTTTCTCCCCTCAACCTAACTGGTATTTCCCCCCTGAGCCTGGTTCTGCTGGAGGTTTCTTCCTGTTAAAAGGGAGTTTTTCCTTCCCCTTCTTGCCAAAGTGCTTGCTCGTAGGGGGCCATATGATTTGGGTGTTTTTCTTTGTTTTATTGTAGGGTCTTTACCTTATGATATAAAGCGTCTTGACGCAAATGTTTTTGTGATTTGGCACTTAATACAATTGAATTGAAAAGTTCTATCACACCCATTGGAGCTCTTTCGGATCTTGATGTATACGTACTTCATTCCTTGCTGCAAAATGGAGTTCCTCCTTGTTTTACAGATCAGCAGATCGGCCACCTGGACAATCACAATACTGGAGAAGAAGGCTGTGTGGCAGGTGAACTCCAAGATCTTTCTGCTCTCATATGTCTGGTGTATAAAAAAAGAGATGAAAAGATTGGAATGTTTTTGATTTTGAGCACTGAAACTTCAGTGGACTGTACCGTAAAGTTTGATCATTTTCACAGTCCAAAGTACAGCTAGTAACACAAGTCAGACTGACCCACTCCTGCCCATAGCTGTCTTCTAGGTCATTTAGAAATCTGTTATCCCAGAAGATTCTGAGTCCCATGAGATCCAAGGGCAAAAAACCATTTTCAGCCAGGACGACAAAATATGTGAAGAAGCCAGCTGAGGCCTGTATCATGCCTACCATGAAGAAAACAACAGAAAACGTCAATGGATTCTTATCAGAGAAAGTTTGAACTTTTTATTTTACAACTGTGACAGTTTCTTCATAAATAAACATGAACAAATATGACACGTCAATGTCATTCTATGCAAAGCCAAGGTAAATAGATATAATGGATAGAGAATTCAAAGATTATGACACAGAACCAAACCACAGCAGGAAATATTTGGGAATACTTTACAAATGTGATATTGAAATTGATCACAAAATGTAAAAAAAAACCAATTATTGTTAATTGAATTTGGACCTATTAAGTTTCTTCAATCTTCATTCTTAAACATCTTCCTTTTTGAACATTTTTCAAATGAGAAACTTTTTACAAACTTTGTATTGTTACTTTTGCGACAATTGTGACCAGAGAATGGTACAAGAATGCACACACAAGAAGGCCCTGAGTAAATGTGGTTATCCCAACTGAATATTTGTCAAAGCTGGGAAGGCACCAAAAGAAAGCTCCAGCTGATCCAGGAGAGAAGGACAACCGCAGTCGAAGCCAAAACCCGTACTGATCCCATATGTGTCAGGAGTATCGGAAAAGTTGAGACGCATTTTTTTCTAAACACTGTGTCTTTGCAGCTTTTAAACCTCAAAACACGCTGCGCCAAAAATTGGTCCACCCCAAGGATCAGGTCCCCTGACACAAACAGAGTAGCATAGTGTACACTGTTAAGTGCCAAGAGGATAGCCAGGATTTACACATCGGGGAAACCAAACCACCTCTGATGAAGCAGATGGCACAAGAGTGAAGAGCTACCATCTTACAATGCTGTGATTGCAGCCATTACCCAACTCTCTGTGAATGGTACTCATGGCCATTGATCAGTGGTTGTTGATCAATAATCAATAATAATGACAATTTGCATATTAATGATCATGAAACTGACCTCACTGCCCAGTTTTCATTTAATGTTGCTAGTTTCATACGTTATGCAAATGTACCGTTTTATAACGTTGGAGACTTCTTCCGTCTCAGTCAGTTGAGACAGAAGAAGTCACTTGGATGAGTGATGAAACATTTCTCCTACTGAAAACGGGAAATCCAGATTCACAGAATCAACTTTTGGGGATTTCTTTACCTGTATGATGGAGCATGCATCAAGACATAATACAGCAAATAGGAACAGAATAATTAAAGGTTTAAAAGTATAAATAATGTGTTACCAATCTGTCCATAAGCCATACTGATGAGTCTCTCATTCACCAGCCTGTCTGATGCATTTCTGGGCTGTCTCTTCATGATGTCACTCTCAGCTTGTTCATAAGCCAAAGAAATTGCAGGGACCTGTGACACCACAAGTAAACAAAATCAACCCATAACTGCATTATCTACCATTTGAACCTCTACATAGAACAGGATGAAGAGCCAAACAGCTCACCAAATCAGTTCCCAGATCAATACAGAGGATGGTGACGGTTCCCAGGGGCAGAGGGATGTTGGCGATCACAAAGAGGAGGAAGGGTGACATCTCAGGGATTTTACTGGTCAGAGTGTAGGCGATGGACTTCTTCAAGTTGTCAAAGATCAGACGGCCTGAACAAAGTAATTTAGCAGATTTAGTGATGCTTTGTATTTTATATAATTCGACATTTTTCCCAAGGTCTTACCTTCTTCCACTCCAGTTAAAATGGAGGCAAAGTTATCGTCCAGCAGGATCATGTCAGCAGCCTGTTTGGAGACATCAGATCCAGCGATGCCCATGGCGACACCGATGTCAGCTTTCTTCAGAGCTGGAGAGTCGTTCACACCATCACCTGTCACGGCCACAATGGCTCCCTGGACAAGGAATAAAGTGTTTTTTACAAGTCACAAATAAAACACTTGTCAAACTGTGTCTGTGAGAATCCCCCTGATGCTCACCTGTCTCTGGCATCCTTCCACAATGATCAGTTTCTGTTGAGGGGAGGTCCTGGCAAATACAATTTCAGTGTGGTTCCTCAGCACATCGTCAATCTCCTCTGGGGTCATGTCTTTAAGCTCCCCACCATGGATGACACAGGCCTTAGCATCCCTGTAGATTAGATTACAACAGTGTAAGTATAACAGCAGTTGTTATCCAACGTCCTGTGTCTGAGCACAGGGCATGATGAAGACAAGATGAAAACATTGGTATAGAACAAAGACTGAATCAACCCTGGCAAAAAAAGAAAAAAAAAGATGGTATGTTAAGCAAAAAGCAACATTAGAAAATATTCGACTTCAGAAAATGTTGGATTCCTGCTGCATATGAATCACATTTTCCCCCACACAACAGAAGTGTTATTACACTTGTATTACAAAGAATTAAAGTGTCAGAGAAAATACAGTATTTTCATGTAAAAGGCATTTTTGCTTTACAGATTACATGACCTCTGTTTATGAACAGTAGCTGCTTATCCTCAAAGTTAGCTAAATAAATCTTGATAAGAGAACTAACCTAGGGTTGACCTCTGAAACTGGAACATTCAAACGGGCAGCAATGTCTTCAACAGTCTCATTGCCTTCTGAGATGATACCCACACCTCTAGCAATAGCCTTGGCTGTAATTGGATGGTCACCTGTGATCATGATGACCTGCAAGGATTGAGGAGATAAAATGTTTAAAGTTTATGTGCAGAATTTGTTTTATAAACTATATCCAAAAAAAATCTAAATTTGAGATGTTCTTTCAAACAGTTATCATACCTTGATTCCAGCACTCCTGCATTTACCAACAGCATCGGGCACAGCAGCACGAGGAGGGTCAATCATGGACATGAGGCCAGTAAAGCACAGGTTCTCAGTGGGGAAGTTCACATCATCAGTGTCAAAAGCAAAGCCTTCTTTGAACTGGTCATCAGGCAAGTGAAAGTGGCAGAAACCTATAAGGCACAAATAAAATGCGATTGAGATTCAATTGTCTGTTCAGAATCAATCAGAATCTGTATCTGTTATGGTCTGGGAGGAAAGCTGCCTCGTTTCTCTCTGTACTGTACTCAACATGGTTGAAATGAAAATAAACTGTACCCAAAACTCTCTCTCCAAGACCTCCCAACTCAAGATAGGCACTATTGAAGGCATCTTTTAGTTCGTCGTCCAGAGGCTGCTCTTTGCCATCAAGCATGATGGTGGCGCAGCGATCCAAAATCCTCTCTGGAGCTCCTTTCATCACCAGCAGATGCTTGGTTTCTCCGGGGGTTGTGTTCTTATGAATAGAGAGCTGTGGGACAGCAGAAAGGCTGGATTTAAATGCAGGTCTTATCTATACTATCAGTGGTTTATGTAATGCAACATGACTATGTTGTTCTACACTCTTGTGCCCATAACTGTTTATCAAAGATGGGCACAGCTTCCAGGAAACAGGTGGACTCTTAGGTGGAGTCACACATATAAACTAACATACAATCTTTATATACAATATCATTTTAAATTTTAATACATTGTGTGGATTGTTTACCTGGTATTTGTTTGTGGAATTAAAGGGAATCTCAGCAATTTTGGGGTATTTTTCTCTCATTTCACTAACAGATCCACAGCACAGCTCGATACACTTCAGCAAAGCAGCTTCTGAGGCATCACCAGCAATATTTCTCTGTGGGTTTTAGCAAAACCAGAAACAGATTATATTGATCATGGATCAAGTGCCTTTTTTTAATAACAATATATTGCAAATAAAAATGAATGAGCAATAAATAACAATATAATAGCTCGAATATTTGTTGGTGAATAAACAAATAAATTTACAACATTGACAAAAAGAAACCTGTAACCACACATATTATACAAATACTATTTGCAATAAATTACCCACCCTGTCACATTTAGTGGACTCACAGTGCAAGAAATACATATGTCATATATGGTAGATCCAACAATCTCACTGGCCACCTCTTGCTATGGCTCAAGCTGTATATTTAAAACAGCTGCATGTGCTATGCTATAGATTCTGCAAAGATTTACTGCAGATGTGTAATTTATGCATTAGAATTTGATAATTAGAGGAGTTTTAAAGATGAAAGTTTCTCACCTTCAGAATGGGAACATCGTTTTGGCCAGCCAGGAAGACGGCACGGTTGCAGAGTCCGGCGATTCTGGACAGAGCAGTCCAGGTGGGGGAGCTCTTTTGAAAAGCGACACCGCTCTGGTTCTCAGTGGTGTCAGCCTCATGGATCTGGTTGTCAAACCACATGTGAGCCACGGTCATTCTGTTCTGGGTCAGGGTGCCGGTCTTGTCAGAGCAAATGGTGGAGGTAGAGCCCAGAGTCTCGACAGCCTCTAGGTTCTTCACCAGGCAGTTCTTCTTGGCCATACGCTTAGCAGTCAGAGTCAGACACACCTACAGACAAAACGTAAGTTTTCAAAACTGTAAACTATGACAACAATAAATTGAAAGGTATTTAAAGAGAGTGTCATTAGACACCAAAACTCACAGTGACAGTAGCCAAAAGACCTTCTGGCACGTTGGCAACAATGATACCAATGAGGAAGATAACACCATCTAGCCAGCTGTATCCAAGGATGACGGAGAGGATGAAGAAAGTAAGACCCAGGAAGACGGCCACTCCAGTGATGATGTGGATAAAATGCTCAATCTCAATGGCAATGGGAGTTTTTCCAGCTTCAAGACTGGAAGTAAGGGTGGCGATACGGCCCATGATAGTATTATCTCCAGTGTTGATGACGATTCCTCTGGCTGTGCCTGAACAGACGATTGAAATCCATTGATCAATGGAACATGCTTGTGGGCAATATAATAAATATTGTACATAAATTTCTCTATCAACCACAAGCTGTTCATACTCTACCTTCTACACAGTTGGTGGAGAAGAAAGCAATGTTCCTGGTTTCCAGTGGGTTTTCATGGGAGAAATCTGGAGAACGAGTCTGGGGCTCTGATTCACCAGTCAGGGAGGAGTTGTCCACCTGAGAGATTAAAAAGAAAGTAATACAGGTAAAACAAACACATGAATACTATTTAATAAATATGAATTTGACTTAAGGAATAAATGGGAACTGGTATGATGTTTGAATGAATCACAAAAATGCTACTCAGAATAAAGAGCACCACATGCATCAATATACTTAGCAACTTAACATCCATGCATAAAAATGTTTCAGCTGAGCAATCAACTTGCATGCAAAAGATTAGCTAATGTAAATGGACTGAGGGCTGAGCTCGACTCTGTCGCCGGCCATAACTAAACTATGTCTAAAACTAACTAAACATCACAGCATGTCTTCTTCTCATTTAAATAAATAATAGTAGATATCAAACACATGCTCTACAAAAATGTTTGGTGGCATTAAGAGTATTTGAGATACAGACCTTGCAGCCGTGAGCAGAGATGATTCTCAGATCAGCAGGGATCCGGTCTCCTCCTTTCACCTCCACTAAATCTCCAAGCACCACCTCCTCGGTGTTGATGCTTTTCTTCTCTCCGTCACGGATAACCAGGGCTTGCTATGAAATCAAAGATTTTAGGAATTTTTGATTAACTCGGTTTGATTTTAATCTCAGCAGCAAAGTTTCAGATGATAAAATGTATCATCAGTGTAGAACTTTTCCCTTAAGACTGTGCAAAAAATACTGCAGTTTCTTAATTCATATGAGCTGTAAATATGTTGAATTTACATTAGTTTTCCTTTCAGTGTCTAACCTGTGGGACCATGTTCTTAAAGGAATCCATAATCCTGGAGCTCTTGGCCTCTTGGTAGTAGGAGAAGCAAGCCGTGATCATGACAACAGCAGAAAGCACAACCCCTAGGTACAACTACATAAAGATAGAAGAGAGAGTTAGGTGGTACAGCAAACAGTGGTACCGATTGTTTATCTTCATGCATGCTCAATCATCCAGTGAAGGTAGTCCCAAAAAGTTGATTCTTTTCAACTGAAAAGGTTACATCCAGATGAACAGAATCAACTTTTTGGGATGCACATTATTTAGTAGATAACAATTCAGATAAAGACTTGCTTACATTATCATTTCCAGGGTTCTCCTCTGAGGCAACCTGGATAGCGTAAGCCAAGAAGCAGAGGAATGCACCAATCCACAGCAGCATGCAGAAACCACCAAACAGCTGGAAACCAGGGGAAAAAACATTCAGGCTTTGCTTGTTGTTCTCACTTTTTTGCATTTCAAATATCTGAATTCAAACACAGATTTGTGGTTTGACTCTAACCTGTTTGCAGAACTTGACCCACTCGGGTGTTGTGGGAGGAGGTGTGAGGGCGTTGGGGCCATCTCGTGCCAGGATCTCTTTTGCTTTGGATGAAGAAAGACCCTAAAAACAGTGTCTCGGTTACTCCAAGCTCAAAAGACTTGTCTGTACAAGTGGAGTACACTACAGTTCTTTCCTACCACAGTAATATTATAGCATACAGGTCCTATGACCCTTTTAATTGTGTGTTTTGTGGGTCGTTGAGGAGTGTTTTTATTTTATTTATTTTTTGTCATGTCCATCTAATGTCAGAAAAAGAAGTTAGACTTGACTTTTTTGCAATCATTTCACAGTGTTTCTTGGATAATACACCTCCAACAATGGCATTACTTCACAAATAGCCTGGTAAGTTGACAACGCATTGAATGCAAGCAAAATACACCAACTGCCAAATCTTCCCTCCCCTCTCTCCTTATCAGCTGTGGGGAAGAAGCTGTTCCGGTACTAAGACCACCAGGTACCGGAACAGCTTCTTCCCCACAGCTGTCAGACTCCTGAACTCTGCCTCCTGACATCTGACCCACGTTAAACTCATGGACTGAACATACACACACCCACAACCACCTACACACACACACAATGGACAACTGTACCCTCAAACACACAATAATAACATGGACTGAACCACCACTCACAACCACTAGCACTAGCACCTCTGTAGAAACTATCTACACCCTCACTTATCTTAACTGCACTACTGTATAGCTCTGTGTAAATAATCATTCTGTACATTCGATAATCTTTAATCCTACAACTGTTTACAACTTGCATAGTTCCCATTTCTGTATAGCTGTATATCTCAGATTCTGTAAAGTTATTTATTTCATATTCTGTATAGTTTTTCATATTTATATCCTGTTCATATCTTGTACATAGCTTGTACTCACTACAGCCTGTACATACTTATAGTTATAGAATATTCACAACATACTTCATACCGTGTACATTATAACATACCATAATAGACCCATTTCTGTAATATACTCACATATCTATATTATTGCTAATATATATTGTAATATATCTATATCACTAAAGCACTTCTGGATGGATGCAAACTGCATTTCGTTGCCCTGTACCTGTGCATGTGCAATGACAATAAAGTTGAATTCTATTCTATTCTATTCTATCACACATTTGGAGTGCTCACCCTTGTCAGGTCAGTTCCATATTTTCTGTGAAGTTCATCAAAGCTTAATTTGTGGTCATCCTAAGGTGAAGCAAAGACAGAAAGAGACAGAGAGATGCATTTTTAAAAACAAGTCAAAATCCCAGTGATTGTGAAGCTGCAGCTATAATCTCCTTTGAGAAAAATCTTTTGTAAACTTCCCCGTGTCCTCCAGAGGGACACAGAGAGCATAAAAAAGACTAAAAACTGCGCATTATGGCTACATTTTGGTCCATGGAGAGATTAGCTAAAGCAAACAGTCAAGTAAGACTAGAATCTGTCTGTGAATGGAAACAATGTTGCTGCTAATAACCACTCTTTTAATATCTGACTGATGTTTCCTCCCAAGAGTTTTGCTAATTTTTTTTGACATTGCAGTTGAATTTCCCAGCAGGGGCGTCAATCCTCACAAACTTGTAGCTGAACTTTAATCAACATAAATTCTAATGAAAGAAATTAACATTGATTTCATGACGTTGATCATGCACATTTGTAATTAGCCCCAAAAAATTATTTCAGCAATTTCATTAGTGTCAAAGAACAACTTACTGTAGTCTTAATACAGAATACAAGACACAACAGGAACAATATTCTCTATCTGCATTTTGACTTGATGCAGCATGTCATATCTTTTATATATATATATATATATATATATATATATATATATATATATCTGACCAAAGTGCCTCAAGGCTGTATGGTGACCCTTTGCTAAATGCTGTCTACACAACTTTGAAACCATCCGTACCTCCAACACTATTGTTACAATTGCGGATGACATGACTGCCATCTGACTTTTAACTGTAAGCAACGAAAACACATACAGGCAGGATGTTCACAATCTGACATCATGGTATGTGAGCAACATCTTGTCTCGAACTTCAGATGCCAGGTGGTCACCATCACAAGGCACCTTTACACTGCACTTGCACTGTTGTTTAAGGAAGTTGATCCAGTACTTATGTCCTTCTATGTGACATTAGTATAAATGTAATTTTGGTATGCTTGTAAAATTACAATAAAGGTCTTTAACCTACAAGTTCACTTTGACTTTAAAAAATTAAAGGTTCAATCGTCTGCTGCTCTGAGTAGGTTGAATACAAAATGATGCATTTCATTAATATTTACTTCAATGAGAAGTCTTCAGCTTGGATGAAGTGTGACCAGTCACATTTATAAGCAGTTTTTACAGTGACATGAGAAAACGGGTGTGGTTGCATGGTTCACCCAATAAGCCATTTTCCTTACCAAATGTGCCATAGATAATGTGAACATGCCATACACTACTGTTGCTACTATTGCAGCTCGAGAACACTTCTCCACTGATTTTGATGTTCCTACTCAAAAAACCCACATTTTCATCATGTTTATATGGAACTGAGATGTCCTGTAGCACATCTTTGAGCTCAAGTTAAGATATAGGACGGTGATCATTAATATGCAACCAAGACGTGGCTTTAATCACCTAATAACAATCTGCTGGGTGGCATTGTGCAGGAGGGTCATTGGCTGGATTCAAGAAACTAGAACATCAATCATGTATGTACGCCAATCATTCATCACAATCCTTGTCAAGCTTGTCAACGTCAAGGTCATACAATCTTAGCCTTGAGCATTATCTGGGTTAAGAACCACTTTAATACTGTGTGTAAGTTTAAGTCAGTTCTGACTAATACTGGAGGAGGAATATTATTCTCGTGAACAGAACAGATGGATGGCAGAGAGCTTCCCATGGACTAAGCTCACCGGGCCTTCTGATGGACGATTATTCTCAAAATTATTTGACAGAATATCATGTTCTGTCAAAGTAGCATCTTTTGTTGTTTTAGCAGCGTACAAGAATCACCAGCAAAATATTTTAATCCTCTATTTGCTTTCTATTTGGTTACGAACTGACATGGCCAAGGTCACTATCCCTCAAAACCCCGCAGGCACCATGTTATTGTTATGAAATAATTTGTCATCCCTTTGTTTGCCTTGTGATGCTTCCCCAGTGATGCAATTTCATCAGTGACCTTGAGAAGCGACCAAGACACCGGTTCAGAGCAAGAAAAGGCTGACAGTGGTGAAACTAGCTGTTCTGCTGGTTGTCGGATATATCTACATGTGAATTCAAACCCACCTAAAACTTTATCAAAGTGATTTTATAAATATGGACAGTTGAATGATATAGGTTTACTGTATGTGGATACAAGATTAGATATCATTTAATAAAATAAAAAATAATATATAAATATAACCAGCTCCTTCACTCAGCATTTAAACCTTCTTTAGATAGCATAACTTAAAAGTTCATTTATAACTGCCAACATCTTAACAACTTAACATGGGATGGTACACAACAATGTTTATGAAGTACAGCTTGGACAGCCAGAGCTCATGCTCTAGCTGTAACATGGACTGAATAACGCTGTCCTTAAGCCCATTTCATTAAAGTCATTCCATTCAATGCCTCTTTCTTTCTTAATTAAGATGAATATTTGCACGTTACAAACTCTTTATAGCGTTTGCAGAAGTTGTGTTTGTGTGCTTGAGTGTTACCTGACAGATAATCACAGAGTGGCTGCACAAAAGAGGAGTACTCACCAGATCAACTTCTTTTTTCAGGTCCTCCGTATCCTTGGATTTTTGACCCTTCTTGGTTGTTTTTTCGTCATTGTCTGAGGTGTTCGCCAGTTTGTAGTCATCATTCATTCGCTGGAATGAACAAAGTGGGACAAAATGAAGTTCTAAATAACATTCAAAACATGTGAGAAGATTTCCCTGAAGCTTCTTCTTCTATTTATTCAGAAAGCTGCAGAAAACCACCTTAATTAATTATTATTTGTAATTATTGGTAATAATTAATAGAAAATATATTGTTGATTGGCATGCTGTTAATCATTAGAACAGTTTGCATACATAATTTTAAAATATGGTTTCAGATAGTTTTTAAAGCTGGAAGGTTTTGACATAAGAATGTGATATTAAGGTCCAGTGAAAATATAAAAGCTTAACTGAAAACTCATAACCAAAAACTGAAATGAATTTAAAGCTAAAAAAAAATGTAAAAAAAAAATTAAAATTAAATTAAAGAGCCCAGACTTAGTCCAAATGAAGTCTAAACTCCAGGTTAAAACATGTGACAACACTTACTTTCGATCCCATGGTTGCAGTGCAGTCTCTATCCTTCAGTCTGCCCAGAGCAGAGACTATTGGTTACTCATTTTAGCCTACCTTTATACCTGGATAGGAGGAGCTTAGGGGAATGGTGGTTAGAGGACAAGGGATGAGCACAGTTGGGGAGGTCAGTGGTATAGGGAGGCAAGCTCCCATGATCTAAATGAACTCCTCCCACACCTGAGTTTTTGGTTCAGCCACTATCACTCATGCTTGTCAAGTACTAGGTAGGTCTTCCGCTTGATGGCTTTCTTCACCTCTAGTATCCACTATTTTGTCTGAGGGATCCCACCACTGCAGTATCAGGAAGAGAGGTGCAAAATATAGACCATTAAGACTCAGTATCCCTCCTTCTCTCTCAGAATGCATCCTCACTATACATTTCAGCACATCAAGCCTGAATGTTGTTTGATTTTCACTTCATGAGTAGAGTGGATAGGCTCCATCCCCACTCTGAAAGTGGATGGATGGAGGGATTGAAGGATGGATCGACTTATCAGGTCTCATCTAGTAATAAAATGCATGATCTGACTAGAGACATTTCAAATTTCTGTATTCTTGTACAAATCCACAATACAAAAAGACTTGCTGGTTCAGCCAGAATTTCATCACAGATCGATGGTGCAACCAAAGGAAATTTGTAACCCTGATGACCCTTATGAAACCAACCTGTGATCTTCCTGCTTAGGAAGAAATGACTGTCCTTGATAGCTGGCTGGGACACTGTGAGTTGTTGGATATGTTTGTTGTAAATTCATGACTGTATGCAATCACTGGATTTTGCAAGATGAGGAAGGGTGAGGAAGGAAATAGTAAAACGGAGGGGGGGGTGAAACATGAAAAATCTCCAGTAGTATTATTAAAGAAGTGTATAAAGGACAGTGAAAGGGTTGTTATTAACTCACTGGACCTAGATGACAGACTATTTGACTGTATAAAAATGCATACATAACTGCAGCATTAATTCCTTTCTCTTGTGATTCTGGAAATTTCTTAAAAATTAACACATCTGTCTGTGGAAGATGTTATAGAGATTAGAAACCTTGCTGAGATCATAGACGCTGACCACATTCCAGCAACAATTCAACAGCATATTTAAAACCAAAAAAAAAAAAAAAAAAATCACACATGGAAGATTAGTATGGAAGATAGTCCTAACCCATGGCTGGGTTGGCCAAGTAGTGCCTGCCGGTCACAAGCCTGGATACATGGGGAGGTTTCCATCAGCAAGGGCATCTAATTGCCAAATCAGACATATGGGTCATCATGAGATGATCAGAATGAGACCTCCGTTCAAAATTGGTCTGGTCTGGATTAACAACGACTGCCTATAGTTTTGTTGACCAGAAGGTGGAAATTGTTTGGCGGTAGACAGAGGAGGAGGAGGTAAAGGGAAAGGCGTGTTGGGAGGCAGAGAAGGAAGTGAGAGTAGGTACTTTAAATGGAGGGATGATGACTGGTAAAGAGAGAGCTGGCTGATATGAAGAAAATGAAGGTAGTTTTAATGTCCGTGTAAGAAACCAGTTGGAAGGGAAGCAAGGCCAGAAGCATTAGATTCAAACTGCTTTGCGATCGTGTAGATTGGAAGAGAAATAGAGTAGGGGTTATCATGAAGGAAGATTATGTAAACAGTGTTGTGCTGAATGTTGTCCCACAGGTTAAATGAATTTAGTAGACTTCTGGATGAATTGGCAGAGATTGGTGATTGGAGCGGACTTCAGTGGATATGTAGGTAAATGGAACAGGGGTGATGAGGAGGTGATGGGTGGGTATGATGTAAAGGAGAGAAATGCAAAAAGGGAAATGGGAAAAGAATGAAATGGAATTTCAAGAAGACTAACATAGGGTGAAGGTAAGAGTGGAGGAAGGTCCACACTGGTGGCCTAAATGTTATGCAGAAGATGCAACCTGGCATACAGAATATTTTAAGGTGATGAAGAAAGCTGAAGGAGCTTTTTAACCTCACATGATCTCAGCCAGAGCGACGGGCTTCAGGTACTCCTTGTTCCCAAAAACTGCTTCCTCTGTGGAAGCTGTGTTAGTGCAGCGGTCCCCAACCTTTTTTGCGCCACGGACCGGTTTATGTCTGACAGTATTTTCACAGACCGGGGTTTAAGGTGTCGCAGATAATATAACAAATGAAACCAGTACCTGTACCAAAAAAAGTTAGATTTATTCAAAACACATGGGAAAAGACACAGGGAAACAGAGTAAACGATAAAGAAAATAATAACAATAAAAACTGATAAAAAAAACAAAAAACAAATACCCTGAAAACCATAAATTTCACCCCCGAGCCTCAACTCTCGCGGCCCGTTACCAAATGACTCACAGACCAGTACCGGTCCATGGCCCAGGGGTTGGGGACTGCTGTGTTAGTGGGATCCAGGAGATCCCAAAAGCATCCCGTCCCCAACTTCAAAGCCAAACATAATTCTTATTCTTTGGTGTCATCAAACTCCTCCCTTCATCTATTTCAGCCACCTGTCTTGAAAAGGCAATTTCTTATCAAATTTTCTGAAACAAAACTAAATATCAGTTAGCGCATGTGTTCTTGTGAATCAAATGTATTATACAAGTATTTCTGAGCCACAGTGTCATCAAAGATCTATGGTGCAACCATACTTGTGACCCTGATGTCCCCTATGTAATCAGCACGTGATCTTCCTAATCAGGAAGGAAGGTTTGTCCTTGACAGCTGGCTCACTGGGCAGCTGGAAATAGTTGGATATGTCACAAAGCCATGACTATGTGTAATCACTGGATTATGCAATGTGAGGTTGGAAAGAGAGAGCCAAGCAGAGGAAACATGGAGAAAATCAATTACAGAATACAGACACCTGTTTACAAGAAGAATATTAGGTATTAGTGAGGTGTTAGCAAGTGCTTAATCCATGATTTCTATATTATTACTCCTCCTTAGTATGTCATTTATAAATATAGGTATTTTTCTCCATCTGTTATTGATGGGTCTATCTAGCACAAACCCCTCACTGGAACAATCAGAGACAATTCTTCTACAATTGCAAAAAGCATTGGACACCAGGCAGAACTCTTTGTGTGATCTCATGCACAAGGGAGAGAACTGTGACGAGCGCTGTTCCTGACGCTCGAACCCCAGTCACTCTCAGTTAGTTCCCCCGTAGCATTGCTCTTTATAATTATGCATATTTTCATTAACATATGATGTCTTACATAGGCGTACATGTGAACATAGAGTACTGTCTGTGTGTGTGGGTGTGTGGGTGTGTGTGTGTGTGTGTGGGGGGGGGGGGGGGGTAGGATCGACAGGTTGCATCCTATCACTATGCAATCGATTATATACCTCTAAGAATATATGAGTAGGGATGGGTATTGATAAGATTTTCACGATTCCGATTCTATTTTTGATTCTGTTTAACGATTCGATTCTTTATCGATTCTCTTATCGATTCTTTTTAAAAAAGGAGAACACTAAGGTCGATTAGCTTAGAACTTTGTTTTATATCTTCTCTTTGAACAAGATAGAAATTTAGGAGTAACATGGCCTTACAAACCCAACAGTGAGATCTTAACAGACCCAGCCTACGGCTCTTCAATGGGGTGTCACAGGGTCCCCGGGGAAAAAAATGTAAATGTAAAATAATAAAATAAATATTCTTCTGTAGCAATAACAAAGTATAACATAAATTATTCTGTAGCAATTACACAAGAATATCCAGTAATGTCCCTGCCTACAATTAAACACATTCACTTACCAAAGTGAAATCGGGGGCATCTGCTGTGGCAAATGGGTGCAAGCCTTTTACCCCAAACTTAGTCACTGCTCGGTGACATTCGTCTATCCTGGACTGAAAGGAGACGCTACCAGTAGACTGCAGCGAGAACTGCCAGCATCTGAGCCAGCCAGACTCTGTCTGTCTCTCTCATCATGGTCACCTAAATGCACAGTAATGGCAGGTTTTGTAATAAGGCAGATCGCGCTAACATAATATGCACTGTTAGTTGATTATTTACCTGCCGCATTAACGGGAGAGGACGTGCAAACGTTACCGCTGCTGCTGGGTTGAGATTCACGGAGCGGAATTAAAAACATGACATTCATTTAAGGTTATCATGTGTTTTGTGAGCAAATGCTTTTGCATATTCGTAGTGTTTCCTCCCTTAAATGAAACATCTACTTTGCAAGTATTGCAAGTTGCCCTGTTATCATCCACTCTCGTAAAGTATGACCAAACTTTGGAGCGTTTGAGCCGCCATGTTTCCTACCAGGTAATTGACGCTCCGCAACGTGGTGACGTCATTCGGGGCGACTGGAATCGATAAGGGAATCATTTGTGAAAATGGCAAACAATTCCAAGGAATTGAAACAGTGGGAACCGGTTCTCAACAAGAACCGGTTTTCGATACCCATCCCTATATATGAGTATATATTTCTAAGCATAAATGACAATCCAACCATATAAACCTAACAGTTATTGTTACACCATTCACAGCTATCACTACTACTACATTACTGCTAAAAATAAATCATAATCATAGTCATAATAATATTTATGAATGACATACTAAAGAGCAATAATGCCATATAAATAATGAATTAAGCACTTACTGATACCTTAATAACACTTGATAGTGTAACAGCATTTGAAAATGTTACCTATTAGTTTAGCAGCGGCCAAAGGGGAGGAGTGCCAGCAAACGTTCACAGTAGCTTATTAATCAACCTTTAAAAAAATGTCAGTGAAATTATGTCACCTATCATTGGTGCCAAAATACTGACTTAAGCACAGCATGTACTGTAATCAGTATTCAGTTTCATGTAAGTTTCATCATACAGGACATGTACAGCCGATTTAAGATCAAAGATTTTGGAGACTTAAATTATTGAGCTACTTCTCATCATCATTCCTGCAGCGAGGGTGACAGTCAAATTCGTCTTCAAGTGTTTGTAAGTTTGTCTTGTACTAACTTTTCTAGTCATCCAGAGTAAGTAAGATTACAGCTCTTACTTACTGGCACTTATTCATACTGATTTTATTTTTAAAGCTTTTTAAATTTCCATTAATTTATATCTTTTTCATCTACATTAGCCTCGGTTTTGTTATTTATGTGCTAGTAGGTGTAAGGATGTCACATTACTAAATGCCATGAATGTTTTCTGCCATGTTTGAGAGGGATACTGTTTTTTTAATTCATACAATCTGACATAATTTTGTGGTTTTACATCAAATTATCTGTTTTGCAATAACTGCTATTAACAAAGCACTTAATTATATTAGGAATTATATTTCAAAATTGGATATCGGAAGTAAGCAGCATGATACAGAGATATGATATCATACAGAAGACAAAGACAATAATAATAATAATAATAATAATAATAATAATAATATAGTTTCTGTTGCCCATATCAGAATGTACATTTTTATGCAGTTATTTTTTTAGTTTACTTGGCAAAAACAACATTTATTTCAACAACTAGAAGTATAAAAATCCTAAGTTAGCAAGATGCCAAAAACAAAACAAAACAAAAAACATGTGGAGCACAACAAACTTTCCTCAAATAAATGTGTTATGTATTCGCTTTGTCTGAAATTGTATTTTTCTCACAATATTGTCCACAACAACAAATGATCAGGCAGGAAAAAAACACACACAAAAGATCTAGATCCAAACATTTGCCTGCACCCCTGTTATTTACTAGCCAACATAACACTATGCTAGATTTATGTCTTTTTTAATATTTTTTGTGAAAAAAAGAAAAAAACTTCTTTACCAAAAGACTTTAGGAACCAGAGAGGTCTTATTTGAGCTGAAGTCAGGGTATATTCACCACTGATGTTGATGTTATGCTTACAGAACAATTCGAAAACTGCCACTAAAAATACTCAAAACTTAAAAATACAAACACATTGTGTTTATATTTTTAAGTTTGGAGTATTTTTAGTTGGGGGGGGGGTGTCTATGAGTGCACATATATCTTTGTCTTTCTGTGTGTCACTAGTGGGTGGGTGAGAGTGAGTGAACAAGTGGTGTGTGTGTGTGTGTGTGTGTGTGTGTGTGTGTGTGTGTGTGTGTGTGTGTGTGTGTATCCCCCGGTGGGATATGGTCGCCCCTTTCCAGTGGACGCCTCTGCCCCTCCTTTAGCCTGGACCTTCCCCTTGTCAGGGGAGGTGCTGACGGATGCCGGGTGCCAGGTGGATCCTGGGTGCCAGGGGCCCTGGGAACCTGCTCTCAACTCGTACCTGGGTGGCCTTCCTCTAGTTGCCTGTTGCCTCTGGTACTCTTTGCATGGGCACCCCATCTGCAGCCTCTCTCCTTCTCCTGCAGGGATGAGCGTGTGGATGTTACCGAGATGTGTGGCTTATGACATAGTATGACATTGTCATGCTACTCCACATATAATGTAATATATGAAATAACACAAAAAGAAAGAAAAAAACCAATGGATAAAAGATTCACATGAACAAGAGGAGCCTATAGAGATTCTTTGTAGCTGTTCTTGCAAAAGCAAAATGTGTTCGGCTTATGGACAGGTTTAGGTGCTGGCTGTTTTTAGTTTTCACTCAAGAAAAAAGCAGATATGATTTGCCCCCAAATCAAATTGATGTATCTGGCTTGTGGGGCTTAGATTATATAGGGCTGTGCAAAGGTCATGAACCATGCTTCACTTCTTTGTTTTGCTAAAAAAAAATGGGAACTAGGTGATTTAGTGAAATGTGTGCGAACTTTCAGTATATAATAACAGTAAGTCAATTCACAACTATAACAAGCTTGAAAGTCAATATTTGGCATGACCCCCTTTATTCTTCAACACAGCCTGATCTCTTGTCGGCAGCTTTTCTGTAATTTCTTTAGAAATAGTTCTCCAGGCTTCTTGAAGGACATCCAAAGCTCATTTTGTTCTGTTCTCTTTCCAGATGATCCCACACTGCATCAATACTATTGGGTACGGGCTCCGGGGAGGCCAATCCATGACTAAGCTGTTATGACACAACACCAGTTCATCAGAGTGAGGTGCCTTTGCATGCTTGAATGATTCACAGGCCAGTGTTGGCTGTCTTAAAAAACAAAAACATTCATCTGAAAATAGGTATGAGTACTGGACTGAAAACAGGTAAAAAGAAAAAAAAAAAGCAGACAATGTGCATAGAATAACTTTGAAATACCTTCAAAAACCCAGCGAACTATTGCTCAAGATCCCCACTAAAAAATTAAGAGGGTCAATGGAAGTAAAGACTTGCAAATTAGGAATGAGTCAGTCCTGTCACGCGGGGTTCAGGTCACATGAGTCAGGACTTTGGGACAGTATGGCAGTGTTTGTTGAGAAAGCTTTTCCTATAAAGGAAATGTTACTCGCATTCAGACTAAAGCTGCCTTCATTTCCCTGAAAGAGAGTAGAAGAATGACCTCCAAGGTCACAGGTAAATGGTAAATGGACTAATTCTTAAATAGCACTTTTCTACTCTTCTGGAGCACTCAAAGCGATTTATACAACATGCCTCATTCACCCATTCGCACCCATTCATACAAGCACTTTTCTCTATTGTGATAATGGTGATGATATGAACTCAAATTTTGGCACAGATGGTACAGCAAACTGTGCTCGCCGACAGATTTTTACAAGTATGCACAGAGATTTTTCCAGATTCTCTGAATCTTTTGATAATATTATGTACTGTAGTCAATTTTATAGACACTGTTTTTTACAGAAAGGCGAACCTCTGCTCATCTTTACTTCTGAGAAACTCTGCCTCTCTAAGACGCTCTTTTCCTAGTCAGTCATGTTACTGACCTGATCCCAAGCAATGTAATAAGTTTGTCCAGCTGTTTCTTTTCAGTACTTGCTTTTCTAGCCTTTTGCTGCCCAACTTTTTGAGACATTGAGTAAGTAGTTTTTATGACATTACAAAGGCAATAAAATATGGATTTCTTTGGAACTTTTTTGGAGTTATCTCACACATATACACAGAAGTTTTTTTTCCCCAGCAGGCTTGCTGGTTGCATGGAAAAAGCGGAAGAGCCAAAATGTGAGTGATCACTTGACTCTGTTGTTGTTGATATCTGTGTCTATATCATCTGCCAGTTCAGTATCCCATTCATTTTCCGTACACCTTCACTCTTGTCTTTTACAGCAGTGATGAAGGTTGAGATGGATGGGGTCCTGTCTGTCTATGTGTGCGTGCCTCCTCTAGTCTCTGGGGACATAAATACTTCATCCTGGGACCATAATGTTTTTGTAGATTCCCAGTAAAATCAACCATCTTAATAAGACTGCAATGACAAACAGTTTAGCAGTGATCAGAACTGAACTCTCTTTTGTCCAGAGAAGGCCACGTATTTCCAGAATGATCATTCTATTTTGATTTCATGCTCTACAAATAAGAACTTAACACATCTAGTGGACAGCAGAGATGGGCAGTAACGCATTACTTGTAACGCGTTACTGTAATCCGATTACTTTTTTCAAGTAACGAGTAAAGTAAGGGATTACTATTGCAAAAACGGTAATTAGATTACCGTTACTTTCCCGTAGGAACGCTGCGTTACTGCGTTACTAAAACCGTGATTTTTTTGCGAGAATGTCTCATGACAGTGACGTAAGCAAGTGCGACGTTCTTGACAACAGCTGTGTGCAGATCAACAATGGATAACATATAGAGTGCGGGAGAGAATATGAGCGTGCAGCGTTTAAAGCGTTTCCAAGCAAGCACCGAGTGCGCAATGACGTAATGGGAAATTCACAGAGAAACTCGTGGATTCTTCAACTGACCGCAGCACACCTGCACCAGGGTAAACCTCCGCCTACCCAACTCCTGCTTTACAGGTGAAAATAGAGCAAAAGGACCGCTAGTCTTTGACTTTATTTATTTTCTGCTGTGTTTTACTTGCATCTATTTGAAAGATTGAGTGTAAACACAAAAAAAAAAAAAAATAATTATGTGCTGAAATGTGCAGAAAATAGGTTGAAATATTAAACAAATTTCTTCCCGTAAGAGAATGTTGCATATAATTAAATTTTTGCTTGATGCATAAAGTTAAAAGATTAAAACTAATAAAACAAGTTTTAAAAAGGGACTTTTCCATTTGATTACATTTTGTATGATGGATTATGTAGAAAAAGTAGAATTGGGCTGAAAGATCTATCGCTTTATCACCTATTCAGGTTGTAAATCATGTTTTTAAAAAGTAACTAAGTAACTAAGTAATTAATTACTTTTAAAAATAAGTAATCAGTAAAGTAACGGGATTACTTTTTTGGGGAAGTAATCAGTAATTAGTTACTGATTACTTTTTTCAAATAACTTGACCAACACTGGTGGACAGTACTGAAAAACAGTATTTCTGTGTATGGCTTTTAACTTAGTGTTGTACAAAAGGCTTTTAACCTTCTGAAATCTAAGCATTCTCTCTATATGAATATTTTTATAACTTTAACACAGCACAGAAGAATAGTTTCCTTGGTTTGAAGCGAGGGTGATTGACATATTTTTAAAGACCCCATGGTCTCAGTCAATCCTCTTCAGCTTTTGATATTGAAACCCAATCTCAGGACAAAGAGCAGAACTGTGCTTTTAATTCCTGGTACACCTAACAGCTGCGGGGATGACCGCATGGATTGTAATGTCAGAGGTATAAGTAGCCTTAAATGGGGCGAGCAGTGTGGTGTGACTCCTCCAAATGACTGTGGTATTAATTCATCTGTTCAGTGATACATGCTTGATAGATCACATCGCATATTTTATTTAAAACCCTATAAACCCATATATAAAATAGGAATTTCTCATCATTATACTCGCACTTTAGGGAAGTTTAGCCTGTGCTTGACATGATATTCCCGGTGTGTTAATTCAGCGCCGTCACAAAGGGGTCAAAGTTATGTGACCTGTATTCAAGGTCACATATCCGTGACGACAGGTTGCATGCAGTGTGTATCAGTGGCTTCGGCTGTCCGAAACGCTCCACTTGAAGAGATAGGGCAGAGAGCTGTTGTCTGAGAATGCAGGCAATATGTGTCAACACCAAATTCAAATCTGCCACAGAAGGAGACAATTGATAAGTGAACAAGCACCCGTGCTCGCAGGGGGAAATAAAAATACTAAGATGACGACATGGGTTTAGTGTTCATGTACTGCTCACCTATACTGTGTATCTTTTAGACACAACTGGAGAGGTGAGTAGTTTTTGATCACGTAGTTTGAAATCTGATGCCAGTTGTATGTTACGCATCTTGTTTCATGTTTTAAGTTTTTCCAACAATTTATAATCTTCTGAATCACCTACCTGTCCAGACTTGTACCACAAAGGGGCCTGAATTAAAATAAGTGTTATCACCTTATGAAATTTTTGTATTATTTCTCTTCAAATCACAGTGTTATATAACCCATTTATCACTGAGAACAGATTTTTCAATTATTAATATGTGCTGAAATACAAACATACAACCATTTTTGACACACAAAAAGAGAGATGAAGCACAGGGCGTGGAGTGTATTAATATGAGTTGTTAGCAATGCTGGTTACAAAAATTATGGTAGTTACTATGTTACAATTGTGTAACATTAACTGATGCTGCAGTACTAAGATAATATATATATGGCCGTGTATCTGAAAGCCATGACATAGTCTTTTATCTTTTTAGCGTGAATTGCATTATCATGACACCAAACTCTTTGTTTCACTTCCATCTGTTGATCATCCCTCAGTATAAACCATTTTCTAATGTGTGACACTAATTTGACCCTATTTATGGGTCAGCGTGACTCATGAGGCAAAGAGCTCCAGCAGGCAGGGCGTCCTTTCTCTTTTAAAGGTTTAACTCAGGATATCTTTTAAGCTGAGTGATCCATCGCAGAGCTCGGCCCCCTTCTATCTTCAGCGAACCATAGCCTGTCAATGGGGAGCCTAACTTTATCTGGCCCAGTGTCATTGAAGCTGCTGGTATTTTTAGGGGGTGGCTTGCAGTGGCAGCAGCTGCAAAAGCATTTACTGCCCCCCACCACCAATTCCAGCTCACTCTCTCTCACACCACACTCTTTAGCTATTGGACAATGACAGTATCAGAGCTGACGCATAAACCAGGCACTCAGCTGAAAGGCTGTGGTCATTTTACTCCTTGCCACCTGCAACCCAACACCAGACTGAGGGGACACAACTAAGATATTACTATGACTCTGGACAACCAAATGTGAATGGAAGATACCACTTTTCTCAGCTGCGTTGGTGTTGAGTGACCAGCAGGTGCTCCAAACAAGACAAACCAGGAAAACAAGGAACATGAGCGGAAGACTCTAAACGTGCGTCTTGAATGCTAACCTAACCAAAAATCATCCAAGTAAACTGATGCCAGCTTGTATTTTTAAGAATAACATTTTAAGGCATCACAAGAGAGACAAATGCTATAAAGACAGCATTTCTTAAAGCGGTAAGTCTATCCTCTGAACTCTTTTTTTGTGTCACTGTGTAACTCTCTCCTGAAAATGCCTGAGGAGGATCTTTTCTTTACATGTGCCAACAAAACATTCTAAGACTGACTGAGCTTGGGATGTGCCTCTACTTGTCATAAAGTTGTATGACTTTATGCTCTTTAGATGATTTCCAAGCGTGATGTGTCACAGAGAACAAATGGCTGCCATTCTCAAAGCAAAAAGAAAGGTGGTGACAACACAGAGGAAACAAATGGAGGCTAAAGCTTTAGATCAGGGATATCAAACTCATTTGACATTGTGTTTATCTATTAGTAAATTACTTTGGCTTAGCGTGAATGGTAATGAGGCAGATTTTTATCAGTCATAAAGGCTGTAAAACCTTTGAAAATACAGTTATAAGTCAAAATCTATTACTTCCTTCGCATTTTCAAAAGCTGTCAAGTGGGCTCGATTGGAGTCCTTGCCGGGCCAATTCTGGCCCCCAGACTTTATGTTTGACACCCTTGCTTTATATACTAAATTGTTTAAGTTGTTGCTAGAATGTTACAATGAGCTGACAAAGAGAAGCCAACAGTAAGACTGCAAGCAACATTCTGTACACATGAATGTATATAAGGGATTAGTTGGTCCTAGTTAGTGACTGCAGGTGTGTTTGTGTGTGCTATGTGACACAGAGGCTCCAGCATCTTTTTTTGGACAGACTGCTTTATAAATACACTCTTCACTGAGCTACAGCACCAGCTGTGAGACAACCAAAAGTGTTTGCTCAATACCCACCTCGCAAAACCACTAAACTTCTTTACTTCAGCTTTGGGAACTATATTGAGTATTCAGATTTTTTTTTAAATTTGATTTAATTCAGTTTTATTTAAATGGTGCCAAATAACAACAACTGTCACTTCAACGCACTTTATATTGTAAGGTAAAAGCCCTACAATAATGGAGAGAAACCCCAACAATCAGAAGACCCCCCTTGAAAAAAGCACTTGGTGAGAGTGGAAAGGAAAAACTCCCTTTTAACAGGAAGGAACCTCCAGCAGAACCAAACTCAGGGAGGGGCGGCCATCTGCGTGAAAGGTTGGCGATGGGAGGAGGAAGGCAGGAAAAAGATACACCGTGGAATTAATGGAGATTGATAATTTTATTGTATTTTATAAAACTGTTCACTCTTCATTCTGCTTTCAGTTTGAGTCAGATTACTGATGAACCCATCTGGGACACAATAACCACACAGTTACTGTTTAGATGGTGGTTTGGGGTTTGAACTCAAAAGCTGCACTCATGGCAGATTTTAATCATCTACTGAACTAATAATCTTCTTTCTCTTTCAGCTCTTTACAAAACAGAAGGAGATCATTTTGAGAAGAAACTTCTTCATTCGACCCAAACAAAAGGTGACATCACCATGGATATTTTTGGTGGCGCACCTCGTGTTTTAGGCTATCCACGTCCTGTAGTGGCCCAGTGTGGAACAGATGCAACACTGAAGTGCCAAATCGGTGGAGACCCACGCCCAGATGTGATCTGGGAACGCAAAAATGTCCAGATCCTGTCTGAAGGACACTACAAGATCTCAGAGGAGGGAAAGGTTTACTTGCTGACTATTACCAGAGTGACCCAGCAGGATGCTGGCCAGTACATCTGCAAGGCTAGAAATAGCATAGGAGAAACCTATGCAGCAGCCTCACTTAAAGTTGAAGGAGAGGCCCAGCAACAAGATGAGGACGCAAGACAGTTAGTGGTCAATGGTGGGGCGCAGCCTATGCAAGAAAATGGAGAATTTGTGGGACACCTAAATGGCTACAATGCAGTGCAAAATGGTGAACACTGCAAGGCAAATGGAGGGGAACTGAATGGAGAACGGAACAGCAGGCTAAGCAAAAACCAAGCAGAGGTTGATCTAACATCTGATGACAGACCGCGATTCCTCATCAAGCCCCTGTCTCTGCGTGTGGATCGAGGCGAAGACGCTGCCTTCTCCTGTAAAATCTGGGGGACTCCTCTGCCAGAGGTGATTTGGGAAAAGGATGGGAAGAAACTCAATGACATCTTTGAGAGTTCTCACTTCAGCATGAGAAATGAAGATGGTGGCTGGTTCCAACTCAAGATATATCGGACGCGTATGCCAGACAAAGGCGTCTACACCTGCAAGGCCGTCAACTGCCATGGTGAGGCCCTGGCTGGGGCCGTCCTTCTTGTCGAACCTGTACCAGAGCAAGGTGACAGCAAAACATCCTCGACTGGTCACACTAACAGCCAGTGGTCACCAAAGCACAGGGGTGGGAGGCCCAGTTTGTCAAGGATCACAGCAGAGCCACCTGTCGATGCGTCAAAAGTGAAGAAATTTGCAGTAGTGGAGGGGAAACACGCCAAGTTTCGCTGCTTTGTAACAGGGAAGCCGAAACCTGAGATCATCTGGAAGAAAGATGGAGTTACCCTAGAGCCTGACAGACGTCATCTGATATTTGAGGACAGAGAGGGCTACTACACCCTGAAGGTGCTGTACTGTAAAGTGCAGGACACAGGGTTGTATGTGTGTGCAGCATCAAACGCGCTGGGAAACACCCTAAGTGCCGTTCACCTGTCCGTTAAAGGTATGGCAACCTGTTCTTTTTTCTGCAACCTTCATGGAAGAACATGACATGTGATATTCTTCTTGAACAATATTTAACCCAAATAATGTTAGTCCTCTGTGTTCACTGAATGCTACAAGTAAATGGAAAAAGTGATTAAAAGAGTAACAGAAACCACAGAAGGTGATTAACATTGAAACATTATTATAAAACCTCTGAAAATAACCACCTACACTCAAAAAAAATCTGTTGTTGGATGAACACAATTTAATCATGGCACCTTTTTCCATGTGATTTAACCAAGTGCAATAACCCATTTTTGACAATGTCAAACCAACACATTTGGCATTTGGTGGTTTGATGTAATCAGATTACGTTGTGTATACTTACATTGACTTGAAGGGATTTAAGTATGTAGAGTGAAATTTGTTTTAATTCATTCTACACAAGTTAAAAACTTCAGGTAAACGCAATGAAATCTTGTTGTTTGAACACCTACTTTGTTAATCAAGGCAATTACTGCTAGTCTTGCTTAATGAACCAATATGCAGGTTGATGATTTCATAGAGACAAACAACCATTTGCACTTACATTCATGGGTAATTTAGAATCACCAATTAACCTAACTCTAATTACACACTGCAAACTAGCCAGATTGTGGATTTGAACCTAGGCCCTTGTTACTGTGAGACAACAGCACTAACCATCACACCGCCAAGCTGTCAATCCAGGCTGAACAAAACTAGGAAAGCTATGATTACAAGGCTTGATGCAGAATTTTCTGTAGGTTTTTGTCCTTGACAGGTTAAACCACAATAAATAGCAATAGCATACACGTGGTGTGGGTGTAGCTGTTTGCCTCTTAAAACTCCAGCAATTTTCCTGCAGTTTGACATCTAATATGATCTTGTGAATTTCGTGAGTCCAGTCAACTAACCACGCTTACTAGATTGTATCATGTCATCTCAACAAGAACAAATTAAGTTGCTGAATTTCATGCAGATGCTACACAATTTAATTATGTTCACCTTAGAAAAATGAAATTATTTAGTTGAAATTACAAGTTTGAATCTTTTACATGTAACAACCACCCAATTTCATTTTTTTGAGTGTAGAAAACACTTCATTGTACCAAATATTATCCCTTAAAGCAGATTAAATTGCTTTCATGCTGTTGGAACCTTTTGAATAACACAAAAGAAACGTCTTTCTTTTCAAGACATTAGTCACTGAAAATGGACAACTGAAATGAATATGTATATGTCCAGTTACAATAAATGAGGGCATATCTTAAACCATACTAATAAAACATTATACCATGAGCTGCAATTGTGAGGGCTGTGCATAGTTAAAATGCTACCCCATTCATATGTGATTCATTCTGCATCTGTGAGCTGCCTCTACCATAAGAGTCAGTTTAGTTAATGGGCTCAACATGCCAGTCATTAACATACAGATAACATGAAGGAACATTACCACTGCTAATCACTGCTTGAAAACTATTATATGGTAGCAAAAGAGAATCAAAAATTAAGTGTTTGCGCTAAATTTTTTCATTTCAACACATTATATTTTAATTATTATTTTGAGTTTGAGTTTTTCTAGGCCTGCTGCCAATGCAGTGAATTTGAGCTGTCTTCTAAATCTACGCTAGCACTGCGAAACAGCTTCTTGTTTGGCATCTCCATCAATCCTTGCACACATGTACCCATATATATGTACGATTCATCCACTTTGGACCAAAGATAACGTTGTCCTTATTCTTCAGGCCCTGCCGTGCGGTTCAGGCGCCCGTTAAAAGACGTGGAGGTGAAAGAGCGGGACGTTGCCGTGCTTGAGTGTGAGGTACCTGATGAGTCACTCCCAGCTGCCTGGTACCTGGAAGACCAGAGGCTGATGCCCAGCAGTAAATATGGGATGGAGCAGAAAGGAACCAAACGAAGACTCACTATTCACGATGTGGGAACAGACGATGATGGAGTCTACCTCTGTGAGATGCCTGATGGAGCAAAGAGCATTGCTGAGCTTTCAGTTAAAGGTACACTGTGAAAAATAGGCTACGGTGCATCAAATTATTGTAAAAAGGGATGGTATTTCTAGGACTAGTATTTCAGGAAGACAAAATTTCAATGCACACTTGCTTTATCGCATTAACTTAATGATATCCATTCATGTCATTATTTCAAGCTAAATGATCTCTGTATAAACACCTGCTAGCACAGTGTGTGGTCAAAGGGGGAAACTACCTGATGCAGCTTTTAAGCTTATTTTGAAAAACTATTTTGCATTGATTTTTATCCGTACAGGTACTATTGTTCGTAAGCTTCCACGAAAACTGGAGGTCCTGGAGGGTGAGAACGCAGCCTTCTGCGTGGAGGTGGAGAACGACGACATGGAGGTCCACTGGTTCAAAGACGGGTTGAAGCTACATGAAACACACCAAACAATCCTCAAGTCTTTTGGCAAAACTCACATTCTGGTCTTTGTCAACGTGGCCTATCACGACTCGGGAGTTGTGACATTTGTCGCAGGACGATCCAAGACTTCATCACGCCTCAAAGTCAAAGGTAATTTAGCAAACACTTTGTGTAGATGTTTGTTAAGGGGTTTTTTTGCCTTGATTTGAAGAAGCTTTGCAGGTTGTGTTTGAGATTTAAATAAACATTTATTTCAGGTTTATTTGTTGCAGGATCATTTTGTTTTTTGTTACATTCAGTAGAGTGTTTTTGCTGGGGGTGAGAGTGGGAACTCTGATGGCAAATTTATTTTTAGAAGGAGTAATATGCAAAAATGTAGGCTCACTTGTCTAAATGTATTAATTTTAAGACAAAATGTGTTTTTATTTAATTATTTTTACATTTGTCTAATAATACATTACAATTATTGCTTCTGCTTGTATACTAATTAACTAACTAGTTTCAGTGAATTTAATGATGCCTTCTGACAATCAGCCTTTTATCAATCCACCCTTATTACATTCTTTATTCTTCTTTGTCTTTCAGCCACACGACACTGCCCACCTATCTGTCCGGTGGGAGTCAAAATGGATGTAGACAGACCCAACAGTGCGCTACTTAACTGGGATCCCGCCCCCAGTAGTCAGACCTCCACCCGCTCTGTGTTTGTGCTGGAGATGCAAGAAGTGGGTTCTCAGGAGTGGCAGAAGTGTTTCACCTCAGAGACCGCCACCTCAGCTGAGGTCACCGGTGACATTGTACGATGCGAGGGCAACTACCGTTTCAGAGTTTGCTGCATTAACAAATATGGACGAAGCGGCCATGTGGAGTTTCCCAAAGTTGTCCATCTGGGTGAGGAGCACACGGCGACAGATTTTACATACAGATATATTAAATGTCATTTTTTTAAAGTTTTACTTGAAACTCTTCTTTGAGGTGAATATAATTTTATTCAAAAACACTACAGTTTACTTTAAATATGAAACACAAAATTGTATACATTTTTAGGTAGAGCGTTTGTTTTTTTAACTTGCTGAGAAACCATGAGCATATAAATGTTAATAATTTTTCTTCTTTTAATTATGGTTATTTCAGTTTAATTGTGCTTAAATTTGTTGTGGGTGTTTGATGTGGTCTCCAGTGTGGCAAAGAAAAGTGTTAAGGTTTAAGCGAAAAAGGACATATTTATCAGTGATAAACGTAGATATTATGTAGACTGGAGTAAGAGAACTAATATGAAACTATAATGACAACCAAACAGCTGACAGTACTGTAAAATGACAATTTCCTTCTGGTAAATTTAACTTCCAGCACTTTCCTGTAATTTTCTAGAGTAAACTACGCATTATTTGTTGACTAATAGTGTACGACATAGGATATGTTTATAGGACTAAATTGAGCAATTTAAAAATATGGACCAATATTTTTTTCTTTCAGACACCAATGATAAAATGACAATGAGTTTAAAAATAATCTTGCTTTAATGTCACAACAAGTCGTGTATTAGTCATTTATGCACTGCCAGATCTGCTTGGATCAGCTGGTTGATGTTTTGTGGCAGTTCAGACATTGTTGCCAACAGGGAAGTTGCAGAGCGCCCTCTGGTGGCGGACTATGCAAGCTGTGCAAAATCAACACATAACATAGTAGAAAGACATTTTTCCTGTCTCTTCTTTACTTTTTAATTCTGTTGTAAATTCTGATGCCAATATATGTGCAAATAGCTAATATTATTAGGGCCAACATATCTGTCAGGCTTAATTGACTAATACCTGTACTGTACTTCTTCTGTACTTGCTAGTTCCTGGGCCCAAGATCCTCAGCCGCCTCCAAAGCTGTGAGGTTGTAGAAGGACAAGATGCTCGCTTCTCCATTGAATTGTCTGCCCCAATGGTTGGAACCTGGTTTCTCAATAGTGCTCAACTGCAGCACGGCGGACGATATTCAATACAACACAATCAAACAAAGCACTCAGTGGTGATCCATGAAAGTCGCATGACAGAGGATGAAGCAGAGGTCACCTTCATAGCTAACGGAGTCAGGGATTCCGCTGTGCTCAACGTTAAACGTAGGTGTAAAAACCTCTGAAAAACCTGTGATTGATGCATTTTTTTTAAGTTTGCTTATTTCTGTGTTCATTTTTTTTTTCATCAGCTGCCGTGATGAAATTCAGTCCTCTGTCAGAGTTAGACAGCAAGAAAAAGGTGGACATAGGGGATGCCATTGTACTCTACTGTGAAGTCTCCCATCCGTTTGCAAAAGTATCCTGGTTCAAAGATGGCAAGGAGCTTCAGGTCTCAGATGGTCTAAACATCCAGGCGGATGGGAATATGAGGAGGATCGTGATCCAGTCAGCTGAGGAATCTCACTCTGGAGCTTACACATGTGAAACTTCAGGGGATGTCATCACATTCAATGTGGATGTTGCAGGTAATTGGTTTATGAACAGATGACATGCTGATGAGCTTCTTTAACATTAACATAGACATTAACATTAACATGGATATTAATTGACCACTTTGTTATATTTACTTAAAGAATCACATGTTAATTTTCTTATACAGAAAAATGCATACTTAATATACTATCTGGATTTCATATCATGAAAATACTGATGTTTCTTGGATTATTAAGTGACACTGAATATAAACAACTGTGTCTCTGACTGATTTTTATGTCTTGTAAGAAACCAAAACCTTGTTTAAAACCTGTGCTAACACATTTGGACCACATCTGGGCTTATTATTAAACCATACCAAGAATCACTCCAATTTTTAGAGGGCTAGTTCATGTAGTACCTTGAGCTCCAGCCATTGACATGCAGTCTTCCTTCTACCCTGTTTTTAAGGTCCTCCGGTGGATTTCAGTCCGGTCGCTGAGGATGAACTTCATAAGAGCAGCATGGAGTTGGACCCTGTGGTGCTGGTCTGCCATGTCTCCAGAGATGATGCTGAAGTTGTGTGGTAAGACTGAAGAATTCCTGTTTGCAAATAAAGACAGATCTGTAGATCTGTAAAGTCTGTAGTCTTCTGTGTTTCCAGTGTCTAACTGTTCAAATACTTCCTGCATCATTTTGTTTACTGCACAATCAACCTCTTAGTAGGACACAGGTTTTTTTTAATGTAACTAAAACAAACTCTTTGAGACTCTTTACGGTTATCTGTGTCTGTGTCCCAGGTATAAAGACGGCTGTGAGATCAAGCCCAGTGACAACATAACTCTGCAGGCAGAAGGAACCATGAGGAGGTTAATTATCCGCTCTGCAGAAACCTCAGATGCTGGAAGTTATACTTGTCAGGCAGGAAACAGCAGCATGGAGTTCACAGTCAATGTCCGAGGTACACTGACCTTTCTCCTCCAACTCCTGTTGGTAAAAACAAAAGGCATTTAACAACATATTTTGGCTGTGTTTTGGCCCTGAAGTTTTAAAATGAGAATAAAAAGATTAAAGGTGGCATTGTGGAACAAATAGATTATTAATTCATTATGAGCACCATTTGACCTCGCTCTTATTACTCAAACAAAAAACACAGAGCCTCCAGTGATGATAGTGGAACCTAAAGACGATGTGGTGATTGAGAGCTACATCTCAGAGGAGATCCACCTGCAGTGCGAGCTGTCTCGCTCCAGGGGGAAGGTGCGATGGTTCAAGGATGGCCTGCAGGTGGCAGAGAGTGAAAACATCCAGCTGATATCAGAAGGCCCTTACAGGAGGCTGACAATTCTCTGCAGCTCAGAGGAGGATGCTGGAGAGTATGTCTGTGAAACAGATGGAGACTCCATCTTCTTCCAACTTGGTGTTAAAGGTAAAACTTTAGTGCTCACCTCTTCTAACAGATATCAAATTGAAACATAGAGAATCTATAAAATAAGTTTAAATGCTTATTTTTTTAATATCTTTCACTTGTACTAGATCCACCAGTAAGAATCATTTATCCCAGTGAATCAGAGCTGGAACTGACTCACTTGGCATCAGAGAGGCTGGAGCTCAGCTGTGAGATCTCAAAGGCGGATGCTCCTGTGCGCTGGTTCAAAGACGGTCTAGAAGTAGAGGCAGGGCACAACTTGATCCTGGAGGTGGACGGGGCCCAACGGAGGCTCATTATACCCATAACCACTGTGCACGAGACGGGGGAGTATGTATGTGACACAGAAGATAACTCTTTGGCTTTCCTAGTAACTATTACAGGTAAACAGGCATACATTCAGGCTAATTATTTATGGTCTATGGTCACTCAGTAAACGAATCATCACATTACATTTTACATACTTTATTTCTCTTTGCTTCACTTAGAGCCACCAGTAACGCTAACTTGCCCCAAAGACATAGCTGACAAACTGGAGAGTCTTGCTGGCAAACCAGTGATTCTAGAAATTGAGGTGTCCCGACCAAATGCAGAAGTCAAGTGGCTGATAAATGGTGAAGAAATTCAGCAAAGCAGCAATGTCACCATCACAGAAGATGGGCTCATTCGTCGTTTGACAATTCACTCTCCCACTCCTGAGGATTCTGGCAAATACACTTGTGACGCTATGGATGATAAAATTGATTTCCAGGTTAAAGTTTCAGGTAAGATGCAGCAATTGCCTCGGTATGAGTTTTCTGACCCATTGTGAAATTTAAAGATAAAAATTTCAATTCTGTGTCCTCAGAGCCACCAGTAAAGATTTTAGGAAAGTCAGAGATCAAGAACAACCTAAAGTTCTTGATTTCTGATGACATTGTGCTGGAGTGTGAGCTCTCCAGAGCCAATGCTGTCGCCAAATGGTACAAGGATGGCTGTCGTGTTCAGGGTGATGAAAGGTTCTGTGAAGAGGAAGAAGGTCCTTTCCGCTCGCTCGTCATCCTCAATGCTGAACTCGAAGATTCAGGAGAATATTTTTTGGATGTCGGAGATGACAGTATCAGCTTCCAAGTTACAGTAGAAGGTAAGGTTAATATGGCTGAATGTATTTTTCTTCTTTTTTTAATTTTTTCTTAGAAAGCAGTCGTGCATATTTGTTTAATATGCACATTGAAATACATATCCTGGTCAAAAAGGACTCCAAGTTTCCTCACATGGTTACTGCAGACGAAAACAATGCCATCCATGGTAAATACAGTCCCAATCAAAAGTTTAAGACCACTTGGAAATGGCAAAATATCATATTTTGCATGGTTGGATCTTAACAAGGTTCCAGGTAGAGCTTCAACATGCAACAAGAAGAAATGGGAGTGAGACAAAACATTTTTTTGAGCATGCAATTTATTGAAAACAACACTTAAAATGAAACAGGCTGTTTTACAGGAAAAAGCACCTACTACAGTGCATAAAAAAACATCACAGGTGGGATCTGCTTGTCATGCCAGTAACACTGGAAACCATCAAGATTTTTTCTTATCAGAAAATAAAACTTTCTACCACCTTTCAGTGTCTCATGTCCAAACGGTCAGTTCTGTGGCGTTCAAGGAGACGAGGCCTTTGAAGATGTTATTTTGTTTTTGAAGCCCTTCAGTCTCATATGCTGTCTGAAGGTTATGGGGCTGCAGTCAGCACCAATAAAGGCCTTAATTTGGGTCAAGGATCGTCCAGTGTCTTGACGGACAGCCAATTGGATACTCTGGCTCAGTGCTGGTGAAATGTTTTTGGGTCTTCCATCATAACCCTCAGGTTCATTTAAGAAATTCCAAATGACTGTCTTACTGCGTCCCACCTCAGCAGCGATGGCACTCTGTGAGAGGCCCTGCTTATGCAGTTTAACAACCCGACCATGTTCAAAAAGGGAACTTTTTTGACTTTTTAAGATCCCACCATGCAAATATGAGTTTTTGCCATTTTATAAAGGGGTCTTAAACTTTTGACTGGGACTGTATCTGGTTAGACACCATGTTACTAAGATTTTTAAGCAAAGTAAAATAGTCTAATTTTTATTTGAACTTAGAGGTTATACGGGCCTTTATATCTTTATGCCTGCAGTTTAACTAATAGGTGTTTCATCCAGCTTTATTGACACTGTCAATAGAAAATTGTACTTAGTAGTCAGTATAGACTTTTAATAAAATAAGTTTGCATATGATAGAATACTGCATGATGACCTCTTTATAACTCAGACTGTTTTTAGTTCACTGTGACCCGTTATCATGCAGGGAAGGAGCAGTACCTATTAGTGCTAGATAAGAGCTTAACGAGCAGTTTCACTTCGTGCCAGGTAGAGAAGCCTCTCCTGGCACACACGCACACACACACGCGCACACATCCACATTCCAATAAACGAATGCACCTACTGTTGTATATAAATAAAGACCAGGACAGTGGCAGAGCGCGAGTCCTTGAGCCACTGCGAGCACTCTGTGACTGCCCTTGCAAGTAAAAACGGCAGCGTGTATGTTTCTACTCTCTGACTCTCATGCTGAAGAAGTGTCTTTAGAATATATCTCTTGACAGACACATAGAGCTGGGTATCATCTGCATAGCAATGCAATTGTATGCTATGGTTTCTAATGTTACTGCTTAAGAGGAGCATTTATAATGTAAATAGAATTCGTCAGCACAACTGGAACTCCGATCTACATGAACAGAATGTCTCTGAGAGACTCCGTTCTGTCAGAGGCCATGACAAGGTTATTCATAACCTTCATGTCAATGCTGTTTCTGTGAGGAATTCTGAACTGTTAAGTTTTATACATACCATTCCAATGAAGATAAGCAGTTAGCTGTTTTTCAAGTACTTTTTAAATATTTATTTAAATAAAAGGTTAAACTTATTTTTTGAAAGGGATAAGGCTAAGCATCTTGCCTTGGACTTTTTGAAAACATTTTTGAAAACATTTCAAAACGGCAGCTAGTATCTGGCAGGATCAAGTAGTTATAATTTTGCCTTCCACTGGCATGATATTATCACAAAAGAGCTATCTCTGTATGTACATTTTTTTCAAAAGGATATTTCTGGCAAAACTTTGCATGAATTAATCCATCTTCTTCCCTCAGAGCCTCCAGTGACCATTGTTGGAAACTCAAATGACCTTGAATACCAGGAGATGATGGCAGGCGATGACCTGATCCTGGCCTGTGAGGTATCTCGTGCTAATGCCCCTGTCCAGTGGTATTGTAATGACAGGCTTCTCACCAGTGATGACCGGACCTATATTGAAAGCTATGGGACACTGAGGAAAATCATCATTTCCTGTGTTCAGCCTTCCGATTCTGGAAAGTATGTGTGTGACGCTGTGGATGACAAGATGGTCAGCGTTATACGCATTCAAGGTACGAATCCACAAAATAAGCCTTCACAGCTTTAAAGAAGAGAAAAAAGGTCATATAACTTTCTTTTAAATTTTCTTTTCTATCAAAGAGACTCCAGTTACATTTGTGAACAAGGAGGATGACATTGTTGTGACGGGTTACGAAGCAGAGAGCGTGACCTTGACAAGCTATGTTTCCAAGGAAAGCGCTCTAGTGCGCTGGATGAAAGACTGGTCGCCCGTTGAAGGTGATCGTTACCGAGCACTCATGGAGGGCCATAAACGCACTTTTACTATCGAGCCTTTGAGACGCTCTGATGCCGGCGAGTACACCTGTGACATCAACACAGACCAGATGCACTTCAGCCTGCTGGTGAAAGGTTAAAATTTTGTTTTGCATTTTGAACAGCTTTGTAGAAAGCCTCAGTCTGGCCTATCTTCTCATATCAACTTTGATTGTCTGTATTACAGAAATGAGAATTAAGTTCACAAAGCCGCTTAGAGACACTGTGGCCCACGCTGATGGTATGGTGACCCTTCGGTGTGAGGTGTGCAAGCCAAAAGCGGACGTCCAGTGGTTAAGGAATGGAGTAGAAGTGGTCCCAAACAGGAGATTCTCCATTAGGGCAGATGGAGTCGAAAGAAGCTTGACCATTCATCGTCTATCTCGAGAGGATGCTGGCGAGTATACCTGTGAGTCCAGAGATGACCGGACTGTTGCAAAACTGAGGGTAGAAAGTAAGTATGCATTGAAATAGAGTTCCTCTCCTCTTTTCAATGAGGTAGCAGCTTCATAACTTTTGTCTTTTCAGTGCCCCGAGTCATTGAGTTCCTCACTGAACTCCACAACACTACAGTGCTGGAAGGAGAAGATGCAACCTTTAAGTGTGTGGTTTCCCCAGAGGATGTCCAGCTGGTCTGGCTCATGGACAATGAGCCTATCACTCTGGGTGATCGTTTCCAGGCAACCCACAATGGCCTGTGCCACACCTTGGTGATTAAAAAGTGCCAGATGCTGGACTGCTCAAAAATTACAGCAGAAGCTGAAGGACAAATAAGCAAAGCCAGCCTCAAAGTTCAGGGTAAGGCCAATCGTCAAGGTTAAAAGAGACATTAAAATCCATCCATCTATCTTCTATCTGTGATCATCAGATGATCAGCAGTTGATCATTTTTTTCTGACTCTTGTAATGTTAAGAGGCTCAGGTCATGTTTACTAAGAAAATGGAAGCTGTTATGGCAGAGGAGTTTGGTGATGCCACCTTGGAGGCAGAGATTAGCCTGGAGGCCGGTGAGGTCCAGTGGATGAGGCAGGGGGTGGTTATCCAGTCTGGTCCCCGACACACGCTGGCCCAGAACGGCTGCAAACGCAGTCTCACCATCCACAACCTGACTCTGTCGGACAGGGGGACTTACCGGTGCGAGACTCTGCATGACCGGACGCAGGTCAAACTCAATGTAGAACGTAAGTGAACTGCAGCAGATAATGCCGATAATGCAGTTGTGTCATTAGGGTTAGGGTTTCTACCGAACTATTGATCTCAGGTTTCAATCCCTCTTAGTATACTTTAATCTGAGATATATTTTATCAGACTCATCCAGGGCATTACCGTATTTTCACGACCATAAGGCGCACTGTGCTAAAAGGCGCAGTCTCAGTTATGTGTGCCCTTACTGTATTTAACACACACATAAGGCGCACTGGACCATAGGGTGCATACAAGTACCGTATGCGTATTTAAAAATAAAGCGGGAGCAAACCTGAATTCGGTACCTTACTCACATTTCTATTGCCGGTAATCGTCATCATCAACAACACACAAGCATACAAGTGTGCATATTTAAAAATAAAGCAGGAGCAAAACTGAGTTTGGTACTCACATTTTTATTACCAATAATCGTCATCATCAACAACACACAAGCATACAAGTGTGCGTATTTAAAAATAAAGCAGGAGCAAAACAAAGTTTGGTACTCACATTTTTATCATCAATCAAACCCATCAAAGTCCTCATCCTCTGTGTCTGAATTGAACAGCTGCGCTAAATCTCCATCAAACATGCCAGGTTCACTGTCTTCACCGTCAGAGTCACTTTCCGTGCCGTGCGGCTCCTCGGAAACGATGCCGGCTTTTGCGAAAGCTCGAACAACAGTGCCAGCAGACATGTTAGCCCAAGCATCTACAATCCATTGGCAAATTGTGGCGTAACTCGCCCGGCGCTGCCTTCCACTCTTAGTGAAACTGTGGTCTCCACCGGTCATCCATCGCTCCCAGGCCGCTCGCAGCCTTACTTTGAACGGGCGGTTCACACCGATGTCCAGCGGTTGGAGTTCCTTTGTCAGGCCTCCCGGAATGACAGCAAGCTCACAGTTCATTTGCTTCACAAGTTTTTTCACATCGGCTGTGAGATGGGCACGCATAGAGTCACAGATCAACAGCGATGGTGATGCGTGGAAAAAACCACCTGGTCTCCTTACATACACCTCCCTCAGCCAGTCTTTCATCATTTCCTCATCCATCCAGCCCTTTTCATTTGCCTTAATGATGATTTCTGCTGGAAACTTCTCTTTAGGCAAAGTCTTTCGCTTAAAAATCACCATAGGCGGCAGTTTCTGTCCATTAGCATGGCAGCCAAGCACAACAGTAAAAGAAGACTTTTCATACCCCCTTGTGCGTATCGCTACCGTGCTGGTCCCCTTCCTCTCCACAGTGTGACTCACCGGGATGTCAAAAGTGAGCGGGACCTCGTCCATGTTTGTGATGTGGCTGGGCTGGATGTTTTTGTCGCCGATGTGTTTGCTGCAGTAGGAGCGGAAGATGGCCAGCTTTTCCTTATAATCCGCTGGAAGTTGCTGCGCTACCGTAGTCCTGGTCCGGATGGAAAAATGGCACCGTTTCATAAAACGAAAGCACCAAGACGGACCTCCTTGGAAATGTTCAATGTTCATCTCTTCAGCTAGTGAAACTGCTTTTAGCCGAATGGTGACCGTCGAAACGCTTCTCCCGCTCGCTCTTTGCTCGATGATCCACCGCTCGAGTCTTTCCTCCAACTCGAGCCACCTCACCTTATGTCCGCGGAAACTCAGCTGCGTTTTCTTGACCTGCCGGAGCTTGTTTTCCAGCTTCCTCCATTTGCGAACCATCGATTCGTTAATCTTAAATTCTCTCGCCGCTGCTCGATTTCCATGTTCCTCCGCGTAGCTGATGGCCTTCAGTTTAAACTGTGCTTCGTAAGCGTGTCTCTTTGCCATTTTCAGGGTTGTTAAAACAACGATGTCCTGCATAATGCACATACCTGTTCTTTTATACAGGTATGTGCGATTGTCCCGGTATATACGATCAACGCCCACACTTCACCCTTTAACGTTCTCATGGTGTTCTCTACTACGTCCTCCTTACAACACATAGGGCGCACCGCGCTATAGGGCGCGCCGCACTTTTTGAAGAAAATCTAAGACTTTTAAGTGCGCCTTATGGTCGTGAAAATACGGTAGGTCTCAAAATCATAGCTTCTTCAAAATGGTTAGATTAGATTTGGAAACTTCAGATTTTTCTGCACCATTTTCTGATATTTTGATTTTTTTTAGTTGAACTCATCATATTTGCTCAAAGCACGAGTAAAAATATTGAATGAAAAAAGCATTTTCTTAATTTTTGTGTTAATTATGTTTAATTTGTATTTTTTTTAATGCTATAACTATATACATCTAGAAACTGTTGTTTTTTCTGTGAAGTGTTTTTTTATTAGTGTGTGTTTATTTGATTTAATTTGTTTTTTCATATTTTAACGGGCTGACACTCTTATCTCGTATCTGTCTCAAATTACAGATCCTAATTCATTTTTATGGGAAGAGACACCAGTGAAGTTTTCAGGATTTTAAAACATGCAAAAAGAAAAAAACACCTTACCACTTTTCAGAAAAGCACATATAGAAAAGTATATAAAGCCAAAAATATGCAGCAATCATATAATATATGTCCAAACAACTTAAGACGATAAAAAGCATTTTGGAGAAAGCTCATGTTGATTTGAAATGCAACAAGCCTTTTTGTTTATTTTATAAATAGCACGTGAAGAAATGAACTTTTCCTAAAATTGCTTATTGTGTCTGGATTTAACTGTTCAAACCTAACCGCTGTGTGAATAAATAAGATAAAAGGAGGCAGAAAGAACACTAGCCAGATACTTCCAGTACTTACTCGGCTCTGAAGACTATAAAACAAGACATTTCAGAAGCCAGTGTACCATGTGACTTTGTGATTGGTATCTTTTCTGACACAGATGAGTTCGGGCCTAAAGAACAGTACACACTGAAGGTGTTTTTCACAGCATGTCAGAGTGTAAAGAAGTACTGAGAATAGCCGAGCCAGACCTGTAAGTGTGAAAAGGCTTTTGAAACACAGCCATACTGTTATTCAGCCGTGTACAAGAGTGACACAGTGACAGTGGACTGCTCCTGCTAGTGTTTTTGTAACATGATAAACTGAGCTCTGTCTATATTTGCACAACCTTCAGTTGTCCTTGAAACACAATCTTGGCTTTCAAATGCATATCAGCAAAATACAGTTTGCAAAAAAAAAGAATTCTCTCAGTTTTTTAAAATAATTTTTTCAATGATTTAATAGATATTTATTCAATTTATAATTTGATAATTATGGTATCCTCTCACCTCTCACTGCTTTCACTAATCTACTCTTGTGCAGCCCGTAAAATCGCCATCCGCAAAGGTCTGACTGACCAAGAAACCTTTGAACGAGAGACTGCCTCCTTTGTGGTGGAGCTGTCGCACACAGATGTGGAGGGCAGCTGGCAAAAGGACGGCATTCGGGTCAAGCCAAACAATCAGTGTAGGGTGAGCACCAATGGACGAGTTCATGGCCTCACCTTGTCCAACCTTACTCTGGAGGACACAGGCACCATCGCCTTCTCAGCTGAAGGAGTGCGCACCACAGCGAGGCTCACAGTCAAAGGTAAATACAAGCCCGTGAAGCTCACTGGTTTCACTTTTTACACCTTCATCAAGTAGTTCACTGACTGATTGACTGGACTGACTAAACTGACAGAAACACCAGTGTCCATCTTGAAACCACTGGCTGATGCCCGTGTGGAGGAGGAATTTCCTGTCACCCTGGAGTGTGAATTCTCCCGACAAAATGTTGAAGTCAGATGGTTTAAGGTAAAATCAACCAGTAAATACTCTCAGTAATCTTGCCCTTATTTTGTCTTATTATACCAGCAAGGTGACAGTTTTAAGAGTGATATAATGAATAAAGAATGCCTTTGACTTTTTTTTTCTATGACTCAGGACGGTTCGGAGCTAAAGCCGGGGAAAAACTGTCGGATCTACTCAATGGGTCGTAAGAGGTTCTGTCAAATCCTGCAGTGCTTCCGGGCAGATTCTGGCACCTACACATGCGACACAGGGGAAATCAAAACGTCCTGTTCGCTGGAGGTTTATGGTAAGCCTCTGATCAGATACTGGCTTAACACAATTCATTTTGAACCAACTGGAGCCAGTGAGTAGCTGGAGTAAAGCTTATACAATACCTCCATCTAGTGGTTTTAAGGAAAATAACTTTTTTCTTCTTTTGCCATCTGATCTTTTTGCCGTCTTTAACTTGCAGAGCATGAGCTGGAGATAGTGCAGGATTTGGAGGATCTTTACATCCAGGAGGACCAGAATGCCGTCTTCATGTGTGATGTTTCTCTGGAGGACGTGACAGGGGAGTGGTACAAAGACGGCCACAGGATCCGACCAACCAGCTCCATCAAGATCCGCACTGAAGGTCAGAGAAGGCAGACATTTTTATGATACTTAGAAACCAATCATAAAATCATAAATAATACAAGAGTAAAATACCATAATCTGCTCCAGAGCAGGTTAAGTTTCAGATTGGAGATCAATAGGTATGAAATCACTGCCTACTGACCAATCAGTTCTCCGGAAAATGGCATCACCATCTGTGGAAAAACCCTCAAACCTCGTTTGGAGAGGAGAAGGATTTAAATTTCTCTATTTGTAGTTTTAGCGGTACCTCTGGTGGTGGCACGACCTTGGAAAGAGCAGAAAGAGCAAAAGACCACTTGTACACTGTTGGCAAGTCTGAGAATTGTTGCTCTCTTCCAGGGACCAAACACTTCCTGCTGATGTGTAACGTTAAAGCTGAAGATGCTGGAGAAATCCGCTTTGTAGCCAGGGATGTTGAATCTACTGCCTACCTTGAGGTAGAGGGTAAGTTAATTCTTTATCTTCAGAATATTTTACTGGCCTTTTTCTTGGACATATCAGTGACTTAAAATCATCTATATGTTGAATTTCCTCTTGTTTCAGAACTTCCAGTTTCTATTGTAAAGCCCTTGCGAGACAGAACAGCTCTGGAGAAACATCGTGTGATCCTTGAATGCACAGTCTCCTCGCCTCACTGCAGCGCTACCTGGTACAAAGGCAGGGAGGAACTGGTTTCCTCAGACCGACTGGAAATCCTGGCTGATGGCTGCTCCCACAAACTGGTGATTCAGCAGGTGTCTGTGGAGGATGAGGGCACCTACAGCATTGAGGTCGGAGAGCACACCTCCAAAGCCAAACTGATGGTGGAAGGTAAGTTGGGGCGGAAAGCTAAAGTGGAACACCCTAAATACATTTTTGTCAAACTGATTTGTTCTGTGTTGCTCCAGCCCAGGCTCTTGTGATGGTGAAAGAGCTAGAGGACGTGGAAGTGATGGAGGGAGAGCCAGCGACTTTCCAGTGTGAGTTATCAGTCGCCATAAATAAGCCTCCGGTTTGGACTTTGAATGGAGAGAACCTTAAACCGGGGCCCTCTGTCCGCCTGGAAAACCACGGGACAGTCCACAAACTCATCCTGAAGAGCACCAGCGTGGACATGAGCGGCACGGTGAAGTTTACTATGGGAAAGGCGAAGAGCAGCGCCACGCTCAACGTAACAGGATGATTGAAATGTAGTATGATTGTGGAACCAAAGTAACTCCTGAGAAAATGAAGTGGGAAAAAAAAAAAAAAAAAAAAAAAAACCCCTGTGGAAATTACCACTAAAACTCCTTAAATTAGACTAAACTTTTTTTTTTTTTTTTTTTTTTAACATTGTAGATCATATTTATTTGCTGTTTACGTCACAGTAACTTCTTTTATTTCAATAAAAAGCTCCCAAATAAAACCCATTTAAAAATTGCTCCATGGAAACATCTGTTGGATTTTAAAGCCTTCTCATAACTTCAGAGAAGCTAAATAATGTGTGGAGATTATTTTGGGTGGAAAATACTTGTGTATTTGAAAAATTCTTGGAAGTACCAGAATGAAAATGCTTTTAAGGAAAAAAATGTTTTACTTGGTCAGAGCAGTTCTAGATGGCAACCGCTGGCTATGTGGATATTTGTTTGTTTGTTTTTTTAATAAATGTTGAGCCATCTCTTTGTTTATCAAGGTCAATTGCAGCCCTGCACAGCCTTTTCTGAGTTTTCCTTTTTTTTGTTTGTTTGTTTGTCTGACTAAATGTAACAAACCCACCTCCTCAGGCTTGAAAATGTACCGCTTGTGTTGTTTTTTTTCCCCCCCAAAAACTGAACAGCACCTTAGACCATGTTTCCTTAAGCATTTATGGGGGGCATTATTACATACAGTCCATACAGAATTTGGTATGATAAAACAAAGGTCACAAAAAAAAAGACAAAAGTTACAGCTATTGAATCATGAGTACAGTAACATGAATATTCCATATATTAATGAAATTCGTTTGCTTTATTACTGTGCAAAAACAACATATACATATCTACTGAATGTGTAAGAAGTACAGTATCAGTGAATGGGCCCCCATAGTGACACAACCTGTTTTACATGTAATCCATTAACAAGATGACTCAGCGTTCCTATAAATACTCGTCTTTGCCAATGAATTCCAAAACACACGCGGCATCAGTAATTTGATGATGGCTTTCATGAAAACACACTGTTTTAAACCTGTTATGTGCCTACAACGGTAAGATACTATCTCTTTAGTTATTTGCTGGTGTTTCTGAATCCTCTCTCCCTCCTTGTACGCGAGGTAACCGACCAGGTCCTGTAAGAAAACAGCAAGAGCAATGTCTTCCCATTTTGGAAAACCTACTGTAAATATTCTATAAGAGGATGATTCTTGGGAAAAAATAAAAATAATAAAAGGCAGCAGTAAAAATCAGTTAATTATTTAGAAATGAAACAGGCTAATCTTGATTGACAATAATTTGTTAAACATTTTTTAAAAAGTAATAATAGCTCTTAAGGTGGTGGATTTAATCACCCCTTCCTCATCTAGGCGAAGTCACGTCACAAGCCTGCCATCGAGGCTGCCAAGTCAAATCCACCACATTCATTCATCAGTGTCAACACATTGTCAACGCAAACCAGGGCGATCGCACCAATCTGCAAGGCCCGTTAGAAACCGCGTTGCTCCTTAAAACTGAGCAGGCAGAATACAATACAGATACACAACACAGACGTGCACAAGAAAAAAGGAAGACTCCACCCCAAAATCATCTCACACTTTCCACTCTTTGTTACTGCTGGTAAACTGCAAAAATCAGTGACTCCTACAATTCCCAGCATGCACTTAGTAACTTTGATGAGCGGACTAGCATCAAGCTGTGGCACCCTGCTAGGTTTTTACCTGTGGGCAGAAATACAAAATTCTGCAGTTTTGTGTAAAAGAAAAAAGGGGAAAAAATAAAATAAAACAGACATTTAAAGACTTAGCTTTAGGTCTGCTGTAGCTGCACTGGCTTTTCAACGTTTCCAAAAAACATCACAAAAACCTGCACACTATCAGATCTCTGCCAGGTTTAAAACATAAGGAAACATCCAGTATGAGGCATCACTAACAGCAGTTTATTGTAGTGTTTAAGTTGTTTTGGGGTGGATAGCTCCTTTACAACCTGTGCTATATTAAACACTTTGTTTTCAAAGATGTGCTGGGATATACTGGGATACTCACGGCAGCACCCCCCCCCCCCCCCCTCCTCAAAACCTATTTCATGACAAATTTAGAAATAGTTTCCAGCCTCTGTGTACCGCTTAAAAGACAATTTAAAAGAAAAAAAAAAAAGAAAAAAAAAGAAAAAAAAGAAAGAAAAAGTACTTTGAAGATCATGACAAATCCACCGGTGTCTTTTCTTTTTAACATCACAAAACTTTCTTTTAACCATCCAATTACAGTCTGTAAATACACAGAATACAAATTCAGGTTTGTGTGTGGCTTTAAAACAAGAGGCTAACATCTACCAGATCCATTAACAGCTGCTCTGTCACTTTCGAGTGCAGATGGATGGATACTTAAAGATTAGTGTGAGGTTTCTGATAAAATAACGCAGTCACGACCAGAGTCAGTGCTCTGACTCTGACTGATTTCCTTTACCTGCTGCACAGACAGTAAAAATACTTAAAATCGTGCTCACGTGTTCATCTTTTAAGATGGGTTTAGCATATAAATTTAATCTGTGGTAAAAGGGATTAGATTACTTTTAAAGTGGTCCGATCACTTTTTATTCGTTCATTTAACAACTTGTAATAGTGTCTGAGCTTGCAATGCCAGCTGAGTTTAAAAAAAGAAACCTTTTAAAAATCAGATTCATTCATAACACTGATAACTCATGACTATTAAAAACCTGACCACGTCACTCTAAAAGCTCTAAAAATATGACAACTGAGGATCACATGCCTTTGACTGGAGACAGATAGTGTGATAAAATTAGGCTGTGAAGAACATAACGCTTGACCAAAATGCTTAAAAGACATCTACAGTACGTATACCTCCGACCTGCCCTTTCAACAACCCAACAGATCAAGAAGCGTAAACCTTTCTGAAACTTCCTGCAAGTCTTGTGCAATCAGGCTGCCAAATCACATCCATGAGAAGTCTAAGTCCAGTACCCAGGTCCAGAGGAATCGTGGCTACAGACCTCTGCTTTGTTTACTCTACTGAAAGTCCAGTGGGGCTGCAGAAAGGTCATTAAACATTCATTCATCCTCTCGTCCATTCACTCGCATCAGCTGGTTCTTGGAAGGCAACTTGCAGACAGTTTGCTGTCTGACCAGGAGGTGGCAGTGTCGACGCCGTCAAAAAGTCACCAAAGGCTCTCCTGTGGTGATCTTGGTTTGGTGTGTGGGACGGTTGCTTTGATGGCTCTGGCGGCTGTGAAGCAGTCTGTGTTCTGGTGGGCAGTGATAGCTGGAGCCTGGCTGGTGCGGCGTTTCTGGGGGATTTTAAATTTTTTTTTTTTTTTTTTGCTTTTTTGTACGCCGGTTTGTTCAGAGCTGAGATGAAAAAGTCAAACGACGTTAGCTTGAGGTCCCTTGTTGCTTGAGGACTGTGTAGACGTTATCCACTTTGCTCAGCCTCTCAAAGAACGGGATGAGGTCCAGCAGCTCTGTGTCGGACATGTCATCGAACCAAGAGGCCACAGGCACCTGAACAAAAACCATAAGCATCAATATCGTTGTGGAGATTCAACAAATAGTTATAAATCTAATTTCTTATTCATCTTATTTACTTTGATGCCTTTTTTTATTGAAACAATAAATAAAGTAAGAGTGAGACGCTGAAATTGGGCTTAGTGTCCCCTAAACTACATCTTTCAATAAAAGTGCAATACTTGTTTTAATACAGTTACAAAATTGGGAAATTGTTACCCCCCCCCCAAAAAAAAACAAAAACAAAAACCACAACTTTGAGGGTAATACTATGAACTTGCTTAAGCAGGTGAACAATCCTAAGTGCTGTCCAGAAGACTTACTGCATTGTCGGGATGGAAGATGTAGGAGGCAGGGGAGTTGTCCACAATAATCACTTTGTTGAGGTCACGACCCAGGCGACTCAGATCCTTGACATAATTCCCTCGATGAAAGACGCAAGACTCCCGGAAAAGGCGGCAGCGGAAAGCACCCCACTTGTCCAGGAGATCGGAGACTGGGTCTGCATACTGATGGAGAAGCACGCTCAATTTAAAGCAAAAATCTTTATGTAGATACAGCTGAGATTTCCGTTTTTAGTATCAGTTTATAGTATTAGTTTTTACTGCCACCATCACCCTGAAATGGGGATTCACAGTGTCGTGGTTAACACATTCACACAGACCTAGAGACTGGTATGAGACTGCCTGATAACCACTGGTCACTAGGGGAAAAAAAAATAAAAAGGTTGCTGTGAAATCAATCACAGCAACTGCCAATCAGAGTCCTGCACTGAAAACCTTATAATTGCTTGGGTTATCAGCAGATTGCCAGTCGCCCATAGTTTGTATAGCAACTATAAACAGAGACCTTGAAATTACAAGTTTTGGCTTATCAGGTTTTACTTTGAAGGCAAATCTTTTCAGTTTGGGCTGCACTTCCAAGTTATACTACCTTGATGATTAACAAGAGCGTTCGCAGCAAAGTTGCCGTTTCCGTGCAAACTATGGACAACTACAGCAATCTGCTAGCAACCAACGCAATCAGAATAAGGTTTTTTTACTGACGGGTCTCACACATGAAGACCCTGGTTGAGACAAGCGAGAGAAACCCAGTCGCGGGGGGGGGGGGGGGGGGGGGGTCACAAGCTAGTGTGCTCCTAGTGCAAGTCTCAGAGCACGGAAAAATGGGAAGGCTGCAGGGGGAAGAGCATCCGGTATGAAATCTGTGCCAAATCAAGCACGTGGTTCCCCCTGCTGTGGCAATCCCTCGGGAGATAAGGAAGCAGCTCAAATGACCTCTTCTCATTTCACTCTCCCAAGTCTATTTTAAAGGATCCAAAATATTAAACTGTTCACAGCCAACTTCCCTGAATACATCCAGCTTTTCTCTGCGCCCTCCGAGTTTATTGCTGTCAACTGCAGGGAATCAGCCAACCATACATTAATAAGCAGCACAGCTGGCTGCGATGAGGTGGTTTCTCACCTTAGCTAAACTGGCAGTGAAGAGGACACATTCGAACAGCTCCCCCATCCTCTTCAGAAACTCGTCAACATGGGGCCGCTTCAGGACATACACCTGGAAGATGCAGGAATCCTTAAATCAGCATCATGCACACACGCCATACACTCAAAATGTAACATGTTTCTACAAATTCAAACTGCCCGAGGACGTTTCAAGTGAATGTTATTTAAAAAAAAAAAAAAAAAAAAAAAAGGAGAAAAAAGGGAAACTCAACATGCAGCTCATGACTGGAGACTTCTTCTAATGGACAGATGTTACATTTTTGCAGAACATCTTATTTACTTCCAAGGAGTTAGTAGCAGACATTCAAGCCAAACTGAAGCTAAATGAGAAAGATGCAGTTGTAGCTCACAAAAAGACAAGCACTGGGCTCCTTAAAGCTCTTCCTCCATCTTTTTTTTTTTCCTCCTTGCTGCTGTGTTGGCAGCTCAGGGCAGCGTTCCTGAACCAAGTCATCCGGAATAGGCTGTGCTTGTCTGAACAAACCTATCCTGGATTACTTGAATCAGGCCCAGACCCATCGTGTGTCATCGGACTCCAAGCAGCCGTCCTCAAATCCCTTAAATGCTGACATCACCTTCTATACTCAGCAAATTGCGCTCAAGAGAAGTGCCGTCACACAACCGAAATGACAAAATGACAATGAGGCATGAGCACAGCGCATGACAATATGAATATTTCTGATGATGCTAGCATTACCTGGTGTATTGTTCCGTCGATTTCCACAGGAATGATGAAATCTGCGTTGTTCACAGGCTAACCAAAAAAAAAGAAAAATTTAAAAAAAAAGACTTAAAAAACACATACAGACACTGGACTTTGCCTTTTACATGCTAAAACATGAACTGACTTAGTGTTGTTGCTAGACAGACAGGTTGAGACAGTCAGTGTGTGCGCAGATGCAGGAGCGACTGTGTTTATTTGGGTTTGGCATTTGCCAGCCACGACAAAAATGTCACTGCCAGAGCCAACAGCAACCAGATTGAGGGAAAAGTGCAGATCTTTGACTGTTGTGTTCTAAACGTAACTAAATAATGATGTAATGTGATCGCAGGGGAGAGCTAAGTGCTGTAAAGCCTCTCTGAACACACATCCTTTAGTTCCTGCAGCAGGAAATTAAAGAACACGCTTGCAAATGTTGAAGTTGAACATAATTGCTTGTATAATTCAGTCTACAGCGTGTTATCATTCCCCCGCCTTACCTTAAAAGAGCTGTGAACTAAGGTCTCATCCAGATCTATAACCACACAGATCTTTCCAGAGTCTTTTGACTTCACTGGAGGCAGCAGTGGTTTCGCCTGGATCTTCAAAAAGAGAAACCACAAAATAATGAGCTGACTGCAAAAGTACACAAAAAAAAAAAAAAAAAAAAAAAATTGAGCTAGGGCAACAGAGAAAACACACCTTGGACACTGTTCCATTCTCTTCTACCAAGAGAGGGGCGTTGTTGTTGACTGGTGGCGGCTCAGGCTGGTCCCGGCACAGGCAGCAGAAAAGGCTGGAGAAGAGGCCTCCACTCCTGGGTTTCTTGGAAGACAGAGAGGGAGAGGAACCTGCAGAAGAAGATGATAGATCAAGAAATTGTCGAGCTTACAGTAATTACAGCATACAGGATCTTTAACAGCTTGGCTTTTAGGAAAAACTCTTAATATTAAGAGATGCATGGGAATATCTTTATCATCATTATTGGTATGCTTTGAACACACGGGCACAAAACAGACATTTACTTAAAGTTTTCAAGTCTGATCAAACAATCGAACAAAGTAATACACTAAGACATAAAACTACTTAGTCTTTACTACATGGTAAAACCTAAGCCAAAATGCAGAAGCAGTGTGTAAAAAAACAAACAAAAAAAAACAAACAAAAAAAAAACAAACAAAAAAACAAACAAACCCAAGCACACCCCATGATTCAGTAGTTTGTAGAACCACTTTCAGCACTAATGGGTTTCTGTATGACTTCAGCTGTGTCTTGTGTGGTCATGTAGGAATGTTGGCCTACTCTTCTTTACAATGTTGCTTCTATTCATTGAAATTTGTGGGCATTCATTTATGCATGGCTCTCTGAAATCCTGCTGTGGTGAGGCCTTACATCAGGTTGAGTCAGCCATTCTGTTGCAGATTTTCTGATGTGATTGGATCATTGTCCTTTTGCATGCCTGTTGGTCAAAGTTTTAGCTGTCAGACAGATGTGTCACATCTGTCTCTAGAATACTTTGAATCGACCGTGAACTCTTGTTCACCAATGACTGAGGTGTTCAGGTCCTGTGGCTGCAAAGCAAGCACAAATCATCACACCTCCACCACTGTGCTTCACAGTTGGAGTGTTTGTGCAGATATGCTGCGTTTGGTTTTCTCCAAACATGATGCTGTGCATTACAGCAAAAGATTTTGGTCTAGTCTGTCCAAAACACACTGTTCTAAAAGTCTTGTGGTTTGCTCAGTTACAACTTTGCAAACCCTAACACGTGCTGCCACAGTCTCCTAAAACAGAATAAGCGCTCTCCTGCAGCGCTTTCAAACAAGCCATGAACTTTAACATGCTAATTGAGGTCTAATGAGTCTGAGATGTAGCTCTTGGGTTTTTAGCAATATCCCTTTGTGTTGCAACATCTGACAAACAGGGTGAATTTTCTGGGTTGTTCACTCCTGTGAAGATTGGCAGGGATCTGGAATGTTTTTCCACTTGTAAATAATCTTTCTCACTGTAGAATATAGGCTTCAAACTTATAACCCTTCTCACATTGATGGGGAGCACCTCTGCTTCTCTAAGATCACTTATGTTGTCTTTCCTACTTGGCATTTACCGTAGTTAACACACCTGAATGCTCCAGACCAGCAATGTCTTTTTGTAGAGATGCTCACGTCTACTGATGATCAGTTATTAAAGTGCATTGATTAGCAGCACCTGGCTGCTAGTTATCTTCCTATGGAAGCAGTAGGGCTGTTCTTACTTTTTAAACATGCTGATTCAGCATTTTGGCATCATTTTGTAACTAAAATAGTGACAGTGTAACAGTTGTGTTTACCTCATTTTAAAGACACGCCAAGTACCAGATTATTTTTATTATGGCCTGATGCATAAAACCTCACAATTTAAAGAGATTTGCACATTTTTACTATACATAAATATAAAGACCAACTATATAGCATTTTATGTTTCTTCCATGACATAGTAAAAATGTGAATGCCAAAACAAAAGTAAAATGTATAATTATTTCATTTTTACCTCTTGACCAGTATGATTTTTGAAAAACAGGGCTGCAGAAAGAGCCATCTCACACTGATCACAACAGCTGCCACCTCAATGGTTAGTGTAATACTCATGTAATAATTTGGTAATTACTCTGACCACAACTGCCTTCAAACCTTCAATTACACTAAACACTTGTGAAGTTCTCAAGACCATCTTTCACTATTACTACTGTTGACGAAATGTACCCACAAATATGCAAAGCCTTGCCAAAGTACACAGCGGTCTTTCATGGAAAAGTGTCGCAGTTTTCACGTATGAAAATGCCCTTTCCCAAATTTAGCACACAGCGGGAGATGATTTGCATCAGACGTGTTCACACTACAGTTAGTCGAGGGTGCTGTCTCAATCAAGCATGCACGAAGCCCAGGACTGGCTATAAATTTCCTCAGCCTGTCATTACCTGCTTTATTCTCACATTGGTGCAAATCAACACAATCTGACATCACATGATTTTTGCACCAGCGGTCTGGAAGGTTAAAGAAGGTTTAATATCCAACTGTGTCAGACATGTGTACTTGCATACACGTCCATTGGGTAATGTCTGGAAAACTTCAGGGCTGCAGTGCGTGTGTGGAAATGGCTTAAGTATCTCCAAGACCACAGTTTTCCATAATCACACACACTGAAAACTTTACCACACCATCTAAGCTGGTAAATGATCACAGGCCCATATTATTTTTTACTAAAATAGCTGTGTTTGTTCATTTCAACTCTTAGCTACCCTAAAAATTTTGCCTCGTAAATGACCAATTTTTTTTTTTTTTTTTTTTAAATGTAAATTTAATTTGACACACTTCCTGTGTTGAAATACCTGAAATACTCTACTTGCATACAGCACTTCCTAACTCATGACCCCCATCTAGTCAGTGATTGTATAAAAACAGTACAAAGGACATCCAGCAACTTTCCTCATACTGTCATGTGCACAGGCCGTCCTGGAGACCCACGTGCCTGACCGGACCTCTTGCGTAACTGCTTCTCTGATGTCAGCAGAAAAACACGACTCAAGCCCCACCAATGAAAATTCACCACTTGAACACCACGTGAAGCGATGGTGCCAAAGAGACAAGTTTTTTTTTTTAAGCACATCAGGTTAATTATTGAGTGATGTGCGGCAACCAGAACAAGGCAGACGTCACGTGACTCAAATAAATACAACTTTTTTTTTTTTTAAATTCCTTTCAAATAGATAAAACATCCATAAATAATACAGTAACTATTATTAAGTAAATAATGACACAAAAGATAAGATCTGAAGAATTTAAAAAAAAAAAAAAAAAAAAAAAAAAAAACAACCACACAAGTGGTTTAGTATTTCTCTCTTTGCAGGCAAAGTGTCTTACATGTGGAAACTTGGACCAGATAAAATACCAACGGTTAGATCCATTAATAATACAAACAACCACCGCAGGCAATCTGTAAACAATATTTACTCAATACCAAAATGACGCAATTCAAAACTTTTCGTTTGCTTGGTATGTATAAAATGCAAACTAACCGCTCAGGCAATGAAACACCTGAACTTCAGGTTCATTAACCATGTACATCAAGCGACAAGCATTTTTATAAACTCTAAACCCAAATGGAAGCTACATAAAAATCACTTTAACTACTACTTTGCAAAATAAGCACAAAAGCAGGACTTTAAGCAGTGTTTGAGTTTTTCTGTTCACAAAACAAACCCTCCAGATGTTCCCAAGAAACTGATTATTAACCAAAGCTGGCAGCCTTATTGTTAATCACCGTGTAGCAAAAGAACACTTTGTACCTGGAAGCTCAACAGGTATTCAAAACTCATTCCTGTAATGGGTTTGCTGTGCGGCTGTTTAGATTTCATTTACAGGTACCAACACCAGCTTTAAATAAATTAAGTAAATCACAATCCTCATTAATCCCAGAGTAAATGTGGTCACAGTTGCTCCAAGACAGAAAGAACAGTAACAAACATATTACAAAGTTACAAAATAGCTCTAATTATAAATATCCCACAAATTAAATATGTGGTTGACATTGAGGTGCCCCTCTGATCATACTGAAAATGTTTTATGGTTTTTAAATGACATTTTTAATTTTTAACATTTAAATATCAAACATCTAACACATGTAAAGCAGTTTGTTTTAGCCTTCCAAATAGCATGTGTGGAAGACTCATGAGAAACTTTGAACACTAATTGTGGTAATTGCAATTATGAAAATAATTTCTAGCTAAAGCACTACTGTGATCATTTAGTTGAAAAGTAATTTTAAAAAAATGATATTAAAAAAACACTTTGAAAAGCAGATAATTACTAAATACTAAGGGTCTTACCAATTTAAGAAAACCATCTTCTGATTGGCTGCAACTAACAAACAAAAGGTTTAAAACAGGAGGTGGGCGGAGTTTGTGACAACGAACTTCCTGTGATTACGAGGTTTATGCTCTGACCTCATTATCTGAGATCAGAGCACGCAGCTCATAGTCTTACACAGCACTTTACCAGCTTCACACGAAGTGTTGTGAGACAGCTGAGTCATACTTTACTACCACATGGGATTTGTGGTGAAGTCGCACATCTGACACAGAAGACTCACTGCTCTTCGTGTGCCTTTGTCCCTCCCTTGGAGCATAGATGGGCCATAACTAAGTTGATGTGTCAGCTGTGGTTGTGTTCTTTTATTTCAGGATATTTATTCATTTTAAATTTTCCTATACATTTGTGCAGCAGAACTTTTTACCAAAGAAATGATAGTCTTCCGACAGTCTTCTGTAACATGACTTATGTTACCCATGTTATTTATTCAATACAACTGTATAAAGTTCTACAGTATATGTTGCATATTCAGCTTCTCGGGGTGTGGCACAAAAAAAAAAAAAAAAAAAAAAAAAAAAAAAAAAAAAAAAAACAAAGAAACCCACATATACTACAACCTGACCTCATATTTTCAATAATACCCATATGCCCAAATAATAATAATAATAATAATAATAATAATAATAATCCATTTCACTTATTTTTCCATTCATTTGCTTTACTTTCATTACCTGCTAACAGACTGAGTGAATAAATGTGAAATAATGTTTCCTGGGGTGTTTGATTTATTTTATTGGAGGCATTATATTTATGGAGAGTGGTTTAGCTGCAGTTTCTGAAGCCAATTAGTGAGCCGGTCGTTGATATGCAAAACATATGTCATAAACCCACAACAGTGCTTGGGATCAGTCTTTGTGAAAAAAAGATCTGCACACCAAGTTTAACATCATTCCAACAGGGGGGAATAAAAAAGAAGAGAAGTTGCTTGCCAACCACAAAACTTTATCCGAGTTACTGAAATTATTTCTGCTCTCATGAATGCTCGTCAAGCCCAGACTCCCAGTGCGAGTTTCTCCCGGTCTTGTAAACCTCTGATTAGCTCTGCTCCTCACTCTTCTGTCTCACATTAGGCTTGGTTTCTGTCCCTTTATGCACCATACTCCCTTTCTCTCTCTGTCCAGACGTGACTGTGTTACCAACACACAAACCTCTGTTGTCCATCTCTCACGCCTCTTTTATTACTCCTCTGCAATACCCTCCAACTCAATTTGTGGATTCAAACCCCGTCTGACCCTCCGCTGGCCTCTGCTGTGCTCAGGCCAAAACAGGAAGAGGAAACAGACTGGTATCAGTGGAGGAAGCTGCTTGCCATCATGTTTGTAGCATAGCTTGGGTAAGCTGATACCAGTGTCTATGTACACTGAGCTGATTTCATCTGAATTATTATCGTCACTGGTATTCTTTAATGAAAACTCATCACTCCTCCCCTCATTCACTCCCTCAGGTCCTCGTAATTCCTACCATCAAGTCTCAAGTCCTTATTTGCTTCCTGGAGTCTTGACTCACTTCAGTATTTGTAAACCAAACACCTGGATGTTTTAATTGATAAAGAAAAGCATTATGAAAATGAGCCCATTATAAAGGAGACAATTTACAGTGTGGAGCTGAAGATACTGCAGCTGAATGCCTGCAGTAAGGACAACAGCTTTAAGCACTAAAAGTTAACACGTATAATAGCTTTATTATTATTTTCAACACACTTGGTAGCAAGTATTTTCCCTCTCTTCATATCATTCTTCTAACTTAGTAATCCAGCAATAAGAGCTCAGTAGGGGATATAGCATCTGCTGAGGGACTCTTTGTTCTTGTCGCGTAGGATAACTTCTTGCTTGGTGTATCCTTCGGGTGTGAATGAATTTTGGGATCACATGCCTCCCTCATGGTACTTCAATACACATAATTATCAACAACTTTATCCAGTGGTCACTTCGTAAACTGTTCACCATGTCTGTACTGGATATTTACATTTTTACTTTTTAATATTTATTAGTATTTATCATATGCCATTTAGAGACCAACTAATATATCAGCCAGGCTGATATTTACTATTTGCCAATATGTTGTATCCACATTTATAACAGCTAAAGGACAATTTTAAAAAGTGAAGAGACGGGACGCCGTCGCCATGTTATGATTGTTGATGCTGCATAGTCGTCTACCGGAGCCCGCTCTGCATCTTCCCTGTTGGGAGCACACGCGTTCCGAATGCCACAAATGACAAGCAGCGCGTAAATGAGCAATTTGAGCATTGTTGTGACAATAAACCAAGTGTATTTTTAAAATGCACTGTTGCATCTTAATAAGGGCTTATAGTTACACATAAATATTAGGGAAATCTGTCTATGTTCCTTATACGCAAAGAAAGAAAAAAAAATGTTGGTCGATATCAGAGTTTCAAATCGTAAAGTATTAGTATCCAGTCGGACTCTTTTACCATTACAACATAACTGTGTGATATTGGGTTGATCTAAGATTACGACAAGTTTAATTAACTCGCTTCTAACTGAACAACCGACACTGTCAGAAGTTTCATTTTAAACATTTTAAACAGTGTTTAAGTTGTGGTTTTCAGCACAGTGTTAACAACGCAACTTCAAAACACAAGAGAACCATCTGAGTACAGCACTGCAAAAAACAGCATTAAACATTAGCTTGGGGCTAAACACATTCAGAGCTACTAATATAAACACTTTAATAATGCAGAAAACAATCTAATAAAACAAACAAGTTATGAGGAACGCAAAAAGAAAAATTTACTCTAATTATTGCTTTACCAGCCTATCATCTCCAAACATCAGGTAATCATGGCTCATCCGTTTACCGTCACACTGCTAAGGTAAGTAAAACTAACAAAACTGAGTTCCAGCTTATCAGACTGTGAAAAATGTAAGATTACACTTAGCACTGTGAATTAGGCCACTGAACACGTTACACCCTGTGCCACACCTTACAAAAAATAAAATAGCTCCCATCATGACATGACTTTCAGTGAATTAATCCTCAGTCCACAGACTCACGATAAAGATGATCCAGATAAGGTGGAGCATCTTTATCTGAATCTATTTTAAGCTTGGCGTTCCAAGATTTCCTGCAGACACTTCCACCCCTGTTATTGACCGTTTAGCTAAAAACGGACTTTAGTCAGACAACGTACATTGAGAAGTAACCAGGCTTTCCTAATTGGCTTACTCCCTCCAAATATCTTTAACATTACAGTTTTGATAAGGCACAAGGGCTTGACCTGTGTGCTTGATAATGGAATTCACTGAACTGACAATACATCTCAAATTAGCCTTTACTGATAACAAGCTATTTACAGGGATTCGTCTCAATGCAGAAGAAAGTGCAAAAGCCTTTGAAACAGCTGCCACACTTTGATCAGACTATAAAAGTCTCCAATAAAAAGAGAGACAAATTAAAACGGCTCTGTGGGTTCACAAAGGCAGACTAAACAATGTAAACTTCAAGTTAAAAAACACAATATTAAAGCCAGAGGACAGATGAAAGAAGCCGAACTCTGCTGTTTTGTTTTTTGTTTTTGGGGGGGGGGTAAGCGAGTGTGCCTTCTGAGAACTATTCATAGAAGCAATACTGTCATAATTAGAGGTCATTATTGAACTGGTGGAGTAGAAACTGCACCTAGTCTCTCTTCTACTTCATGTATGTCACTCAGATGGTGACACTAGTTTCTCCAAACACTCTCAGAAGTCCATTTCTCTACCATACTCGGGTGGGCCACTGCCACACCTTAGCAGCTAGCTCTTTATTTTAGACGCCTGAGAGGACAGTGTTACATGTGATCAGTCAAAAACTTCAGACCCAGTTCCACCATCCTAAACTACAACTGGTGAAGGCAGCTCTTCTGCTTGCAGGTTAAGGGTGAGCTGGAGGGCCTCTACGCCTACAGGCCGCAACAGGAGAACTGGCACAACAACGACTACCATCACCAGCTGCAGTCTTTAATTGTACTTCTATCATCACCTATTGAATTTTAATCATGTGTGCTATGGTTCCTTTTTTTTTTTTTTTTTTTTTTTTTTTTAAAAGCACCAATTCTAATTCTACGTTTATCCCGTTTCATTTCTGGCCCCCAATGTCAGACCTTGTTTGGATTTAGTGCATAAGTTTAACTGTCAAAGTCCCCGCTTTGCTGGAGACAGTTTAAAATAGACCATGAAGTAAAATGAGTTTGACGTTCCCATGTACAAAATACTTAGATCTTACGTGGGTCAGACCAGTAAAATCTTTTCTGTCAGCATAAAGTTTAACTGCATATATATTTTAATATGAGGGGGGAGGTGTCATTTCAAAATTTCATCTCAGTGTTAAAAAATATGAAATTTCTACAATAGATTTTATTTTGCTTTTGAAAAAATAAAATTAAATAAAATGACAAAACAGGAGTTTTCCATTATTTGATATTGATGTGGTGTGAATGTCTTTATCAGTAGTAAGCTGAGTCTAAAATTTATGTCTAAAATTTTCTAAACCCTGTCCAGTGGGTCAGACTGGAGTCTTTGTTGGGGCAATTCTGGGCTGCTGCCTGTTTGACACCCGTGGTTTAAAGAACATTAGCCAACATCCTGGTTAATGCTAACTGAACTGCTTGGAGAATGTCACTACTCAGCTGCAATGTTGATCCTGGACCAAAGTTCCTATTATGAAGTAGGAACAACACTAACATGGGGCTCTCACATTGTGCTGGTTATAGTAGTAGTAGTCGTATTACCACCAGCTCTTGACTTCTGATCCTATTTTTGGGCCATAAATACCCAATGCGCTGGTTAGCATGTAATGTTTTAAAAAGATGCTTCCATATATGAGTCTTACTGAACTCCATTTACTCTGTCAGCATACTGATTAACATCTGGGGCAGACCTGACTCCACTAAGTTGAGAAAGGCTGACTTACTGCAAGACAGAATGCTGATGGAGGATCTTTACAATCACTCAGCCCATATTTTCAGTCGCTGCTGTGCTAAGATCAGTGAAATGATGTCCCTTAATTCAGCGAGAACCAGAAAACACAAGTGCAAAGACTGCATAAACCTGATCTTACAATGAAAGAGAAACTAAAAGTTTCAGTATGATTTGATGTGGCTTTGCAAACTATAGATGTTTTGTGGGAATCTCTTTAGGTAGATTCGAGCAAACACGCTGTCTCATATAGCAGCTGCGCTTCACATCGAGTAAACACCATGTATGGAGGGAAAAGGTTGTGTAACACACCAGACTACAAGATGTGATCTTCCACTTTTAAAACCAAAATGGGCACTACTGCCTCTATGTACGTCTGTCTGTCCGCATCTTGTTTGAATAAAGTCTTAGCTTCCACTCAGCATTGTTTGGCTGATGACTGACAGGTCACCTGATTATTTACTAAGCTTGAGTTTACAGCGGTGACCTGTCTGTGTGTGCGCGCATGGTGGCAGAGGCACTCTTTCATGTGAGTGAACACCGAACTGGTAAAGCTGCAGAAAGCGGCCATTTGTGGTGTTGCCAAAACAAAAAAAGGAAAAGTTATTTATCTGACATGATATCACTCCAAGGAAACCGGGATTTAAGGTGGACCTGGAAAGGCTTTTAATCTGACTACTATTACAGATGTCTCAACCAGCTGTACGTCATTTCCTTTACTTTTCATCAGAGGCCAAAGGGCCGCAGCCATAATGTACACACAACAGCGCGGTCTTCTTGCTCTGACTTGTTTTCTGTCCACTTTCCTAACACTGGCTTTATCTGTGCTGCTGCTCATAAGCAGCTTACTGCGTAGGCTCGGAGTTCAGGAGTTGCAAAACTTTTCTTTTCCTTTTTTCCCCCACATGACTGCACAGGGGTATTTAAAAAAAAAATTAATATATTTATATATATATATATATAATAAATAAGCAACTTACCCCTCTCTCCCGCGGCTTTATTTCCCTCTTCATCCCGGCTCACTTGGGTGATTACAGAGGACGGATTGTCCATCACATCCAGGTCTGGTCCAGAGTGCCAACTTCACACTTTAAAGTTAGAGATAGTCCGCCGACTCGGTGCTGCATTAACCCAACTTAACGTGAGCGAAAACAACACTGAAACGCCCCGGGAAACATCGCAACAAGTCACCTACAGTGCGCCCATTACTCTTCGGATCCGTGTGTCCGCTCGGATACGCGCTCAAGTTTGACGTGTGGAAGTTTTAAGAGGTTTGTCTAGGAGTTGGCAACTTTGATTCAATATGGTGCTCAACTCCGCTTGCAATTTCAAGATACAAACATGGAGGTTTCAAGGCTTCCCATTTCACTTAAAGTGGCGCAGTAAGGGCACGGCTCTGTGCAGCGCTCCCCCTGCCGGCCTCTGTCCCTTTGACGACGGTCCCTTAGAGTGGCCCGAAACAAAGTTACTCAGGAGTTAGCTAAGCTAGCCGCTAGCTACTACGGACTTACTTTAGACAAACACTATCATTAGATAGTGCCCCTGCTCACTTTGCATGGCTAACGACCTTAAACATGTCGCCTACAAAGCACTTTATTATTCGGCTATAACATTAAAAGATTTAAAAAAAAAAAACCCACATTAAATAATTAAACCCTGCAGATTTGACTCAAACTTTTACCAAAGTGTCTTCAGATACTTTGTAACACCTTAAATGCCGCACTAGCCGCTGGTAGATTTGCGTGTATGCTGTGTGGGTGTACCTTCGTCATGTAATGACCGCTGTTTGTATATATATATATATATATATATATATATATATATATATATATATATATAAAAACTTGCACAATCAAGAGCAAAAATTTTTCTCCCCCCACCCCCTTTTTTTTTTTTTAACTTTTTGGAACTAGCAACAACAGAAGAAACGCCCAGTTTGGGTCCCCTTGAAACTGCCTATAGACAGGGAGTGTCGCGCAAGTGTCGTCTCCGTTTTCTCCGATTCCGCGAAGAGAAGTATGTCTGATCACATATATACAGTTTGGTCTTGCAAAATTAAAATAATAAAATAAAACTATTATGTTTGACCAATTTCCATTTTGAGAATTTTTTTTTAAACCAGTAGAAATAAACTTAAAGTAATAGTCAGTCATATTTTGAGTCTGGTTAAAAAAATAAAATAAAAATAATATTGTACTCATAAACAGTGTTGGGGTCATTACTGAAAGTAACATGTTATACCATCCTGAGAACCAAGGAAAATAATCTTCCCATTGAACTGTATTTTGTGATTCTTTCTCTTTGAAGGTAATAGAGGCCACCTAAACACGAGATATCAGTGGTAAGCCCAGGATGTCCTCCATTTAGTACATCAGGGCTAAGTGTAGTAGCTTAAATAAGTCAAAACATAGAGACCAAAAACAAATGTCGATTACAGAGAACATAAACAAATAGGCTGGTTCTCAAGAGGATAAATTACTTGTTAATTTTCTTACCTTACCATATGTACCTTATATAGTGACTCTTGTCTTTTTGTGCAATAAAAATAAAAGTAACATTCATAGCTCCACTCCTAAAATGTTATAGACCACTCAAGCATTTTCCTGAAATCAACTGATTGTAGTGCAACTGCGCTTAATAGCTATGCTAAACAGCCAGCTGACAGCAAGAAACGCTAGGGTGACTTTGGCATTAGTCACTTTGCTAGATGAGCGGGGGTGTCCAAATCCAGCAGTGTTGGGAAGGTTACTTTTAAAATGTATTCCATTACAGAATACAGAATACATGCCCCAAAATGTATTCTGTAACGTATTCCGTTACGTTACTCAATGACAGTAACGTATTCTGAATACTTTGGATTACTTAATATATTATCATGCTTTTTACAACAATGTGAATGTACTATTGCTGTGTGATTTATTACTGTTACTGAAGGTCCGCGACTCCGAACTGTAGTAAAGGGACCTCTGACTAATACGGCGGGGTCCCTGTCGGCTCGTAGCCGAAAAATAGCTTTACTTTGTTGTGTGGGTCAACTTTTCTTGCGAGAGACAGAGAGAGGCGTTGAAAGACTGCTCCAACGGAACTTATTGTTTTTGGAGGAAAACACGAACACAGTGTACAGTCGAGTCTTAATAGCTTACTTACAACTGGGCTTGTCAGGCACTCTTCTTGGCTGAAGTGGTTATTATTATATTTACATGCTTCCAGCTCCCGTTTTTCCTCGATGACAACTCGTACCTGTCCACTCCCCTTTTTCTCCCTCCTCGCGCTCACAGACCCATAACGTGTATGGCAGTCCATTCTCCCTGCAACACGGACTACACTGCCCATGATGCTACATTCTTTAGAGCTATGCTTGTAGCATTCTGCCTGTTAGCTTAGCACAACAACAACAACAACGAAAAGGCGCTCTCTCACCCAGGAAACACACAGTCGCAGAGAGAGAGAGACCCTGTAACCATGGCAACCGTAACGCTGCCGCCTGGAACAACAGAACGTAGCTGTCAAACAAAACCCAAACAGTCCTGACCTGCGACAAAATGAAACAGGAAAGTACTGCAGTGTAATCCATTTATTTCAACAAAGTAACTGTATTCTAAATACCACCTTTTTAAACGGTAACTGTAACGGAATACAGTTACTCATATTTTGTATTTTAAATGCGTAACGGCGGTACATGTATTCCGTTACTCCCCAACACTGAAATCCAGGCCTTAAGGGCCAGTGCCCTGCGGGGGGTCAACACACCTGAATCAAATGATTAGTTCATTACCAGGCCTCGGGAGAACTTCAAGGCATGTTGCGGAAGTAATTTAGCCATTTAAATCAGCTGTGATGGATCAAGGACACATCTAAAGCCTGCAGGAAACTTGTTGGACACCCCTGAGTTAGGGTTTCTGAGGTGACTTGGAGATAAAACATAACATACTGCAAAATATTTAATTGGCGTATATTTTTTATTATCTTTATTACTAAATGTTGATGTTATTCAAATATGTTAAAAGATAGTGTGTACAGAATTTTTTTTTTTTTACACAAACAGTAGAAGCACACCAGCCACCCATGGCTGTTCTGGGGTACCGTCTGGATTTAACGTTGTCTGATCTCTCTCGGCTGACTAAAACACGTTTGTCCTACGGTGACCACCACAGCTTGGATTATGTATGTGAATTGGTAGTGGAAAGACAACAGAATTCAGTTGACTTAAACTGCAGTCTACTGACATCTAGTGGTGAGATTTTACACACTCTACCTTTAAAACACATACTTGGGCAAGGGATGTCAAAAACCCATTGTATTTCAAGACCCACATAAACACTTTAAACTTAAATTAGTTTAAAGTGTTATGTTTGTATTTCAATACATATTTTGTGCATTTTTAATCTTGCATTGAAATATCCCTAATATTGTATTTTTTAGGAATTTTAGGAATGCATATGTTGTCTTTTTTTCCAATGATGGCATAATAAAATAGCCACTAAGACTTCCTTGTTTCTTGCCACCCATGTAAAACTGGCATTGTTCTTTCAATTGCAGGAAAACAAGTTAAGGAAATGAACACTTAAAAGTTTGAACTCATGGCTTCAGTCATATTTGTTGTGCTCAACTGCACTCCCCAGGGGATCATCAACAAGAAGTGAATTGTTTGCCTAGTTTTACATGCCCATTATCTGTATAAATTTTAAAAAACAAACAAAAAGAAACAAAAACAAAGTGTAAGTGTGAACCTAAAACAGCATCCTACACATACAAGAAAACAGTTAATATTCCCAATTGTATCAATAGTTTATTACATACCATCTCATAAAAACATTTTCAACTTTTTCCACATATAAACACCGCAAATTGGTACATTTACAAATCTTCAACCATCCAAATTCATACAAAAAAGGAACACTGTGATAGAGCAATACACAAGACAGTCTATTATTACAATGACGGCATGTACTGTGTGTATGTATGCATGTATAAACCTCGGCATGTAAGAATCTCTATGTGCGTTTGGCTATAAAGTCCAGATATTGTGATCAAATATTTACTTTGATCAAATGTGGATTAAAACCAGTGGAGACACATATACAAGTTAAACATTTTGAATGTCAACCTGATTTAGGCACTGGTGACAGGCTGATTAGGAATGAGGTAACCTGATCAGCCATTGGGTAATACTGACACCACAGTAATTTACCAGTGTGTGACTTCTCAGAATAAAATGTTATCTACATTAAGGACCTTTTTCCATCGCTGTATTACAGTTAAAAGTTAAGTTTTAACCACAGAACAAGAAATTGTACTAGATATTCCTAACTCACCCTAAATCAATTCATGTTTACTGTATGACACAAACCACAAAGACACCCCTTATTTTTAGTTTTTCTTTTTTCCTTTTTTTTTGTCGCCATGATGCTAGTTTCAAAAAAAGTGAGTCAAAAATGGTCATGCACACACTCACACAGGCGCGCACACACTCACACATACGCACATGCAAATAAATTAACATGGAAAAAAGTAAACAATTTCCAAATGACAAAAAAAAAAGAAAAGAAAACCAAACCCAAAACATCTTTTTGGTTGGGTTTTAAAATGTGTGGCTAAATGCAAAAAATACATAAGATAGCAGCTTAAATCATGGTACATTCACATGAGTTGTTTACTACTACTAATCTTAGTGGCATAAACAAGGTAAAAGTATTCATGGTACACATGTTCCAGGCTGATCGTGCAGAGTGGAGACCGAGGCTAAACTGAATATTGATGTGCAATTTCGGAAACCACAATGTGACTGAGAAACTGTGCAATCAAAGAAAAGAAATCCCGTGTCCTTCTTGTGAATTAGCAGTTTGCACGTCGTGGATTCACATCACAGCGGTCGGCTTCTCCTTCACTGGGATTTTCTTTAATGTAAGAATCCCGCTGTTGTTGAATCGAGGCTGTCTGCTTCGGTTACAGCGGTGGTTCACGGAGGACGTATTAAGATGCAACGAGCTCCGATTTTTTATTTCAGTGTGGCTTCTTTACTGTCACCTCACTTTGGGCTAGGAACATGCGGAGAAGTCCCAGATGCCGGGGACTGAGGGGAGCTCTGGTAGGTCCGCAACAGCACTTTGTGCTTGGTGGCTTCCTCTGTGCGACGGCTTTGTTGTTCCACCAGGAATTCTTTAAGTCGGCTGGAGGCGAAGGTGAGAGTCTGTCTCCTGAGCTTCATCAGGTAGGAGTCCTGCAGCCAGGCATGTGTGAAGCAATCTTTTGTAGTCGGGCGGGCCCTAAAAACATATTAGGTAGCATTTGATATTGTTCTTGTTTAAAAAAAAAAACTTACAATCAACTTTTTTAAAATGATAATCACCATGGGTAACTGCTCAACATCTTCTTGAGAAATGCAGAGGCACTTTGAGACACATTTGGGTACAGTTTCGTTGGGTCAAACTTGGCCATCAGGATTTTGGATTCAACATGCTGAGGGTCCTTATCTTCAAAGGGGAGGTGACCACTAAGCCTGGTTGAAGAGACACAGAAAAAATAAACAGTCAGGTTGCTTATTCCAAAATGTAAATATGCAAAACATCGTATTTGTTTGACTGAATTTAAATACAATTCATCCTATTCACTCTGGCGTTAAGGGTAAAGGTCATTAGTGGCACGAAGCAAAAAGAAAACTTACATAATGTAGGTGACAATGCCAACAGTCCAAATATCTGCAGGAGGACCAACCACTTCGCCTTTCACCATCTCAGGAGCTTGGATCACATTTATCAGAGGATGAAAATTTAGAAAAGCAGAAGATTTTCAGATTTAGTAGAAAATCCTTCCATCAAAAATATTAAGCATGTAGAGTCTGCATCTCTTGATCCTTACCCATGTACTCCAGCGTTCCTGGTCCTGATTCCTGCTGCTTGAGGCTGAGGGGGTTGAAGGTCTGCGCGCTCCCAAAGTCCACAATCTTGATGGCGTTGAGGTTGGTCACCATGATGTTGTCAGGCTTGAGGTCCAGATGGAGGATGCGACGGTTGTGGAGGTACTCGACCCCCTGGACAATCTGGATCAGGTATCCCACCACATCGTCTTCAGAGTAACGAAACCTTTTTGTCAGTGAAAGAGGGGGTTCACATGTGATTATAGGACACAGACAGGGAGAGTTCAAGCAGCATATCCTGAATAAATTAATGCTAATTTAAATTTAAAGTGTTGAGAGATTGATGAAAGACTGATTCATTGCCAGCCTACATCACCTGAGAGCTCAGCTGATACACTTTTATGCAATCAATCTCATTTAGGGCATATTCATTTTATATCTTCAAGCCACTTTGCAACCCACTCCATTCCTAGCTTATCTCTGCTGCTCCCAAATACAGCCATGGTGTGAAATACAACTTAAAGCAGAATCAAATAACAACCTCCTTTTCAACCTTAATGACTCCAAGTAAGAATCTTCTTTTTAGACTCCTGCTATGCAGGTTTGTCTGAGTTTGTGTGTCAGTGTGAGTCAACATATCCACCATCCTACCTGTCTATAAGGCTGTATAGCAGCTCTTTGCCAGTGCAGTACTCTGCCACCAGCACCAGGTAGCGTGGTGTGATGTAGGCTTCGTGGAGACCCATGACTTTTTCATTGTGAAGAGATTTCAGGATTTCGTACTCCTTCAGGATCTCCTGCTTGTTCTCTTGAATGTAGGGAATGATCTTTGCCATGTAGATTTTACCCGTCGCATTCTCTCTGCACTCTCGGACGACTCCAAACCGACCCCTGCCAATGATAAGTCCTGATTACTTTGCACAACGCAAATAAAAGCTTGACCATGTGAATAGATTTTTTCTCAAGTTATAACTTTCAGAGTAACGCCAAACAAATATAAATTTAACAGCAGTCTCAACATCTCTTTGATTCACCAGCTTCTGAATTTCTTGTTATTCTAACTCTGATGTTTTTTTTGCAAGATTCATGTCTTTTTTCCCCAAAAGGACAATATCTATCTCACCTCGCTTTCTCATCTAGGAAAGTGTACGGTTTCTGTGGAACTCCCTGTCGTAGAGCAGTAGAGGGTGTAGCACGTCCCGATGGGGTGCCTCTGGCGGGGGTACTGGCTCCATCACCGATGGGACTCAAGCTGGAGGTCTGTAGTACTTGTGGGGTAAAGGACACCGGAGTTGGAGCCACACGAGCAGTAGCAGTGATCATGGGGACATATGTGGGTACTGAGGCCACGGTTGGTTTTGTGGGGGTTGAAGGTGGGGTTACAAGAGAAGGTGGGGGTAATACAGCTGCAGTCTGTGTCATAGGAGTCACCACATTTACTGGACTCTGAGGTTTGGGGAGGACAAAGGGAGAGGTTGCTTTGGAGGTGGATGATGAAGGGAGAGTGGGGCTTATTTTTTGTGTGTCATCCACTGTTGCACCTGCAGATGGCAACAAAGGGTTTGTTGAAGGTCCAGAAGGCAAGGAGGTTAGAGGGGTAGGCGTCACCACAATTTTAGATGATGGAGATGCAGATTGAAGAGAGGATGCATCAGTGAGGGCTTCATGTTTTGGAGTAGAGGAAGTGGAGGTGATGGTGGAGACCGTTGATCTGGGAACGCTATTTTGGACTGGTTTGTGTGAAGGGAATGTCACTGAGGAGGTAATCACAGGCGTAGGTGGGGTTGGGGCTGTCTTTACAACAGCAACGGTAGGTGAAGGTCCTCCAACTGTGAAAATAGTTGAAGGTTAAATACATCATTTATTTACTCAGTATATTAGCTGCTTTTACCAAACTCCAGTTTTTAAACATGTTGTTTGTTGCGTAGCTTTCTTACATTGGTTTGTGTTTGGTTTGAGACAATGTATGTGGTCTGGATGCATTTCATACTATGCCGTGGCACTACCAGTTAATGAAAATGCAGGATTTTCATGATTTTGTTATAGACTGTATATAAAAAATGGAAGGAGCTGCCACAAGTTAGCATTTTGACCTTCAAAGTCTTGCTTAGTTTTAAACCAGATATTATAGAAAAGACTGGATCTGACTGAAAAGCATCGGATATTGATCCTAGGGTAGCATCTTGTCAATGACAGACTTACCAGGTCTAAAATCAAGATAAAGACCCCCCAAAAGAACCCCCCAAAATCAGACAACTACCTTTGAGCAAGTACTTGGTGATGGTGGAAAGGAAAAACTCCCTTTTAAGAGGTAGAAACCTCCAGCACAAACAGACTCAGGGACAGCTACGTGGCAATTAAGTCCATTAACCCATTAACAAAGAGTCATATATCAAGTATGGTCATTAATATGGTCACTAAAAAGAGAAGGGGTTTCCCTTTGCTGGCTATTGGAGGGAATGCAGTTCACTTGTAAGACCTTACTAATATTGTGACACACGATGGGATTTAATTGATAGCTTGTGCTTTGGTGTGATGCTTTTAGAACAGTTTTGTTTTTCCAGCTCTGTGCAGCGTTTTGTCCATGTATGCTCGCTCTTTGACAGGCAGTATTATACCTGTGGGCGCCATGCTAACTGGGCTACAACAGTTGCTGTACGGCCCCTGTCCAGCCTTGTTCACACAGGCCACGCGGAACTTGAAGGTGCCACCTGGTGGCAGGTCTGTGACATTGTAGTAGCAGTCGGCAATTCCAGTGGCTACAGTTAACCAGTTCGAATCACCTGCAGGACAGAAAGGAAATAAAGAGCATAAGATGTTGCTATAAGTTGATATGAAACTAAATACTGAATTTTGATTGGTATCAAATTTACATATTGTACGAATGATTCTAGGTATAAAAATGCTTGGTTTATTATTAGAAAACAAAGGTGAATACATTAATGCAACATTTTTCTATTTTGTCCTCTTTGAACGGAAAAACAACCAAAGAAAAAAGAAGTAGTTGAATTAATATAACACCAGATGGCAGCATTGATCAACACATAAAGTAGTGATTTTGTGAATAAGAAGCCTGTGTTCAGTTTGCCTCCTGAAAAATAATCTGTCATTACATCTCGTTTTCTGTAAAAGCACGGCGAATCAGACCTGAATTAAAATGTAAATTAGGTAGTGGCACAGTGTTTTGTGCGAACGTACATTAATTCTCCCTGCCAAAGATTACTTTCTTTTTTGATCAATGATCAGTTAAAAATTCAGAATCTACTCCCTTCTTCATCTGCCAAATGATGATTCATTGGCCATAATGAAAAAAAATTCTGACAGCAGCTCTAGTACACTCACTATTCCCTCGTGGACTGAGTCACTTTCTCCATCTAAATGGTGCCTGTAGATTTGCAAACTATCATCTCTGGAGGATTCTCCTCACTGGGTTAAAAACCTTACAAAAGTTACCTCTTAGGAACTTAAAACGTAGAGTTAAATTATTTTATCCTGATGTGAAAGGCCATAATGACATAGTACACAAAGGGATTTTTTTTTTAAAACAAACAATGTGAACAAAGTGAACAATGATCTCCTCTAATCAGAAGTATTTTTAAGGAGAGAAACTTATAGAATAATAACTCACCCTCTGTTTTTCTTTCCAGAATGTAGCTGCATGGAGATTTTGTCTCAGATGGCTTCCACAGCACCAGGGCTGTGTTGTTATAAGTCTGAGGAACTTCAGGGGTCCCTGGTCGTTTGGGGACACCTTCATTGGATGAAGATTGAAAAAAGAGTTGGAATTTAAGGAAAGAGGAAAACAACAAGTAATGTAAGTATACACTGTAAGGACTGCCAATGATCTTAGTAAGGATTCACAAATACCTACACATAAGAAATTGCAGGGAAATCTATTTGTGTTTAAAAGAAGAAGAAAAAATATTGACCAATATACTGAATTTTTAAATCACTAAATATCGGTATCAGTCTTACAAATCGTATATCAGCAGGCAGTACCAACAGACTAATGAACTGAGATGAACTGAACTAACTAAAGAAATGAGCCTTTCAAGCACTCAAGGTGGGCAATGTTGAAACTACATGGGAGGCATAAGCAAGAATGATATTCTGGGGCCTTTACAGTAAATATTCTTACTTACTTACCAAATATCAGTTTTAAGCTACCATATTTCTATAGATATATCATTTTAGTACCTAAACTGTTATCGTTTTGTTGCCTAACTATAGTAGCTTGCAAATAAATACCTACCATTAGCTTTTAAAAGCTAAATATACATAGAATGCTAAAATCCTAACGTGATATTGAAAAATCGATGGTTTTAGCTAAAGGCATATTGCATGACTTCCAGTGGACTTGGATTTTGGAGTATGTCACATTGTCTCTACAGAAGCCTTTTTGGTGGCCAAACTATAGGACTATCATCACTTGCTGTATGTGGGAAAAAATATTTTTAACTACCATAGCTACTACTGATCATTTTAATTCCATATAGCAAGACATATGATTTCACAGGTCTGATCCGAGTAGGCTCTTTTAGTTGTTTGTGATTTTACAAGTTTGTGAGTCTTATTTGTCTGAATAAATATATGTGAGCAACTTTCAGTTGTGTTCAAACCTTGGTAAAAGGCGCTACCTGGTGCTAACAGTGCTAATCCTTGGTGTTATTGCTGTTCGATTGTTAATCATCACTCACGGGTGGATGTTTTTTTTTCATTGCACTTTACTGCCTTTTGTGTTTGATATTCAATGCTAAAATGTTTTCATGTTCGATTATTGTTACTTTCTTTTTCTATAAACTGTAGATTTCCTCTGCCATGTTTAATCTTCATCATGGTTGTTGTTTAGTTTATATTAGATTTATGTAACAGATCTGATCACTGACTTATATGAAAATATAAAACAATTCAATTTAATGTTTGAGTTGCAATGAAATGAAACCAAACATGACAGGATAATTTGGTGCTCTATTTTCACAAAACATTTCCTTTTATGATGGCCCACTAGCAAGACAATGGAAGGGAGATAAGCTGTCTCAAGTAATACTACACGGCCAAATCTGTAGGAAAACATTCAAAAGCAATCGACTGCACCTGACATCTCAAGAAATATACTTTCCACCAAAGCCCCAAAAGTCTCATTTTTTTCTGTTGCATTTGTAAGCAGACTGCTGCTCTTAATATAGCCTCTTTGTGCAAAGGCATGATTGAAGTTTAGAGTATGCCCTGCCCCAGTTGGTTTTGATCATCATGTACAAAACTGCAGGGAATACGGTATCATTTACTTTTAATAGGTGATAATTATGAGAAAATCCCAAAAATCCATTAAGTTAATCTACTGTAAAATGAATCCATTGGCAATAATGTTCATTTTAGTGTTATTATTCATACCATTCTCAGTGCAATTAAAATTCAATAATGTAAAATGCATCACATTATGAAAATTACTGTATGTCTGGCAGGAAAATGAGCAGCTCTTCCTCTGTGAAGAGTGCTACGTTCATGTTCTGTTGCTACTGCAATGTATGGGGCTGGAAATGGTGTACTGGAAAACTGCAGTTCCTCAAATGACCACTTGAGACATTGCTCCAAAAATAAGATCCCCACACACTACCATCTAAAAATGTTCACCTTTGCAACTTCTGCAACTTCTAATCAATATATTTAACAGACAGGTACAAAAAACATTTTTAGTCTTTATTGCTAACGTCCCCACTCATGACAATTGCAGGAGAGGGTGGAGAAATATATGTATTTTTTCCATTCTATAAAACAAAAATTTAACTAAAACGTAAATAGTTATGGAATGTTATGGAACAGACAAGTGACTTACAAGCTATGGAAAGAGTACAGGAGGTAGTAATAGTAGCTATGGGGTTGGATGCTACACATTCGTAAACCCCGGCGTCTTTATAGGTGGACTTTCTGATCATTACAAGCTGTCTTCCATCTGGGTGGGAGATTAGGTTGACTCTGTCATCCACCTCCAGTGGTTTCCGATCTAGAATACACAAAAGCATTAACGAATTATCTCCACTATTTACATTATTTTGATAATTGATAAAGCTACCTTTAATCCATGTAATTTGTGGTTGTGGGCTACCAGCTGGAAGGCAGCTAAGAGTGACAGGTTCCCCCTCCAGCAGGACGTGGTCTTTCAATTTGATGTGAAACACTGGAGCAAAATCTGAAGCAGAGCGGACAAACTGTTGGCTTTTTGCCTCTTCTTTGGGGACGCTTGAGGGCAAATCAGATTGGGAAGGCGTTTTGTCTTTCTTGCCCCTTGTCAAACCCCACCTGTCCCACCGTGACCTTCTCTCACTCTCAGAATGGATGCTAGAAGTGGATTCAACTGATTCCTTAGACCCTGAGGCGCCAGTTTGTTTTGCTAGCTGATTCTCAGGGATTCCCATTCCTTTGAGTCCGCGGCCCTCAGACTGAGAGTGACGGTGGCGGGTAAACAGGGGTGTGCGCTTTCCCTCTGAATCTCCTTTTCTCTCTTCAGACTGACTGCGTATTTTTGCAGATATTCCTGCCACTTTGTTCTCAAACCTCTGTTTCATTGCCAGGACAGGAGAGTCTGTGACCTTGTGTAAATCCCCTTGAGCCAGCTCTTTCTCTGTGTCTTTATTGTTCCTCTCCTCTGACTGAGTCCTTAGTTTGGCAGAGATTCCTGCCACTTTGGACTCAAACTTACGCCTCATGGCAGATACAGACGACTCCTCAGCTTTTCCTCGCTCCCTGTCATCCACATTCTTCTGTGTCCCTCCACCATTCAGTTCCTTTGTATCCAAAGACTTACTGCGGCCAACAGCCCAAGACACTCTCTTGTTTTTAGCCGTTTCCTGCACATTGGATTGCTTATCTTCTTGTGATTTCTGAACTTTCTTCTCAGTGGATGGTGACCTCTTGGCCCGCAAGGAAAACCTTCCAATTAAACCAAGGCCTGTTTCTTGGTCATCTCTTCTTAAATCTTGAACAGATTTCGATTTCTCCTTAAGTCCTGATGATACCATTTCTAGAGGCGCCCCTCTTGGTGCAGGCCTATAAATCTCTTCAGCCCCCTCATTTGCTTTTCTACTTAATACAGGCGATTTCTCCTCTGATTTGTTTCTGGTGAGTTTTTTGAGGCCACGGGTCAAAGACGATTCTCGCTTTTTAAACCTCGCTTCAAAGAGCTCCTCTGAGTCAATGTCTTTGATGTCTGTTCTGAGAATAAGCTGGCGAGGGATGGAAGGAAGGTCTGGGTTTGATGAAGAAGAGACAGAACCTGGAGATCGCTCAGGTGTTGCTACTTTGGCAAATACTGCTGGATGTTCCGGGGATGAAGATGCATCTGCAGACTTTGTTTTGGCTATAGTAGAAGGATCCTTGGATTGGGGTTTGTCAGATGTTTGAGACTGCCCTGCAAATGATGCTTCTTCACTACTCTGTGACATTTCCTTGTCTTTCACTTTCTGCTTGCTGATATGTAATGCCTGGTTTTCTTTCCTCTCTTCTTCATCCTCCTCCTCCTCTATTATTATTATAGGAGTAATAACAGAAGGATACGCATAATCACATTCTTCTTTGTCTGCCCCTTCTATTTGGGACTTGGTCCTTTTTTCTTTCATCCCTTCTTCCTCACCAAGTTCGCTCATATGTTTTTCCTGTTGGTCTGGTCTTCCCTGTGCTGTGGTTGAGGCAGACTCCGCTTTTGTGTCTTCTGTTAGTGCAGACATCGAGGTTGCCTCCTGGAGCTTCTTCCCTACTATGCTAGAACTACCCACAGATGGTATCTCTAAGGGGGCTCCAAACCTTCGGTGCAGGGGCATGGGCTCAGAATCCCCCTGAGTGAAAGAGGTACTTTTGCGAAAAACTTTAGTCTTTGGCGTGTCTTCTCCTGGACTCTCAGAGGAAGCTGCTCTGACGAGTGTTGACGGCCCAGTTCTTGATCTCCTCAAATTCCGATCAAGGGATCCTGTTTGCCTCTCATCTTTAATGCCGAGTGTTTCAAAAAGGGGCCCTCGAAGGCCACTCATATTTTTGTCCACGTTTCCTCCCCTGAGCAGCCGTTGTCTCATCAGTTCCAGTTTTAGGGCGTAATCCTCCTGGCTTAACTTTGTAGCCCCAGGGCTTGGACTGCGATTGGGTAGTTCCATGGAAACAGCCTTTTTCAAACTCTTGTTTCTTTCTTCTGATTCCTTTTCTGCACTTTCTTCTTCTGGGTCAATGTGGAGAAGCAGCGCTGAATCGGCAGAACTCCCCCTCCTCATTGTAGACCGCCTGGCTTTTGTCTGGGATTCGTCTGACTCCACACTTGATCCTTTTTTCAAGGGAGCTCGTTTTATATTTTCTGTTTGCGCCTCATTTGGGGTTATGTCTTCATCTTTTATGCATTTAGTAGCCCCTCCTCTATTATTTGCACCTATGCTTTCCTTTTTCCTTGTCCCATCTGCAATGAAACCGTGCCGTCCCGTGACATCTTCATCCCCTGGGATCTCATTGAGGGAGACCCTGGAACCCGAGAAAACCATGGACAGTGGCATAGGAATAAAGGGAAGCTCATCCACATCTGCATCTGAATCAGACGAAGAGGAGGGTGGCGGGGAGCCTTCTTTTAAATGCCGGGCCACAGCAATGGAGACATGGCTGCTTGAGTCATCTAGGAGCTCAGGGATGGACCGCATCACCATTTTGGATTTATAGCTGATGAGGGAACGCTGAAATAGTTAGCAGAGGATTTTGTGGGATTAGTCTCTAATCTAAGTACGCCCCTGTTTCCAAAACTCTGTATAAAGTGTGAATAAAAGCAGAGTGCAAATCATTTTAACCACTTATTTAACTGTAAACCAAAGAGCGACCGAAGAATCTAAAAGCCTCAGGTTGCATGTTAAATGTCAAAGTTCATGAGAGTACAATTAGAAAAAAATGAACAAGTATCGCCTTTTTGGAAGGGCTTCTAGGAGAAAACCTCTTATCTCTCAAAAGAACATGACAGCATGGTTTAGGTTTGTAAAGCTGCATCTGAACAAACCCCAAGACTTCTGGAACAATGTCATTTGGACAGACAAGACCAAAGTGGAGATGTTCGTCCATAAAGCACAGCATCATGTTTGGAGAAACATGATAAATCTATTCAAAAACAAGCCTCAATCCCTCAGCAGGAATCAGCCTGTGGTGTCTTTATGCATTTCACCCTGATTTCCAAATGCTAAATGAACGTTTTGTCGTCTGTTACCTGCCATCGCCTTCGAGCCAAAACTTGTTTTAGCATAGCTGTGCTGATGCTTTTGTTTGTTGGTGACTGCAAGACAAAACAATAGGTGGGAGCACTATTAACAGAGACATAACTACATCTCATGAATCAGTGACACAGTCGGCAGGATGGTAGATGTTCCAGTGATAGCTCACCTTGAACCAAGGATGACGAAGGCACTCGATGGCACTTGCCCTCCTAGGTTTGGGACACAGTTACAGTTCAGACATGTTTAATCTGTGAACTGTAGCACAGTTGCATCATATACAGTATTTTTATGGTACAAAACTAAGAGGCATCAAAATGCTTACAGTCTGTCCACCACCAAAAGCTTGATGACAAATCCTTTTGCTTCTTTGCAGAGGTCAGAAAACATGCTCTCCTCAAACGCCACATTGTAGTTCCTGATGTTTAAAGCAGTGGCTTTGTCATTCTCGCCCGCAAAAGGTGACACGCCGGTCAGGCTAAAGCAAAAAAAGAACAGGTGTTTTATTTAGCAAGATGTCAGATTGACTGATTGGGTTTAAATACACACATGCTGTGAAGAAGAAAAAAACGTACCAGAGGTAAGTGATGACACCAACAGGCCTGTGGGAGAGCAGGACACATACGTGACTTGGAATTTGAAGAGCAACATAAAAGCAAAGATAAACACAGAAATTTGATGGACTTGCAGATAACTGTGAGTGTATATAGTGCCTGCTGTGCCTAGTCACTTCTCCATGCCAGAGAACAGGTGGCTGACCATATGTCTGTTGCTGTGGAAACTGGAGTTTGGTTAACAATCTCTGGAGCGACATATTCTGGTGTGCCGTATTTGCAGTAGTGCTCCTCTGAAGTCTCCAATTTAATGGCATTCCCGAAGTCGCAAATGCGGATCTGATCACTCCCTGGACTTGCCATCAAAATATTTTCTGGCTAGAGGGGATGTGTACAAAAACAACAACATTAGGACTCATAAAAGGTCAATCAAATCTGATACAGTGCTTGTGGTGGGACAGATGGATACCTTTATGTCGAGGTGAGCTATATTTGTTTGGTGGAGATAGCGAAGACCCTCCAAAACCTGCTGAACACTGCTGCGGATCTGTAGCATGAAACACAACAGGAGTGAATCCTGAAAGGCACATTACATAATGAAAGCGCAGTGCAGTCAGCAGAAAGACACAAACCTGCAGTTCCATGACTGTTGTTTTCTTGGCCATTCTTTCCAGCAACTCCTCGTGACATCTTTGTACAAGAGTTAAGAAAAAAGAAAAACAAAGCTGCTGCTGCTGCAGCTACTTGATTGCATAGTCTGACTGGTAGGTGCATGAGAAATGAATTATAAATGAGCAAAACTCCCCCACACTCTATCTCTTGCTAATTCCTCTCAGCAGCGATGAGTCAGAGAGAAAAAGCTCGGCTGCTTCATTCATGCCTCCGGGGGGTACGGGGGGACGTTAGGATTAATGCTGTGCATCTTGTACTTGAGATGCATTTAAGTCCACTTTTGTTTGACAATGTAGAAGATAAAATGTGAATCGGAGATGCAGGAGGAAAAAACATTTTTCTGTAAAACGTAGATTACAGATTTCACTGTATGTTCTAGTGAAAGGATACAAATCTGTGATAAGCACCACCACGTTCTTCTTCTCAAAGGCGTCATGGAAGTAGAGAATCCTCTCGTTATCCAGCTCAGACAGAAGCTCCATCTCTCTGAGAGCCAAGGCTTTCCTATTTCCGCGAGCAGAAATGAATTTGGCAGCAAACTCGGTCTTTCCGTTCTTGCGAGTTACTCTCTTCACATAGGAGTAGGCCCCCCTGCACCCACAAACACAAAGTGATGACATTAATGGTTTTGTACATGCCAGCCGTGTTGGTTTTTTTATCCATTTGTTTTCAAGACTGATTTCTCTTTGATAGAAGTAAGATAGAAGTAAATTATAAATATTATTATTATTATGACAGTAATTAAGGGTCAGATTTACTAAGCAGGGCAAAATTGCACTGAGCACAATCCTTTGGTCGCTTTGTACACTTAAATATTCTCCTCCCTGTACTATGTGCTAGTGAAATATGGGTCAGTTGCAAAACTTCCCAGTTGCCACCTCTACCATGCGATCCTGTCATTGCGCTCTCTTTGTAAATGCCAATTGTACATTTCTTACACAAACCCAGTTTGTTCTGGCGCAATGCGTTAGTAAAGTTGGGCTGAGTATGGTGGAAATTCGTTTTAGACCATTATCAGTTTACACATGTAACCACACTTATTACCGATACGTGTGGGTCATGGAGCGACATCTATAGATAGATGCGAGTATGCCTGCCAGTATTGCTTCAGTTCATTGAGGTGTTGTTTTAAGTCTGAGGGCTGGACTTCTTCCTTCTGTTTGGCAGACTTGCTGTTGTAGATTTGCTGCTGAGCTTGAGGTTTGGACCGATGTCCTCACATCTCTAGACTCTAGGCATAAAGAGGAGTTCATGGTCGGCTCAATGGCTGCAAGGTGCCCAAGTCCTGCGGCTGCAAAACAAGCCCAAATCATCACCCCTCCACCAATGTGCTGACAGTTGGTATGGGGTGCTATGCTGCATTTGGTTTTCTCCAAAATTCAGTGCCTTGTGACCAAATATTTCCACTTCAGTCCCATCTGTCCAAAGCACATTGTTCCAGAAATCTGGTGGTTTGTTCAGATGCAACTTTGCAAACCTAAGCTGTGCTACCACGTTGTTTTCAGAGAGAACCTTTTCACCCATGCAGGCCATTCCAACAACCCATGTTTTGGTCAGTCTTTTTGTAATTGTACTATATAACTGATTTTCACAGGACTCTCTCTCTCTGTCTCTCTATATATATATATATATATATATATATATATATATATATATATATATATACACATATATATATATATATATATACACATATATATATATATATATATATATACACATATATATATATATACACATATATATATATATATATATATATATATATATATATATATATACACATATATATATATTAGGGGTGCAACGATACACAAAATTCACGGTTCGGTTCGATACTTTGGTGTCACGGTTCGACATTTTTTCGATACAAAATAAAATGTTCATGCCTTTTTAATTTGTCATTTATTAAAATTATAAATATATATTTTAACTCAAAAGTACAGTTTTTAAATTTAACCCTAACCCTTGTGTGTGTTTTTTATTTTGACAGCGAATGCGCACCTGCGGACCACTTATGTGCAGCCCTGGTTATTTAGCTCGTCATATTGCAGCCACAGAAATTCTTTTGTCCATGAAACCATAAAGCTGCACTTTCTTTTTGCCTTATAGTCTGATTTGTCATAACTTCTCCGTTTTGTGGTAAGCTTTTCTTTGGCTGTCACTTCTTCACCCTGACCTGTCTTATTTGGCTCAGCAGAACTAAAATATATATCGTGCTGCTTTTACACACGCACTCACATAAGCTCAGCGATTCTCTGCGCGATCAACCTCTCACATGTTTAAGCTTGCTGCGTGAGATTTCACTTGTCATGTTTGCATAGTAAGCTAACAATTGATAAGACGATGTCAGAGGAATTGGTGCACAAATTATCATCACTCACAGATCAGTGCTGTCACTCTCTATACACAGTTTGCGCGATTGCAAAGTGAAAGCAAAAAAACAAGCGCAAATTCAAACGCGATTGCAATATGTCACATATTGACAGTGGCTCACCGATGCCAATGACATAATTACCCAGCTACATTTCTGAAAGAATGCAAAAGCATTGACATATATTTTTCCTTCCTACAATAGCCCGACGGGCAGGGCAGAGATAGATTTTGGTAAACCGACTGAAAAAAATCGCTAGCCCCAGGACGTTGGGCTAGCGATATTGCGAGCCCTGTATCTGATTGAGGAATCACTCATCTTTGGAAAAGAGAGTTTATTACAGAGAAATGTCTCTTTCCAAAATAAAAGCTATACTATCCGCTTCTTCTGGGCTATATTCTCAGCAGCATATTAAACATATAAGGAGAATCATGTGCTAACAGCTGTCTAAATGACTTGGCTAAAGTTAGTAGCATGCTTGCTTGTTTTTTTTCTGCTTCCACTTGTCTTTGCACTAGGATGATGTCGGCGTAAATGTGCAGTCATATTCGTTGTGTTCCCACTAGTGCTTTCAGGTTAATCTCGTTGAAATGACCTTAACGCCACAACACGGCAAATCTCCGTTAACGAGCTACCGCCGATCGCCCCGTGCATGGGGCTAGACGGCCAACACGTTAACGAGCTAACTGCGCTAACACACTAGTTCCCCACCCATGTAATTGAGCATTGCGTGGCACATCCAACATACTGTTTTACTTTAGTCCATGACTCGCTTACCTTCAGGGTCATACGTCACATGAAAACCAAAATAATTCCAAACGCCAGATCTGAATGAGGGTGGGGGAGGTCCATGTTACAAGGAGAGCTTAACTTCTGTCTCGCTAGCTTGCCCTGCGCTCTTCCTTCTGACGATGCTGTCTGTGTTGAGCGCTCCGTGAATCTGCATTCGACTACTCCGCCTAGGCTGCACTGTCGAGCCTAGGCGGAGTAGTCGAACGCAGATTCACTGAGCGCTCAACACAGACAGCATCGTCAGAAGGAAAGTTGATAAAATAAATTACAAATTTTGTATTGTTCGATACATATGCGTACCGAACCGAAAGCACTGTATCGAACGGTTCAATATCGATACGAATATCGTTGCACCCCTAGTATATATATATACATATATACATACACATACACCTTGATAATAGGTCCCTTTAATCCCTTTAATGACTAATTTCCTTTCCCTCCACTTTATTAATAAATTCTTCTTTGTGAGAACAATGGAAAGACAAATGGAAGGGCAATAGTCATTGTATAATTAACTTTCATTCTCCTTAGGCACTCTTCTGTGATATTTGGGAGAAGGACTCATAATCTGAACTCCATTACTGGGGTACTCGTGCTGTTCACTGGGTGGAAAACAGATTTCTTCATCTGCCTGTTTTGCCATCCCAGTGGCTGTGCAATTCACAGTAAATGCCTGTCTCTAGACCAAAACAAATCATCTGTCGTCGGCTAATGCGTTCACTCCACTCTCGTGGCTGGTGACTCATCTGTTGTTTCTGTCTGCTGTTGTTAAGCAGGTGCAACTAACCCCACCGCCACCCTCCCATCACACACACACACACAACCCCTCCGCACCAGCTCCTACCCCTACCTCCCACCCTCCAGGCCGACCCTGAGCGCTCAAGTAACTATTAACGTCAGTGTCAGTGTCCTCGTCCTCGTCGGGATGTGAGGCAGGAAGAGTGCGCACACTCACCTCCCTATCTCTTTGTGGATGTCATAGTAATCTGTCAAACGCCTCATCTTCCTCAGAATGGTTCCCTCATCCTCCATTGGCTCTTCTGCTTCTTTTCGCTCTGGAGAAAAGCATCAACATAGGCATCTTTATTGGCTTTGTGTGTATGGATGTGTGTGTGAGTGTGTGTGTGTGTGTGGGGGGGGGGGGGGGGGGGGGTGCACACACTGATATGTGGGTGTATTTATGTGCCAGCTCAGAGACAGATGGCTTCACATTGTAATTTCAAAACACCTTGTGGTCCCGCCCATATGGTGCGGATTCAGAGGAGCAATTTTCAACAACAGCTAGCCTTTATTAGCCTTTATTCTAAGCAGTAAATATCATCAGCAAATGGGGTAAAAATCTGTCAGCACAATACTTTTGAATATGAAACTTTTCAACTTTACACATTCCTAATCTTTTCAACTACTGTAAGAATATCGCTGGACTGCAGACCTGTATGAACTGTGAGCTCGGCCTTGCAGGAGTTGGACCCGGCCAGGTTCTTGGCAGTGCAGGTGTACACGCCGGAGTGATCGGGCTGAGCGTTGAGGACGACAAGTGAATACTCTGGGTCGTCGTAAACAAATGTGAAGTGGCTGCTCTCCGAGAGGAGCGCATCATCCTGCAGCAGATCAATCAGCTATTAGCATTCACCTAAAAAAATATCATCTGAGTATTCAGTTGAGTTGAGTTGAGTTATAGTCTAATGTTGGATGTACTACCTTAAACCACAGAATATCCGGATCTGGCTTTCCTTCGACCACAACAGCCAGATGACATGTTTCCCCGACTTGCACATCTACGTCCTCCATTATGGTCTCAAATTTGGGAGGCACTGCAGGAAAATTAGGAGGAAAAAAGAAGCTCATCTCTAAGGTGGAGAAGCACTATGGACCGCACATACAGAGTACATTTTATGGTGTTGTGGCCATTTTTATTGAATTCTAATGAATCATAATTTGTATCCATTATTGTTTTTTCTTTAAAACAGTAAAAATATGCTTAAGCTAGTTTTGCTATTTAAATCTGTAATTAATTTTACTTTTGGAAAAGTCGGAAGTGCTTTCTGAAACAAACCACCTGTTGCCCCCCATGGCCTTTTTTTGGAGTATGGTTTTTTTGGGGAACTTAAAAGGCCTTGACAGACAGGTCTCGCTGTTGTTCAATCTTCCTTTGGGCACTAAATGAATATAAAAGCTGATGTTTTTATGCAACAGATCAAATAATAAAGACACACTTTGTCTTGTTGACATAAGTAGAAAGTTGTTTGGATTCTCACTAAAATGCTAAATTTGTCACGTTGTGCGCCTGTCTGGACTGACCTGCCATGCCCAGCTGGAGTGTGCACAGGTCGCTGCCAAACTGGTTGCTGGCCGTGACCACCAGCTGACCGATGTCCGTGCTCCTGACCCTCTGCAGCTTCAGGGTGTGTTGATCATCGTCCGGCATGCTCATCTCGCACATCCCCGGCTTACTGACCAGCACCACGCTCCTCCTGAGGTAAGCGGGTTTCAGAAAAGTTGGGAGAAGGCGACATTTACCAGCTTGCTGCACTGAGTCTTCTTTAACCCAGTAAGAGGAGACCAACTGTTGTAGTTTTGAAAGCCAATTTTTTTGTTTTGATTGTTGCACAGCGTTGTGGGCTTTGCATTATTTAATTTTCTGTGCTCCAAATGTTGGCAGTGGGTGATGAGTCTGGACTGCAGGCTGGCCAGTTTAGCACCCAGACTCTTGTAAAACATGCAGAATGTGTGTTGACTCTGACAAGCTGTATGTCTCGATCAGCATTAAGTACACTAATAGCCCCCTAAAGCCATCATGAAAGCTTTTGAACTGTATATTTAAGTTTTCAGTCTTTAGTATAAGGGCTGCCAAATAAACCCCAAGAAGCTTGGGGTTAATATGATCCAGTTTATGAAACAGACCCTGATGAATGCTATGAAGAAATCGGATGAAAACTTTTTAATGATATCACAAGGACATCACTGGAAGGTTAATAAACTAACTTTTTCCAGGTGACAGCTGCATGCACATGGTTCAGCGTGATGGTGATGTTGGCAGGCTGGTTCTCAACCACGTACACCACTTCTGGCTTGTCCAAAATTATTGGCGCTTTCCTCAAGTACGGTCCTAGAGAAGTCAAAGGTATGTTACAAGAAAACAAAGCAAAACTGGTCCTAAAAGTAGATATGATGTCCTTTAAGGTCGATTATCAGATTAGTGGTAGCATAAGCCTCTTAAACACACTTGATACCTCTGTCCAGCAGCTGGACTAGATCAGTGGCAGGCGATGGCTTGCTAAGCGTCTTCCCAGTGGATGCTAGGACTCTGAAAGCATAGCGGACTCCCTTTGACAGCGAGGTGACGGTGTAGTTTGTCTCCCTCAGGTTTGATGCCACAACAGACCACTGGATGGAGCCCAGAGGCTGCTGCTGGACCACATACACCAAGGAGCCGGCATCTGTAAACACACATGCTCCTTAATTACTTGGTGGCAAAGACACAATTAAGCGGTGCTAAAAATGCTGTATTTTTTCTCCCTTCGAAGGGAGAGAGTATGTAATCAGTTCAGTTTGTTTGCTTGTTAACAGTCTAGCATCCACAGTTTTCAAGACATCGTTTTTAAATTGTGTGTGATGGGAGATATCAATAACAGCTCAAGCTGTATCAGTGAAAACTGATTTATTACCCACAGTTTTTTATGCATCATCTTCAAACTTCACAATAATATACTAGGCCTGAGGTCACACTGGGACCAAGGCTGGCTACATATTTCACCTAGACCTTGATTGTTAGCGCCCAAGGTCAAAACTGACCTTTTCAGGAAACCATATCAAGTAATAATAATAATAATGATGGATTGGATTTATATAGCGCTTTTCAAGGCACCCAAAGCACTTTACAATGCCACTATTCATTCACTGGTGAGGGTAAGCTACAGTTGTAGCCAGAGCTGCCCTGGGGCAGACTGACAGAAGCGAGGCTGCCATATCACGCCATCGGCCCCTCTGGCCAACACCAGTAGGCGGTAGGGTAAAGTGTTTTGCTCAAGGACACAACAACCAGGACAGAACCGGCGAACTTTCCGGTTACAGGTGCACTTCCCAACCCCCTGAGCCACGGTCGCCCCTTAGTATTATTTCACGTGAAAACGCATGGAGAGAGCTGTACAACACACTTTTCATTTTTTCCAATTTGACACACTACAGCGTCACAGTGATGCCATAAAATCGTGCAAAATGACACACTGCATGACTATATTTTAAAATCTTTTAAAGCTTCTAGAAGCCAAGGCTTTGAACCAGTTCTGCTCCAATCATATGGATTTCGAAATGTACCTTAAGGTCATAGGTCAAAGGTTAGAGTCACACGAATTAGGACAAAATTTTAGCTTCAAGTGGATCATCTCCAAACTTTAACGCTTTATATAAGTCAGTGGGAGACCTGTCACGGTCCCCGTGTCTCTCTGGTTGGCCCACGCTGGCTACAGGTTTTGTTGTTGTTGTTCGTTTTTGTTTTCTTTGTCTCTCCTCCTCCTCTCTGCCTGGGTGGAGCTCGTTACGGGCTCTCGCTCTTGGCCCACACACCTGTGTGATTGTGTCCACCTGCTGCTGATCTGGCTGATTTCCCCAGCTGCTATTTAAGGCAGTGGCACATTCGTGCTCTCGGCGGTTTCAAAAGAATCCCTTGTATGTATTTTGCTGTGGAACTAACCTTAACTTCTGTGTGTAGATATCCCTCTTCTGGACCAACTCACGGGACCTGCCCAAGTGTGGCAGCGTGTTTGGAGTTTTGGAGCGAGTGCGGCTGAAGAGGAGTGCATGTGTGCGGAGGAGCTGTGGCGGTGACTGTGTGGAAGAGGACGCGTGTGTGTGGATTCCCCCCCCCTTCTCTCCCTGGAGCCCTGGACCCCCCCCTCCCAACTCACTGTACATATATATAGCACTGAGGTGATCCCTGTTGTGAATAAATCTCCTTTTGTTCTCTTAGAAAGAACTGTCTGCGCGTGAGTCCGTTCAGTAGCCATGACAAGACCTAAGCACTTTATTTGTTCGAGCTCTTTAAACATGATTTTTCCAACACATTATATCCATCCACATGTGTGTCGCACCAGCCTGCAGGTGTGTTATGAACCTACCAAGTGAAGGGTCGAGTCTCTTTGGTGTCTTCCAGCTGAGGGTTATAGTTTTTCCTGTAATGGCCTCAATCACCGGAGGCCCATCAGGAGGATCAGGAACAATATCTGTTTCCAAAAACATACATATATATTTATATATTTCACAATAATATTAGGGAAATTGTGTATCCCGTAATGTATACCATTAAACGGTGTGTATCTATGATTACCTGTAACATACAGATGAGCATAGCAGGCTGCTTTGCCCACTTTGTTGGAGATGACAGCCTTGTAAACACCTCCGTGAGCATGAAAAGCGCTCCGAATGATCAGACTGTGGACATCCCTGTCTGGAGAACAGACACACAGGTTTCTTATTCGCCATCTTTCCCCCACTTTGAACGGCTTATTTTTGTGTGTTTATCTGCTTACACTGAGTCATTTTGCGCTCCTCGCTGTTCTCAATGCGCCTGCTGTTGTGATACCAGGCAATAGTTGGGTATGGCAGGCCCGCCACCTTGCATTTCAGCACCGCCTCCTTCCCTTCAATCACTTCCACATCAGCCAGAGGCTGCACAAAGTCCGGCATGGTCCTCTTCTCCACCTCGTTGTCGAACACTTCAGGTTCCTCTGGGATGGATGGCATCTTCTCCAACTTGGACCTGGAGGAAGAAAAGAACAGGTCGACTTGATTTTATCACACGCATTCGCTCCATCTGAGCTATTTTTCTTTGCCCTAGAAAGCAAAAGTGGAACATTTGATTTTTTAAAAATAGTTTTTCTTCTCAAAGCCTTCAAAGAATTAACAATTACACAATTAGGGATGAGATGCAAATAGAAACAAACGGCTTCTCTTACATGTGAGAGGAGATGGCAGCTCGGGGTTCTTGCACGTACAGCTCAGCAGTGCATTCAGACTTTCCGTGAATGTTTTGAGCAACTGCTGTGTAAAATCCTTCTGTGTCACTGCCAACATGGGTGATGACAAGCGAGTGACGACCCCCCTCTTGAAGGATGCGAATGTTATCACTCTCCTCCACTCGTGACTCTGAAAGAACGTTATAAAAGACAAATTAAAAAGCCATTTCTTTGGACAAGCCTAAAAAAACAACAAAAAGTAGGAACACCGCACCGCCGCTTTGAGATTCTTACCAAAATGCATCCATGTGACTCTCGGAGCAGGCGATCCGCTCACCTTACAGTCAAACCGTGCCGTGCGTCCTTCAATGACCTCCAGGATGTCCAACTTTCGTGTGAACAGAGGCTCCTTGGATGGCGTGACGATCAGTTTCGCACTCGAGGTCAGTTCCTCTGTAGATGCACATGCGCCCTGTTAGTAAGTGTATCACTGAAATATGTTCAATCACATCTAAAGAAGTTGGAGAACAACCAACCAAAACCTCTCTGGTGGAGACAAAAACACGAAATGGAAAACCCAGCATAAATATAAGGTGTGATCATAAAAAAAAAACTTTATGTGATTTAAATTTGCCATGTTTCCACCTTCAGGTTAGACTCCTTGGGAAGAAAAGGAGCCAACCAGTTAGATCAGGCCACAGATTATGGGCCACACACATCTTCCCTTTCTGTCACTGTAAATATATTTAATCTCTGAAATATCTTAGTACAAGAAGTATAAGTGCAATGTCAACAGTATGTCTCAGTCTTTACCCCTCAACCGCAAAAGGCTGATGGCTTACATATTATCGTCACCCCGTCGGCCAGTCGGATAAGTAGACGGGCTGCATGGACACCTAAGTTTGTAAATGAGATAACTCAGGAAGGAAGTCACCTAGAATTTTCAAATTCATACCAGTGGTTCAGAGTTTTCTGAGCTTTGAACTTGAGAGTTTTCTGAAAATCTTGTGAATGCAGTAACTCGAGAATATTCAGGATCTTGGATTTTCAAATTGAAACCATAGGCGCACCTATTTAAAATCCCTGTGCATAAATTGTTGAAAAATTCTGTAGTGGGTGATGATCTATGATGTGATGATTTATCTTTTACTTTATTCCTGTATTATGTGGGCTTGGGGAGGTCTTTATCAGGTGAAAAAAAGTACAATTTATGAAAATACAGTTAAAATTCCAAAATGTAAGCTAAAATGTAAGATGTCCCATGAGTCTTTGTAGGCCCAGTTGCAGTCCTGGGGCTTTATGTTTGACACCCCTGAATTATATCGTTTTAGGGAAGAGGAAGAAGGCACAAGCCACATTTGCGAAACGAGGCCAGTGTGACAGAAGAACTCTGTACTGTGCCTCTCTAAAACTATCTGGGGGAAACAATCATTGAGGTTAAAATCCCAGATTTGTACAGATGATTTAAAAAGAGCAGCAGCACCAGAAGATGGCTGTGAAGGGGAAATTTGCACAGGTTTTTAGTTAGACTGAAAATTTATGATCACACCTCATCTTCTGTTCAGCAACAGGGACAGCACTGCTTATGATTCACCTTTGGCAGTGCTCAGCTTGCAAGTATATGTCCCACTGTCGTCTTCATGTACTGAATTTAGCATGAGATGGCACCTATAGCATAAAGAAAAATAAATGAATGGATTTTTTTTATGACACCAAAAATCTGTCAGATAATAAAATGTGCTGCAGTGACAGCAACATGAGGTGGACCTACCTCTTTCCGTCAAAGTGCATCTTACAGTTGAGCAGTGCAGGCTGGATCAGCTTCCCCCTGGACAGCCAGTCCACGTCCACATCTGGAGGTCCCGTGATGTGACACTCAAACACGGCTGATTCTCCAGCCCTCACTGCTGCGTCTTTTACCTCCCTGGTGATCGTCAACGCCGTTTGTGCTGCAGCGGTTGATTAAAAGAAAAAGAAAACAGCACAAATAGAGCATATATAAGGAAGAACTACAAGATAGGGCATGACTAAACATTCAGTTCAGTTTCTCATCACCTACCTCTGACCTCCAGTCTGCACTCTGCCTGTTTGCTTCCATACTCGTTGATGATCCTGCAAGCATACAGCCCTGCATCTGACCTCTGAGCCGAGCCGATCCTCATTTCACTGGTGCCATCTTCCATCTCTCGCACAGTGAAGTGCCCTGCTGTCTTCACCGAGACTCTGTCCTTCAGCCTGGGTCAGTATAAAGCGGCTGTCAGAATCATTTATGCTCAGGCGCGTAATGGAGGGGTGTTTGTGTGAGACAGTTAGTGACCTTGATTGTGATAAAAGCTTCAGGTTTCTCCTGAGATGTCTAGCTGCAATAAAACCTTGAGGGGAAAAAAAGATGTCTTACCAGTAAACCATGGGTTTGGGCTGGCCTCTGGCTTTCACTGACATGACAACATCTTGACCCTCGGTTACCGCCTGGTCACATGGTGCCACCTATTAAAGAATGTAAACATGATTACCTATAAAGGCTTTTAAGGTTAATCTCTAAGCTTTGCTCCAGTTTTATCAGATTGAAAGTAAAATCACATTACGACCGTGCCCAGAATGACTGCAGCTATCAAGTAATGCTGCGATGAAGCAAGTGGAGTCATGGTATGAAATGCAAAAGGATATGTCCATGGAGATTGCCATTTTGCTACTAGGAAAATGAATATTGCAGGACAGTGTGATCTTAAGATCGGAGAACAATCAAAAGAAGATTCATATTTCCATGTGCAGTAACTCATATTTTTGTCCAATTGTTTTGGGACCTGCCTGTGGCCCCAATACCTGCATACCTGGAAAACAAGACAGAGTGTGCAGCAACACCTCACACGGAAGAGAGTTGCCATTAATGACAACAGACAATTGTTCTTTTTCTTTCTTTTTTTTAAGTTAAATGCAGTGAAATCCAATGGATGGCTCTGGATTTGGGGGTTGCCAGAGGAACAGTACTTGTCTGACGGCACTGTGCCAAGTGAAAAGTTTGTTGGAGGCGGGATTAGGGTTCGGGATTGTTTTTCAGGAGTTGGGCCAGCAGGGTTAGTTCCTGTGAAAGGAACTCTTAATGGTTCAACATAACGAGACATTAGTGACAATTTTATCCTCCTAACTTTGTGGGAACAGTTTGCAGCTGGATCCTTCCTTCCTGCACAAAGCAAGGTCCATAAAGACACCAATAAGCGAGTTTGGTGTAGAAGAACTTGACTGGCCTTCACAGAGTCCTGACATCAACCTGATAGAACACCTTTGAGATTAATTAAAGTGGAGACTGCGAGCCAGGCCTTCTGGTCCAACATCAGTGTCTGACCTCACAAATGTGCTTCTGGAAGAATTCCCATAAACACTCCTAAAGGTTGTGGAAAACCTTCCCAGAAGAATTGAAGCTGTTAGAGCTGCAAAGAGTTGATCAAATTATCAAAATAAACCCTAAGGATTAAGAACAGGATGTCATTCAAATTCATATGCAAGCGAATACTTTTGGCAATACATCACAACAATGTGATTGGTCACTTGCAGTGTTGAACCTGGACCAACATTAATTATGATGATTCGGGAAAGACAACGAAATGGGGATATCAGAGACATCGACTATGACGCTGCGCTTGTTATTTAAAGAAAAAATCATAAGGAGCTTTTATACTTTTACCTGAAATGAGGGAGGCTCTTTTAAATGGTGAGGAAGTGAGCCTCCGACCTCCATCACCTCCTCCTGAGGACTCAGGTACTCCTCATCTGACTGGATTGGACTGCTGATTTCCAGAGATACAGCAGATTTCCCACATTGCGTGTGGGTCGGCTCTGGAAGAACAAGATATCAGACACAAATATAATAGAATTACAAGCATACTACCACCGTGTCTAATTCATTTTTATTTGAGTTCACAAAAAAGTCGATTCTGATTTACACACGTCTTAATTTAAGTAATTGAGTGCAAAGCCTTTTGAAATATGGTTAACATGGCACCGGCGTAGCTCATTATGTTTACGGTCTTTTTTTTGCTTTGCTGGTGTTGATCTTTGCCAAAATGAGCACTTGGCAACACAAAGCAGTGGGTTAGACACAAGTGGGCCACATGCATCCCCACACACTGAGCACAGGGACCATCTGAAGTGACCATAAGCGAACAGATAACGAATTAATCCCTTAATCCCTGACCCAATCATTCACTCATTCCCACGAGTTCTAGATCAGACACTGTGTCTGGACCCTTGGCAGTCTGGACTACAGTCAGACTCAACTCACAGCTGCGGGAAGAAATATAAAGAGCTGCCTCTCTCTTTCTGTCTCTCCTTCTTCTTTTGTTGCCTTCGTTTTTGTGTCAGCGTTTCACAATCTTTGCAAAGCCTAAGACCTCACATATCTGGCACGACTAGATAACGTTGCGAGTGAAAATGAATAAAATCAATTACCCAAGTAGAATAAAGACATGTCCCCCCCTTTCAGATGGCAGAACAGTGGACTGATAGGTATTTTGCATGACATTCAACTGTGCAAAATAAAGGGAAAGTGGGTCATCATCTGCAAGTGAAAGGCAGGCTTGGTCGCATATACAGATGGAAAGAACTGCACCGAAAGCCATATATGGAAAAGCTGACTAATAGTAATGAAACACGATAAAAAAAACACTGTTTATGCCAAATTATTAAGCGACGTAGGTGGATATTCTGTTGCGCTTATAGCATTAAAAAAAGGAGGGGGGATAAAAACAACAAAATAACCTACCTAGAGTCACATCTCTGAGCGGCGTCTGTGCACCAGGGGATAACTCCCCAGAGTATTTATGTAAACCTGCCAACTCTTACACAACTCCCGAACAGTGTGAGCCGACCAACTTTCCTCCACCCTGTCCTCCTGCTTCCCATCACTGTTACGCCTTTATTCTCTTACACTCCTGACATCCCGGGCTGATGAAAAAGGTGAATATTTTAAAAGTTTATTAAAGCTTAGGTTTAAAGACTCCACTGAGTCACAAAGCTGTGGCTCTTCAACTTCTTTGATTTTTTTTAATGCAAAAATGACAATAGGCCTGTGTTATGTTCTCGCATATTTCTTTGAAGCCAGTAGATCAATCTCGCCCACTATTTTGGCTTGTCGTGGCAACAATCTACACACTTCTCGGCTAAAATGACTCACATAATCTCCCGCCACTTTCTGGCAGCTCCATCCCCAAGCCCTGTAGCGTGAAATCTGAAGTGATGAAAAACTCCACGATTACAGCTGTAATCTCGAGCGGGGACATAAAGCAGACAGCAATTACCCGAGAGAACAAGAGGCCTTCTAAAAATACTCCTGCAAAGTTAGACTCCGCTGGCCTAATATGGCAACAGAGGCCCGCGTGCTGCTGTCGGAAAAGCACCAGGGTGAGCGCTCGCATTTGTTGACAAAACTGTGAAGAGGGGAAAGTTGCATTTGCATGAGGCCGAACCAGCACTGCTGGGAGCTTCTCTCATGCACAGCGTAGTATAAACACCCGTCCACTGCAGGCGCTTATATTTTTCTTTTTTTGCCTGATTTTGAATGCCACGGCTGCCTTTGAGGCTCAGGAGACCTTTGTGTGACGGGGGCAGGTCTGCGTTTTGAATTCATGCCGAGGGGGAGCTCGGTGCCTTCAAGAATTAATGGGTTGCCATGGCAACTATCGCTGCGAGGAGCCCCGGTCGGGATGCTGAGCTCCAGCGGGCCTTTGTAGTCATTAAGACAGAATGTCAGACGGAGGAGGGCTGGCAGTGGATTAAAGTGTGAGTCAACATGTTTGAGAGCAGCATCGTTTTTATGTTCCCCCCGGTGTCGCTCTCCTCATTTAAAATTTGTGCTGGTAAAATGTGTCACCATGTCTAACTGCAAAACAAGAAAGCAGTAGAGGCGGGCGGATACATGTAACCATCGATACGCTGGTATTGGTACTGGATAGATACTAGTGCGATAGGATGGATACTTTGTTTCTGTCCTTCTAAGTTCAGTATCTACTGAAAAGTGTTAAATAAATTTAATATTTTTGGAAGATGGCTCATCTCATAAATCATGACACACTGCTCACCCCCATAAAAGCTGCCTTTATAGGTTAAAATTATCGGTATCTGTATTGGTATTGGCAATACAGGCTGTATATTTACTTGGTAATCGAATTGATACCAATATTTCAAGTATCGCACAGGGCTTGAAAGCAGGCTCTGGCCCAGCCTCACCTGACTGAATGTAGAGTGTCGCACTGCATGACGCTCTGCCCGCCGCGTTGACAGCTGTGGCGCAATATGACCCCGCATTGCTCAGCCTCATCTCCTTTATCACCAGACTATGCTTCTCGCCCTCAGCTTTAACCACATGGAACGCGTCACACCGGATCTCCACATTATTCTTCCTCCATGTCACTGAGAAGGCAGAGAGAGAGAAAACACAAACACTGAAAAACTGATATGGAAGAAGTCGGGTTGCAAACATGTGAAAGGATAAGGCTCATTGATTTGGTTTATGAGAGTTTCACTTAAAATTGAACAGATTTCATAAGACTATGTGTGCAAGAAATCGCTTTATACGGCACTTAACAGAAAACAGTCTCCTTACTAAATTCAAAAAAGAGAATTATAGAAAATGGGGATGTTAAAATGGTGACTTGTCTTCAGCTGTACCAGTAGGGGTTGGGCTGCCAGTGAGGATGCATTGCAGTGTGACCTCAGAGGCGCTGGGTGCGGTGGTGTCCTCAAGAGGCTTCTCAAACCTCGGGGCCTCAGCTGGCTCATCATCAGCAGACAGGTAAGAGTCATCGGAAGAACCGCCTGTGAATTAGAGGGACGGTCAGAGTGTTTTCTGTGCAGCTGCCGGTGCTCTATTACCTGCTTTAGAAAAATGGGTCAGACTCCAAATTAAGGCATTGGGCTAGTTTCCTTTTACGGATCCCCATGAGGAAAAGAGTTTCATTAGTGAGTCTGGGCCCGGCAGCAATTCTGGGTTTGATTAATTTTCCATGGTGGACAACATAATATATAATATATATATATATAAGTTCAACCTTTTTGATCATTCCTTTTTAGTTTGTAATCTGTATTTTTTATTTCTATGTGCATGTTTTTCTTATTCGGGGACTTACAGCCTAGCAAAGGTAATAAATCTCCAATAAGATCTTTTTGTGTTTCAGATCTTAAAGCCACAAATGAGGTACAAAAAAGCAAAAGTTGTTAAAATGGGAAGCAAACAAACACCCAGTATTACTTTACGTTCTTTAAGAGTGAAGTCACAACCCTAAAAAGTCTAGTTCTCTGACCCCTGGTAGTTAAACTTAACATTTTTCTTAGGGGTAGTGTTGTGTGTGTAGGTCCTGATCTTTTTACAGTTTAAATTGTTTGTTTGTTTTTTAATAATCTCCCTCGGTGGTGGTCAAAGGTGAAACAGAACAAAAACCTTTAATCAGATATGATAGCAAAACTTTTTAGCTTAGGGCTAAGGGAGTTATTTAATCTCTTAAGATCCACCAGCTTCCTAGTGCTCTTTTGTTAGGGTTATGGTTGTCATTATGTTCCCTTCTACCACTTTGTCTAGATATTTTATTTTATTTGACCTGCCAAATGGGAACATTTATGAAAATAGTACTGTAAGCCTAGCAACTTGGTAGACTTGGTAGTTGAGCAGAAATCCATGGATAAAGCCTTCTAAAGGGACAACAAAAGGTGGTTGTATTTGTTTTGTTATTTGTGTAAAGAAACAAACTGGACAACAGTTGGGTCACTCAAGCCACAGGCAGGAACCTAATGGCTCCCAAAATGATTAAAGTGTTCATCCAGTTCCAGACTGGATGCTTGCATTTTTTACAAACACGTTTATCTAGAACACTCGTAAAGCATCACCTACCTTCGTCTGCAGACTTCCGTTGAGCAGAACGGCCTTTTTTGCTCTTGTGTACTCTGCCCTCGCTCTTCCTTCCCTCGTTGCTCCTGTGTGGAACACTTTCTGTCTCCATGGGTTCATCCTCCACCAGGATGGTGGGGATGTTCACTTTCATGGCCGGAGATGTCCGCCCCACCTCCGCCTTCCTTCGTTTTAGGAGCGGGCTGATGGAAGGATTGGGTGATGGGGTGAGCCGAGGAGGCTTGGGTGGGAACTGGGGTCCTGGTTCCCTTACAGTTACTGGGGATGCTCTCTTCCCTGTTGGGCCTGGTGATCGGTGGTCCGCCTTGTTGTCCATGTTGGTGTCTCTCTTTGAATCAATTCTGGAGGAGGATGAAGATTTGTGGGATGTGTTAACAAGTGTGTCTTTGTCAGCTGCCAGAGAGCTTTGTAGGGTTTCCCTGCATGCAAAAGATGAGAAAGCTGTTATGTAATATAACAAGTGAGGGAAAAAAATATTACATGTCTAAAACTCTTAATTTCCATTAAGTGCTTTGTTGTTGTTTTTTAAAAGAAATTTCAAATCCCTCAAAGAAAAATATACAAATGTGATCATATTGGAATCTTTTTTTAAGAGAAAATTTCAGAAGTAAAGATAATCTTCTTCAAACCTGATTAGGCTCGTCTTTGTAGCTATTGGCAATGGTTGTCCTGGTAACTGGTGAACTGGTGGCGTTGCCGTGGTAACAGAGATTTTCCTTGCGCTATCTACTGGTTTCCCGTGCAAATCTGACTGTGTCATCTTTTCCTTTTCGGGGCTGCTGCTCTGATTCCCCGGGTCTTTGCCTTGGGCCTGCTGAGAATTCTTCCATATGCTGCCCCCCTCCCTCTCCCCAACTTTTCCTTCCTCTAGGGCTCGCTCCCTCGCCTCTAACTTTTTAACCACTTGGGCAGGAATGGGTTCTAGTTTCCCCGTGTGCAGCCTGTCTTTCTGTGACAGCTGCTCAGTTGAATATGCCTTCTTCAAGCTTGGTTTCCCCACAAGCTTCTTGATCCGCTGGAGCTCTTCTGTGAACTTGCTCTGGTAATTCTGGATCCTCTGGGAGTAGTTTGTCTTGTCCTCTAATGAAGAGGCCCTCTGCTTGAATACTGCTCTCTTCTGGGCTGCACCCTGCAGTATTCGACTCTCATCTTTGCTCGGGCCTCCTGTCTTCTTTCCACTCTCATCTGAGTCAAAGGAAGCTGCCCCTCGTGGCAGATCCACACTCGCCCTTCGCTCCTCAAAGGCAAGGACCTTGTCAAAGATCTTGGGTCCTGCACGAGCCAGTTTGGGCGTCATAACTGCACTGTTGGTGCCAGATGACTGGCCCGTATTAGAAGTTTGAGGACCTGAAGGTTTGACTTTGCCCGAGTCTTGTTTTTGTGTGCTGATGCTGTTTTTGTGCGTGGTAAGAGGTGGCTGGGGGGAAGACAGGGGGACATAGGAGGACAGGCCCTGTGATTCATCAGCAGTTTGAAGCCTAGAGGGGTAAGGATTGAGGGGAAATAATGGAGGGGTGAAGTTAGAGCTCTGGTGCAGTGGCGAAGGCTTTGGAGGAGTAATAAGATGCAGATAAATGTCCGTTTGTGTCATTTTGTCTCATCATGTTTGAGTTCTTTGTGTTTTCGCATGTGCTTTCTGTGTTGTATCAGGTAATGAGCAACACATCAGACAGTGTGAAATCAAATGGCAGAGAAATAAATGTAATGAAATTTTGAGATTGAGACTTCTTAAGACCTTAACCCTAAAACTGCAATAACCGCTGTTGTTGGCATGTTGCACCAACAATATTACAAAATAAGAACATAAACTCCTACGAAAATCAAAAAAAGCACCCCTGCTTAAACTTCTAACACAATAACACCATGCCTAAAAATAACCTGTGAATCACATGATAATTACTCGGTGAGAACACTCATGCTAATATCAGCTCGGATCAAAGCAACCCATGCATGCCACTGCAAACCTATAAACATATGGTGTTAATCCAAAAGTGAGGGGCGGCTGTAGAAAACATGCAGTGGGTAAAAATCACAGTTTTCAGAAGTGCTGAATAATATATTATATTAGAAGATTGTACAAGTGCATCCTGTCTAATGGCTATATGAAATATTAATATTAACATTGTTATTTTGTTGGCTTGTAATCGTTGTTAGATTCAAATCAATCCACACTGATGGCACGCAGAGTCGAAGGAAAGTGTGACATCAAAATAAAAAAGTACACTATATGGAAAAATGGGAATATCTAAAGAAGAGTAAAAAATGAATAACAAATTGTATAGCAAATGGAATAAAGTTTTTGCGAGTTGGGTCTATGGAGGATATAATGTCTTGCCGTATGAGTCAGTTTTCATTGCAATTTGGGTTTCTGGACAGTCTTTTTGCGTTTTTGGGGGAAATCCTGGGAATTAAAAAGCCATGTGCTATAACGGCATAGAAAATGTTCTCCCTCTGTACAGGCTGAACATGCTCCCATAGTAGTCGCTGCCTACGGAAACACTTTCCTCTGACCCCTGAATGGGCCGGGCAAGGTTAGCGTGAGACGCTCGGATGAGTGGTTCCACACCCAGGTGACGGACAGGGGGGGCCCCCTCGGAAGGACCCCCACCGAGGCCTTGCCTTGCTGTGTTTGTGGGATCCAAATGGGGCCCTGGAGGTCGGGAACCCAGAGTGCGGAGCTCTCGCTCCACTACAGGGTCATAGGTGCCGGGGAGGGTGGCCCTGCGATCTGAAGCATCGGGATTGTAGTCCATCACCCTTCCTCCCTCACCTGTATAGAGAAAGAGAGAAAGGGAGAGAGACTGTTTGAATTTAAAAATTAAAATTGTATAATTTTATATCTGACTTTTAGCATTTTAAAAACAACAACAACAATATATTGGTTGTTGTGGGCGATCAATAAAGAGACTAAACTGTGTCTGTGTTGAAAATGATCTTGAGCTGTGAGCCTTCTAATTCACTGGTGAGAGTGTGGTTACTTGTTTTTAACAATAACAATTTAGCTTTTTTGCATAACAGAATATTATATAAAGGCATGGCTAAATAAGCAGCCATTTGTTTGCAGTAAGTAAGTAGTTAGTAGGCTAAAGGCATTTCCCAAATATGGGATGAAGAAAGTATTTGATATTTCTTCCTCTTCAGAGCGAAAAGAGGCCAAACACATGAGATATCATTGGAAAGGCCACGATTTCCTCTGTTGAGCACATCAAGACTTGATATAAATGTGATGTGATGATGATAGAGAGCAAAAACAAATGTTCATTACAGTGGACATAAATGAATAGGCTGGATATCACATTGTATTATTATATTGTACTGTGTCTATTGTATGACACGTATCTTTTTATATTGTGTTTATTGTATCATATCATAACATAAAATGTCATATTGTACTAAAGTTGTATTGTCTGGATCTCTTTATTTCGTGTTGTATTGTATCATTTCACATTGTTTGTACCACTTTTTTGACATTTCATATCATACCATCCATCATTGGATAATCATATCATATCATGTCATATCATATTGCATGACTGTTTTTATTGTATGGTATATACACAGGTATATACTTATTTTTTTGGTTTTGGTGTTATAGAAGTTACTGATGTTCCTGCAAGTCAAACTTCATCAGATTGAAGAGACAGTTGATGGATGGGCTGTGTGAATTAAACCATTTTAATGGAAGCATGGTAATTTCCTAATACCGCGCTCCTCTTAAAAATATTTTAGCATAAATCTAATAAGAAATGATGTATCACCAAGACTCTGATTTTGCTTTACTCTCTAATAAAGCATTCCTATATCTATAATATTTTTTAATGTCTTAACTGGAAGTTAATGCAGTAAGAAGCAAGCAAAAAACCCGTGGTGGGGGGGAAATGACGTCTAATGAAGACAGCGTTGTTAAGCATGATGGATAAACAGCCTATTGATTGCTTGAAAACAGGAAATGAAACGGAAAGTGAAGGGGCCACGTTTGAAACGTGTACCACTTAAAGTGATCCTTCGCCCAGCGATGAGCAACGGAGACAAGAATGCTTTAGCAGCATAAAAAAAGAGCGGTCAGCATCTTCTGTTAACGAAGGAAACCTTGAAGCAACGATACGGTCGGGGATAAAAAAAACATCTTAGCGCTTGACTGATTGAATGATACTGACTCAGCGTCACCATCAGTAGCTGTGCAATATCAGTTTCTCATAAAACAAAAAAACAGACGGAACAAAATGAGAAATCTTCTCAGAGCAGCCACACTTTTAGACCTTGATATATACAGCTTCAAAATTCTGTTTTCACTTCTCTCCGAGGCCGGGCAGCAGCTTTCATTTTTATTTGAACACGCCGTGCTTTGAAACATATCTCATCCGTGTCTGGCTTTAGGGCCGGAAATATTTTCTGGAATACATTGCCTGAGGAGAAAATGTATCTTGTTTGTGTATTACAAGGTATTGTAGTCATTATTTAGTATTCAGCAGAGGCAACCACTCTGTTCCATGAAAAAAACAAATGATGTATCACCTCATCCCTCCCTCATTTGATATTCTCTTTCTATTTTTCTGTGGCTTGTCTCTGGAGGGACGTGATGAGGGCGTAGTCAGCCCACCAACACAAAAGCTTAGAAAGTGCAAACACCGAGTATGAGCGAGGAAAGAATATACTGTAACATTTCTTTGTGGTAGAGGAGAAGGGTGTCAATATTTCAGGTCTATATTCAGACATCATGTTGCTTGGTTAGGAGTGGATGGCGAGGACGTAAAGGTTCTACGACTCCAATGGACCAGCACCACATTAGCAAATTAGTAAAGACTCTTTCAGGAATTGTTCTCGTCAATGCAACACTAACAGGTTCAAGCGTAACCTTGCCGCTAGACAAAATGCTTTTCCTCCCCTTTAAATTTTAGACATTTGCATTAAGATCCAGAGGATTTGCATTTCTTTTTCCTCCTGTATCAAATTTAATGCTCTTTAGGCTTAATCGGATTTGCTTTAGATCAAGTAAACTGCCTCACACAGTACCCATTAGTCAATATGCAATTTTATTTTAGCAACAAAAAAAAATCTTCAGCAGGGATGAAATATATAACTTAGTTCATTGCTTTAGTTGAATAAGAGCGATTTCCAAACTGTAAAATCTTGGATGGAAGAAGGATTTTCTTTACAGTAGCTTTAATTTGGGCTGTTATTACAGAAAGGAGGAAATCAAATGCTGGGGGCTTTGAGGAGTTTAACATTTGACCTAGAATGTAGGACTTGGGAGACAGGACTCAAAATTAAAGAGCAGCTTTATTGCTGAAGCCTTTTCTTAAAAAAAACAAAAACAAGGACAGGCTTGAGTCAAAGGGAAAACACAGAATAAGGGAGCACACAGCATTGAGAAAGGACATGGATAAGACAAGACTCGGATAAAAAAAAATACACAAGGAAATACCAACAAATCCAGAATAATGAGAGCGGGAAAGTAAAACTCAATACAAAGCACACAAAATAAGAAACTATCAAAATAAAACAGGAACTAGTGAACGCTGACACACCAAGAGTCAAACATTCAAATCTGACACAAAGACAAAATGTAAACAAACATGGAGAAAAGGTTGACTTTACACAGGAGACAAGCATAGAAAGCATGAATAACAAAACTGAGAAGCTCTTGGACTAAATAACATTCTTCTGAAATCCAAAAGGAATCCCAAACCCACGACCGTGAGATACAGAGCTTGGGAACGGAGACCTCTGTTAAAGTCAAAATTATATTAAAATCGAATTATTGAGATCCTGAGAGTTTGAATTGAAGATGATGAAAAGACACTTCTGTGGCTGAAGAATGAAGCCAATATGGATTACTGTGCTGAGTCTTGAGCCACAACTCGTTTGTTTATATTTTGCTTCCTTTCTTGCCTTTTTTTAGCGGTTTCGAGCAATAGTTCTCCAGGCTTTCTGAAGGTCTTTCAAAGTTTTAGTCTGCTTTTTCACTCATTTTCAGTCCAGTCCTTGTACCTGACCATTTTCAGATTAATGCTTTTTGTTTGTGGGTATACTTGACCCATGAATTATTAAAGCACAAAATGGTACCTAGCTCAAGGGAAGAACCAGAGTGTACATTGGCAACAGGAGTGACAAATCGAAATTTGAAATTTTTGGTCCAAATTGTTGAATGCGTAGGTGTCTGCAGCCATGTGTAAAGCACGGTGGACGCTTTGTCATTATAGGGGGTTTCGTTAAAGTCGATGGAATTATGAGCACAGGAAAGTACCATCAGTGTGGGTTGCCTCAAATCTTTTGCGCAGTGCACAGCTACTCAAAAAGCCACTTGAGGCTGGCTCCCCCTGCAGGTCAATCGCCCATGTTAAAATGCCCAGCTTCAGTTTCTACGACTAATTTCCCCTTCTATGACGGCCACACATCTTTGGATAACTCCACCATTTAAATTTTATCAAAGTTTAAAGTTATGCTTTGACTTGCTGTAAAGTTACGTCCACTAACAGCTCCTCTAAGAAATCTGTGCAGTAGTCTTAGTGTGTTTGTGTACTATCTGAGATCTAAATACCATGTATCTGTATCTGTGTGATGCACTTGTGCAGCTTTTGGTTCTTACCCATTAATGTGTTCATTTCTCCTCCAAAAGACCAAAACAGTAATGGCCATAATACTAGAAGGGAGAGCTCACAAACCACAAACTTCTGGGTGGCATTATAATAGATATGATACCTTCATTTGAAAAATATAAACAATAGTAGGTCTTAGACTATCAATAATTTACGATTTCCCAAATCTGTGTTTTCCAAGAAATGGCTTCCCGTGTCTTTTTCTGTCCAACCAGTAGTCCAAACTGCAAAAATCCTCAATTTAGAGAGAAAAGCAAAGCAAATCCTCCCACTGGAGAAGCTGGAAGATGATCAACCAGCCAGTAAATTCACTGATTATTTGAGCTGTTGAAGCTCTACACCAACACGGCAAACTGTGAAAGAAAGAAATCTCATGCAGCACCTCATTTTTAGGTGAGTATACCATAACATTCACCAACCCACTGGACCGTTCCACCTGATCTCTGTTCATTAACGCACCTCTATTTAAACTTAACGATGTACATTTACATTTTAATTGGCACAGCATGCATTCGTTTCAGCCTCATTTATCCAGCAGAAATAGTCCCATTTTTGTTGGACAGCACATTCCCCTGTGGAGCCACACAGAGAGCTCCAGACCTGAGACAGGTTCCCTGCTTGAAACTAGGGCAGTGTGTCACACTGTTGCATCACACCATGAGGATTAATGCCTTCTGCCATATCGGATTTCATCCAGCGCACGTCTTGGGCCGGCATGATAACAGCCTCCATTAAATCTATCTATCATAATTTTATACAAGTGTGTTTTTGGCAGAGATGTTGGTGGTGGAGCTGTAAATCGGGCTAAATATCATTTTGGACAAAGAGCTGCAGAATATTTTCTTTAAGTAGTGCAAGTTTGCAGCTAGAAAATATGACTTCAAAAAAGAAAAACGAAACCTCGAAACCACAAACTTACATAAGCTTTAAAAAAAGAAAAAAAAAAGGAGTTTAAATAAAATACCTGAAGGTCCTTTCCGGCCAGCCTTATCATGGTGCCTCCCGGGCCCTTCTTTGGTTTCCATCTGAGGTTCTGTGGTCTCATCCTCTGTTGTCTCAGAGTCTGAAACAAAGAGAAGGAAAACACTATGAGATGAGACGGGAGGAGAAGGTGGAAATCCAGCAAAGAGGAGCTGAGGTGGAGGGCGGGAAGAGGAGGCTGGAAACAACAAGAGAGCGCAGGTAGAAAATGACTTTTCACATTTGCTTAGCAGCAGACGTTTTGATGGGTCACTGAAAAGAGCTGCGGAGAGCCCCCCCCTCCCCTTCCTAGCCCCCCAGAGTGAAATAAATGGGTTGAAACTGGAGCGTGACATGAAGCCAGCTGTGGCTTATAAAAATGCATGCAGGGGAGGGGTATGTAAAGATGCTCTTCACTCAGCTTTGAGTCAGCTTGAAGCTCAAGAGGAATCTATATGTAAGGAAGAAGAGCAAAATCTTAAATTTTACTCAACGCTGTTATTTGACTTGAACTCATGCATGCATGACTGTTTTCACAAAAGAGGACAACTACAATCAGTAAATAAATATGGTTTGTATATAATACAAGTGAAAGCTGAACTCTGAGTGCATAATTTACAAAAAGAAGACGTGGGATAAGCATCTGACTTGGTTCTCGGTTTTATGGGGAACATTCAAAAACGGAAAGGACACAAAAACAACAGGGTGCGACGACGATAAACACGATGCAAACAGAGGATCGCAGAGTGCAGATCGCTGATTGACAAAGCTCGGCCTAGATGTTGAGGACAAAAGATGCAGCACAGAAGCAAACAGACACACACACACAGACACTCAGGGTCAAAGTAAGGAGCCTGAAACCACATCTCCGTTGCTGAGATCACATTACATCAGATGAGGTCAGCGACAGAAACAAATCAAATAAATAAAAACAAAGGAGAGAGGATGACAGGCGGGTTTACCATAGCTTTGCTTTCGGCAGGAGCGGAAAACTTCGCTTCCATAGTGGCAGCAAGAGAGGGCAGACGGGAGAGCACCGTTACTATGGAAACCAGCATCTCTCTCACCCACACGACCAATCCTCTTCGTACCCATTAGAGTCTAAAATCACCAGCCAAACTGCTGGGTGGCTGACAGATATGTTTACTGGTTAGAGAGCCTGCGAAGGAGGAGGACGACAACCACAAAATAGGTTGCACCTCATTGCGCCTCACATCAAGTCACATCCTTATTAGATAATTCCAGAAGCTCTGCCTAACAATAAGAAAGCCAGTGTAACATGAAGAAGCACAATTAACCTATTGCACTGCTAGTGTGTGTATGTGTGTTTTTTTTTACAGGTGTGGGTATGTAGATCCACCCAGCTGTATCAAATGAAGTTAAATAGCTCGCACGCCAGGCGAGTTAAATCAACTCAGTGATGTAATTACAACGAAATATATTTTGAAGTGTATAGCCTGAATAGTAATGTGACTGGAACAGCTTACATTACACAAATATTGCCAAATATTATACCTCAAGCCGTCAAATTTACACAGGATTTTTATGCTGCAGCGATATTGCTTTGTGGGGGTGGATGTACAAGAATGAGCCCCACTTTCTTGCTGGAGTCGAGCAGTAGAACATACACAGAAGCAATACAGGTGTTTTTAAAACCATACGTAAAAAACAGCTTTTATGTATAAAAGAGTTGTTCCAACTGAAGCGCATGCCATTGAAAGCTAAAATGGTGACAAAAGAAATGGGATCAGGCAAAAAAAGAGAGAAATGGCTCAAATTTACATTTTTTAAAACCAAAACAATAAATAAATGAATTAAATATAATAACGGAAGAGACTACGGTAGAATAGAACTGGTGTAAAGCTTATACTGACAACACACCATGGGTAAATCTGCCAAATGTCCGTGTGGAATGCCCAGTTCTCTGAAATAAGATACAAGAGTAAAATGCATTATTCAACAGTGAAGGCAGCCAAACACTCTATTTAACACAGAAAAACAAAATTGCATAGATTCCCATTTACGGAAAAATACTTTGGTCCTTAATGAAACCGCTCATCCTTAATAAAACCATGCACTTCAGGAATCGGATCACAGTTTTCACCTGTGTCTATCGTGCATCTCCGGTACTGTCAAGCCAATTTGCGTTCATACTTCACTGCTATTGCGCTTCGCTAAAAAGTCAAAAAGCCCTACAGATACTTAATTTGTTTAGCATATTGATCTTCCTCTCAGGTCCTTGTTGGGGAATCATCTGGACACAAAAATACTTTGAAAGCTTTGTGGTCAAATTAAGTGAGTTTAGTCATGGTGGATGTTTCCAGTTGTATTTAGCGCTTTCCAATTGTAATTTCATCACAGACATTCAAAAATGGGGCATGTACTATAAATAGGCGTTTTCCACAGCAGACCTTTTGCCTCGTCGTCTGAGGAAAAGCACAAGTGTAACTAATAGCGGTAATTACATCTGCCTTTTATTTACACACATCCTTCTGAGCCTCCCCTTGGCTTCCAGGTGTTTTTCATGCTTCCCGACTGACATGGACTAATTGAAAATTAATGGACTTCAGGTTCCAGGAACTAAGGTTATTCATTACTCTTTTCCTACAGTGGCGAGCCAAAATATCTGCTGTGGAAAATATTCTAGCTCACGATATCACAATATACCAGCACTCACGATAACCTTGATGTTTGAAAAATGAAGTAGTGATATCACTGAATTATAGATGTATGGCACCTTAATTGCTATAAAAGGAAGCAAAAAAGAAAATTACATCATGCTAGCTAGCTGACTACTGCAATAGCTAGGGTAGTAGCTAACTAGCTAGCTAGTTGCTACACTTTGTGGCTACCATTATGCTGGAGAAAAACACTTGAAGCCTCTCGCACCCAAGAAGAGTAAATGTAGTGCCTGTATGTTTTGGACATGATAATTGTGGGGTGAAAATCTGATATTGTGGCATTCCTTAACATGATCTCTTTGCCCTTGCTTCATTATGACATTGCCTGTAAATATGAAGAAAAAAACACTTTATAAAAGATACAGTGGGATATCTGCGCTGTAAGAAACTGTCATTATAAATTATAGGTACATTTCTTGAGCAGTGAAGTGTTTCTTCACTAATGAAATCATTTCTGTGCAAAGTCTAGATTAATTAAGTGATGTGTGGGATGTGTATTGTCTCAAAGGACATGAACGTCACCTGCAGTAGGGGTGGGCAATTAATCTTTCCGAGGGCAAACATAAGAAACTGGGACTGTTGTGGAGGGCCGCACCAAAAGCTTATAAGGAGATAAAATTGTTATTGAGCAGAATTGAGTTCAGTTTATTGGCACGGCCCTCCACAAAAGTCCCAGTTTCTTATGGCCCACTGGGAAAAACAATGGCCCACTCCCAATCTACTAGAATATGACTCAACGCCTGTAAGTGAGAATCCTGCCTAGATACAGTGATTTCACAGGGCCTTCTATGTAGCTGAAATGATAGTCAACCCTCTCCAGTCTTGCACTCATGTTTGAGGAGAAGCTGTTGCTAAACAACTTGTAAACAACATGGCAATTCCTGGCTAAGAGAAAATTGTGATCTACAGTAGGCAGACATAGAGATCTCTTTAGTCAAGCAAATGGTGAATAACAAATAGTATTTTTAGGTCCTTAATAAACAAAACTTTTCTTAAAGACTACGTTCAACTATAAATTTAAGACATTTTTATTGAATGGGCTAGCTTTGCTAGCCTTTTGTTCTCTTGAAGTTCAGTTGTCCAAATATGCTGATAAAGATGGCGAGAGGTGATTGAAAGCCATTAAAAAAGGGAATGAAGCTCAAAGTTGAAATTCTGTATAGAGGTACAGAATAAAGTCAAAAAAAGGAAAAATCTGCATATGGTTGAAAAGAAATATTTTCTACGCAAACTAGGCCTGGTAGATTATTGTGCTCATTTTATTTGTTTTATTCTTCCTTTCTTCATTACATCATCACTTCAGTGGCTAGGTAAGCTTTACATCTGACTTGCTACATGCTTTACAACTTCTTAAAGGCCGCAACAGGTCACTATCACAAGGAAATGTGATATTTTTCAAATTGAAAAATGATACAACTGTAAAATCAAGAGATCTACTTAATATGAGAATATGTGACAAATCTTGAGTGTCGGTGCTGTTAAAGCAGCTGGTGAACCTGCTTCCTGGACAGTCTGTCAATCATCACAGAGGAGCACTCCTCAGAATGAGTCACGGCTCTGCAGCGGCTTGAAAGCAGAAATAGGAAAAGTGCAAAGTGAAGTGACTCATTTCACACTTTTCTCCCACCCCCCACCCCTGCCCGCCACATTCCCCGCTCACTTCCTATTGGTTGATGTTTTTGTGTCAGGCAAATTGATTAACAGTTGCCTGGTGGTAACCGCTGTTTGACAGATTGCCCTAGAAGCTTCCATCGTTGTCATGATCTCCATTGTTATGCCCCCAAGGCGTTCATATCAGCAAAACCCAGCCACAAACGGCGTCCTTTGGAAAATTTGGATTTGGCAAAGACTTCAAAAACATATTCTGTGGGTATAATCTAAATCCTTCCAGCATTATTCCGACAAATCTGCTGGTGGCAAGCGAAAGAACAGGTCTCAAGAGTTTTTGATGTGGATGTAGGATTCAAAAGAGGCAAAGGGACCGTCAGAAATCAGCCTCGTATTGTGCGTCGCTCACTTTGTAGCCATTGTGAGTAGCTGCCCTGATTCTCATGTCTCCATGGAGTGTAGCCTACTGACACACTTTTCATCTGCCCCGAATTTGTGAAACCTGTCATACGAATTTCTTATTGTATAACAAATCTGTCTCGATCACCCGAGCAACATTAATATTTCATGACAAACAATGTGCACACTGTAACAGAGGGAGTGCATTTGGACTTGAGGGTGTGAAAATGGATGTTGCCTTTTTAGATTTTCAGGATGAGCGTCTTCAGAAATCATTTTGAATGTATTCAGGAAGGTAAATTACATTTTCCCCGGGCTGACTTTCTCTTTTCGATTGTCGGGATTCATCCCTAATTTTTCAACAGATATCAAACACAAATGCAAAAAACAGCAAGCGTTACATTTAATAATTTAGTTCCTGTAGCATTTTCCCTACAGTATTGAAGTTGATCTCATTGTATTAACTTAAAAACGTCTTAATCCTAATTCCTGATGTGTATTTTAAAGTCGTTTGCCTTTGGCAAATCAACAAATGTGCATCCTTATCAGGTAAAGGGTGTGGCATGTCATCCTAATATGTTTAAAAACCTACAAATCTAAAAGAAAAGCATCATGACTAGTGCTTCATAAAAGCACCACTGTGGACATTCTTCCGTAAAGAAGCAAACTCACCTGAAATCTCTTCTTGGACCAGATTTTCTTCATCTTCAAGTGTTCAAGATTACCTGTGGCATGAGCTCACGAAAACATCCCGGACACCCGAAAAAGCCCAGGGTGTGGCATCAACAACAACATAAAAATCAGGATTCAGAGCGGGATTCAGCTGCCTTTTTGTGCGTGGGCGTGTTTACTCTCCAGTCTGGCAACAAGACGGGGAGAAAGGCAGCGAGAGAGAAAGCTGGAGGATGCAAATAAGCCAGAGCCAGGTGTCTTTGTGTCTGAGTGTGTATCCGCTGATGTGAACAGCATCCCTGTCTGACGTAGAGGCTGCCTTTAGAGGGGGCAATTCTCAGCTGGTTTGTCTAAACTCCCCCCACTCTCTGCCCCTCAATCGAGAGAGAGAGAAAGAGAGAAAGCACACTCAGAACAAGGGGAGGTGGGGGTTGTAAGTCTGAGCATAAGGGGTGCGCTGGGCTTGATTGCAGTGATGAGAGTGGAGAATAACAGGAGGAGGAGGTGGAAAAATGAGAAGCTTTGGCAAAGCATGTTGACTTTTCTCTGAGTCGGAGGACTTGGAGATGAGAAAGAGCAAGGCTGATGCAAATGAGTCAGTTAGAGATGAACGAGAGGGGAAAAAGATAAAGAGAAAACCGGGGGTGGGGGTGGAAGAATGAGGGACAGATGGGGAAAAGATTCACGAGGGAAACCAAATCTTTACCACCATCCTTACAGCCTCTCCCAGTTTATTCTCCTTTTTGTTATCCTCTGCAAGGAAGGTCGCAGCCTCTCAGAAAAACCCACAAGCCATCAAATATTTATCTCTATTTCATGTCGGTTACCTTTAACCAGTGATAGCGTCTAGACCTCAAGCATCTGAGGGTAATATGGAGTAGAAGAGCAAATGCACTACCCTAAATGCATTAGAGGTCAATACACAACAAACAGCGGCCATAGTTTGAGGGAAACATAAAAGTGTCCCCATTATTGAATAAATAATTTAGTCAAATAAACAACCAAAATTTAAAAATAAAAAAAAAACCCACTGCAGAGCGTTGATTGCAAGTTCCCATAGTGATGTGGTTGTTGTCAAAAATCCAGAGATATATACTCTAATTAAATGTGCAACAAAATAAAATTGTTAATTGCTGATACATATATTTATTCTTATTCCTGTTCTTATTCTTATTGTTGTTCCTATTTTTTAATTTTGTTCCCATTCTTGTTCTTATTCCTATTCTAGTTCTCTTATTATTATTATTGTTCCTATTCTTATTCTTATGCTAGCTCGCATTCTGATTCTTGTTCTTATTTGTATTCCTATTATTATTATTCTTGTTCTGATTTTTTATTCCTGTTATTATTTTGTTCTCATTCTTATTCTCATTCCCATTCTTATTCGTATGCTAATTCCCATTCTTATTCTTTTTCTTATTTTTATTGCTATTTTTGTTATTGTCCCCATTCTTGTTCTTATTCTTATTCCCATTCTTATTCTTTTTTCAGTATTGTGGGATTATTGTACCATGACTTTACATGTTCCATGTGCTTTTTAAAAACTGAATTTAAAAATCAAACAAAAAATTACTGCATAGCAAGTGTTACTCCCTCTTTTACTTTTTACTGTGATTATTCCCTCCATGGAAACAAAATTTCATTCCTTTATAAACAGCCTACAAATGGAAACTAAACAACTACCAGTCATCCACAAGTCTTGTCCATGGCTCACCCACAGAGTTTTTAGGGTTTAATAGGAGATTTTTACACTCACTTGTAAGTCCATTGATAGTAGCAAGGTTTTCTTTAATGTTAGGAACATTAAAGTGAAGACAGATTTTTACATTGAGACTAAATCTTTCTTTACTTTTTAACTCCAAGAAAAAAAACTTGTGGAAGCTGCTTGTCTACCTTAATTACAGGGGTCTACTTTACATGCGCGTCATCTCCTCAGCCACATACTTATTTAGTTTGCCACACATCTCAGCATTTTGCTACAAGTGCAGAGTCCCTGAATCACCATTACAGTTACCATCCATGCTCCCTCAAATGGTTGCTTTTTGATCTACTGAGGGTTTGGGGAAAAACAACATTTTTACTTTGCATATGACCGCACTCACATGTATTGTTCAATTGTTCAAGCAACATAAGGAATGTGGATGTTTTTCTTGGCAGGCCACTAGTCATGTTTATTGTGTGTATTTGCATATCTTTCTTAATATGTTTTGAGTTTGATCCTACGCTGGAGCTCCCTTTTGACAGAGATGCAAATATTTTGCATACTGTTTGCAGATATCGTCGTAGAGAGATTTAAAACATTGTTGGTTTCCTTTTAGGTTCACTGGTCTTTATCAACTTCTAAATAAAGTCTATCTGTTTCTGTTGCTTCATTCCTAAGTGCTCTGCATTTTCCACTAGAGTTAGGGTCACAAACTTTATCTGTCTGCCATCATGTCAGTCCATTATAGATTTTTCTGTTAAAAAGCCAACTTTGTGCACCTGGAAAGTAAGTTGTTGAGAGTGGTGAGATGAGACATTAGAGTTGCAAGCTGTAAAACATATAATCTTATCTTATCTTACTCATTGTAAAATCAGTGGTTCAATCCCCAGCTACTCCAGTCTGCGTGTCAAAGTATCTTTGTGAGTGTGTGTGATTGGATGAATGAGGCAAGTAGTCACCCAAAAGTGTTATGTACTAGTCCATTCGCTTATCCAACTAGGGCCTCTACTACTGCTATGGCCAAATTACAATCACCAAACACACAGGCCCTGCCCTGTTTTGCTTTGAGGTGACAATGCTAACCACCACACAACTCTGTTGCTTAGTGACAAATTGTCTTTTAAAATTTGGAACAGTTAAATGTATTAAAGCTGAAAGATGTACTCTTTCTTCAACATTTCTCTTGTTATTACCGCTCTAAATGACTATTGATGAAATTCTTTTTCTACTTAGAGGCTTCTGCAAATCAGACAAAGAGAATATTATGAAACACTCCCCTCCAGGATGTCTTTTTTTTTTTTTTTTAAGAAAAGGTCACAAGACTATTGCACCCACCGTCCAACCGCCTCCTCCATTAAACCTCTTTCTCTGGATTGAATTAATTGTCCTTTCAGACGTTTCTGTACTCCCTCCTCTATCACATGGATCTAAAAATAATAACAGGCAGACACAGACCTTTTTTTTCCTCTAACCACCCATAGTCAGCATCCACATATCAGCACACCTTTTCTATCCCTGCTGACGTGCTTTGCCAAATAACATGTTTTTTAGCGTTGTTAAGTTAGGCATGTTACTGTTTGTGGACGTGCAAACACACAATCAATATGTGAGATTGACTCCAGCTAGGCCACTCTCTGAACGTGGGTTTTAATTCTAGTTATTAGCTTTTTCCCTCTCGATGCATTTATCCGATGACTGTCACCCAGCTGTGAAAGATATATTCTTCTCCTCAAAACATCCCAAACTAGGTTTTCACTAAAACGCAAGCCCAGATGCAACGGATTGCAGTTTCCCATTGTTATTTTAACAAACCTCCCTCTATTCACCCTCGCTCGCCTCACTTCCTCCTCCATCCATCACCAGTGGCCAGAGGCATTCAGTCCAACAGAGAAAGCGAAGCAATCAATACCAATGCTTTATGCGTGATATGGGATACACCCCCAAGTAACAGTTCAAACGCCCCCCAGATCAATAAGCCCATCAAAACACAAGTTTCCATGACCATCATCCAATGAAAATCTAGATACGGTGGCAGAGCTGCTAGGAAGAAACTCATGAGGTGTTTTTTTATACTCACTAAAAGCCACAACGAGGCAGCTGCAACCAATCTCTGGCTGGGATATCATACACTGTCAGCCATTAAGAACGGATAATTAGATATGATTGGTGCATGCTATCTATCTTACTTTGAATCTGGTTTCTTTGAAGCTTCAGGCAACATCACTGTTCGATGCACTGCTCAGACCTTCAGCATACATAGACAGAATCCTTATTAGTGACCTCTGATATGTTTCAGACGCATCTGTGAAAACCAAATGGGCTCATATTTTCTCCTGAAAATCAGATTTAAACGTCTCAGCTGAATAAACTCAGTGCAAAATTTGTTTTCTTGCAATGTCAACATGCACGGAGAGATAGCAAACCGTGAATGAGCATTAAAAAGACTTCGGACAGGTGCAATTTGGAGCATGGTACAGTTTAATTAGCTTAAAGCAACAAGAGAGAAAGCAGACTTCACGGAAACCCATTGATTTTGTGACAGAGGCTGCATTCTGTGGAGAAGACTTGATGGATGCCTTCCAGGCATACAGCTTTATCAGCAGCAAGGCTGGCATAATCTACCTGCAACTGAAAACAGATTCTGCTGCTGTTAGACTACACTGTGATCACACCATTTCTGTTTTCCTCAGCAGACCACATCTTCATTTTTAACCAGGTTTGTTAAGCAAATTCAGCTGACCCAACAGCAAAAGATCTGTTGATTATTTATTGTATTGATAAACCAATCTCTGCCTTTTCCAGCTTAATCTTTTTCAAATTCACAGTCGAAAAAGACTTCTTATTTCTTGGAATCTTGCCTTCCCCCTCCCTTTAAGAAGCCTTGCTCCTGATTGGTTGGCCCTCACAAAGCAAAGGTAACTGACCTCATTTTTAAAAACTTCATCCATGTTCATTATGAGCATCCTCTATTTAAACTGTATATGGGAATGTGGGGGGGGGGGAAACGTTTTCACAGAGCCCTACGCAATCCTGTGGATAATTAAGTACACGCTTACTGCTCCATAGGAATTAAGATTGTAATATAAGCAAATGCACTTGATTAGCTGATTACCAAACTGTGTGAAGTGAGAGGTTTTGGGAGTTTGCTAGGCTTTCAGGTGTGTGTTAATACAATGCCAAAATCTTTACCTCATTCGATGTCCTAGGAAATTCACCCTCAGGTCCTCAGAAAAAAATGCAACAGCGCCAGTCTCAGACTGTACAGGCCCCAGTTATCATGTTAAATGTTAACATTCATGACAGCACAATTAGAAAAACACTGAACAGGTATGTCGTGTCTGGAAGGTTTACCAGGAGAAAGCCTTTTCTCCCTTCAAATAACATCTAAGCACAGCCTCAATTTGCAAAGTTGCATCTGAACAAACCACCAGACTTATGGAACGATGTCCTTTGGACCGACAAGACCTAAGTAGAGATGTTATAATCGTCATAATGCACAAAACCAAACCCAGCAGATCAGCACAAACACCTCATACCAACTATGAAGCATAATGGTGGAGGGGTGATGATTTGGGCTTGTTTTGCAGCCACGGGACTTGAGCACCTTGCAGTCACTGAGCCGACCACGCACTCCTCTGTATAACAAAGTATTCTAGAGTCAAATGTGAGGACATCTGTCCTACAGCTTAATTTTGGCTGAAATTGGGTCATGAAGCAGGACAATGATCCCAAGCACAGCATCAAATCTGCAATAGAATTACTAAAAAAAAAAAAGAAAAATCAAGGTGTTGCGATGGCCAAGTCAAAGTCCAGACCTCAACCTGATTGAAATGCTGTGATGAGACCTTAAAACAGCGATGGATAAATGAATGCCTGCAAATTAAAATGCAAGAGACTGATAAAGTCATACAGTACACAATTACTTCAACTTATTGCCATTAAAAGTGGTTATACAAGCCACTGGATAGTCCGGTCTTGCAGAAACGTTAATTTTGATAGGACTTGATACAATAAGGTTAAGCATAACAGGCCCACTTTAAAATTTTATCTAGCTATCCTAATCCCATAAGATATTCATCTACTTTTCTTTGAAAAATGTTGTAAGATTGAAAAAAAACAAAACAATGGACAATAGACAACAAAAATAGTGGGGTTTTTTCTCAAGCTTTTCAAACAATGAACCACTTGCTGATCTCTTCTGATATCAGCAAAAAGAAAAAAGCTCATGAAATTTTGAGTGTACGCCATTGTTCAATCATTAAATATGTGTAAAAAACAAAACAAAAAACAAGGTCCTTTTTCTATTCCATATGCTGACTTAAACTTGTTACAAACAGTACTAATACTCATCCTTTCTATCCTGGAGTTTCCAATGTTGGATACTATTACAAAATGCAAACTACATCATTTTTTAAAGGTTGCCAAGCATAGCACCAAAGAGGTTGCGTGGTACCGCCGTAGCAGAAATAGCTGTAGAATTTGTTATGCTTTATTTATGTTGCATCTATATTGGTCGAGGTTCAGTAACACCCATGTTTGCAGGCTCGGTGTTACAAGGCAGGTATTTATTGTTTAATTTAGAGGTTTTTATAAGTCTAAAGTAAAAATGTGAGTTCTGTTTGGGTTTTTTTGGGGGGGCGGCGGGGGGGGGGGGGGGGGGGGTAATCTTGCTATGGACAGATGATATATGAAGAAGAGACTTATTGCATTGCAAAATTCTCCAAAGGGCATCTTATTCACCGAGCCCAAGATTGTTGACATTTGCTGGTTGTTGTTTTTTTTTTAAGATTTGATATATGAAACTGCCAGCAGACCAGACTTAAAGTCTCACAGTAAATGTTGAAAGTAATGTGTGAAGCCTGCAAAATTATGAAGAATTCTCACAAGAGATCTTTATATGCTGCCAGATAAATAAACAAAAAACCTTCAGGAGCTACAGGATGATGATTCAGTTCAGTTTGTGAGGTACTTTGGAAATCCCAAATGACAGTGGCCAGCGTTGACAGTCACAGTGAAACCTGATCCTACCACCTAATCCTGACCAAATCCCTGAGGGTTACTGTGAATGACTGTGTACCAGCAGGCTGGAACACAGCATTCGCCAGACCAGAGGCTAAACAGTGCAAGCTTTACCCTCACATATTGCCTCAGCTGCCTCGTGAGACCAGAGAAACTAATTAATTGTCCCACATCCTTAATCCACTTGAACAAAATGTTTAGAGAATGTGAAATCATCAAGGAGCGACAGATTATTTCTGCTCCAGTATGGCAGTTTAATCCATACAAGATGTCCGGGTCGAACGCCATGCTGTATATGGCTACCGAGGCATTGAGTTAGGAGACATTAGGTTTAATGTTTGCCCACAAACTTAACATCAACAACAACTAAAAGCACATAGGTAAGATTTCCATAAAAGTGCTGACTTAAAACATACATTTCAGGTATTTCCATGTTCATGTTAATCCTGTATAAGACTGTATATGCACAGAAACCTTTAAAAGCAACAGGAAATGCTCAGATTTAGCTGGTGATCATTCTGTGAGTCCAATTTTAATTTGTGCTTTTTTGACATCAAATCTAAACCAGTTAAAAGTTAAAAAAAAATCAGTTTATAGGCAACTGCTATATTAATAATTTCACAAAACAGGATTGGTGTACCTTGAAGTAAAGCCTGCAGTACAAACCATTATCCACGAGGACACAACAGAGACACACTGAATCCAATTAAGCAGGAACAATAGCGGCCTCAAGTGTATTGCCTTGTTTTCATTTCCATTACAGCTGTTCCACTTAGTTGAGTATGCACACTATAACTCCCTGCAATAATATGATCATTCTCTTACTTCAGCACCACAAAAATAAGATTTTTTTGGTCGTAGTACATCGTTTGTGTTGATGCCATCTCCCACTCACCTCTTTGTTTCTTGCTTCTCGGCCCACTCACACCTTCCCTAAAGCTCCTCAAAGCTTTTCGTGCATCGAGTAGCTCCTTCCTGGACATGGCTCGTGTTTTTCTCTTGTAAAATCCTTTAAAAACCCAACCAGATGGCTACTCCTGCCCAAAATAATTTCTTCCAGCACAAGCTCTTTTCTATTAAAACCTTGCTGAGAACATAGGAACTTCCCAAATTTTTCCAAAAGGCCTTCATTTCTCAGAATCGTCTTTTTCTTATAAAGATGCCTCAAAATGGCTTCTTCTCTAGCATGAAATGGGGAAGTGGTCCTGCAACGATGCACCACCTTAAGATAGCTGCTAAATCTCCAAACTTTGTCATGTTCAGCCCATACCCCTCTCCCTGTACCCCCTGAAGTCCTAACGTTGACTGCCAACTTCAGTGGTCTATTTCAAGTCCTGCATAGTTCACCCCCTACAGTTGTACTTTCCCTCTGCACCCCCTTTCACAGCACTCGCCCACCCTTGGTTATAGCAGGAGATTAAACACACGGCAACACAGAACGACCTTTCCTGTCCTCTGTGGGTCGCTCTGTTTGGACCACGGGCAGTTTTGAAACTCTAGTGCATGGCAGATATGTTGTAATGCACCATTAATGATATAGTATAACACCTCATGCATTATGGGACAATGAGACAGTTACGGGGAGGATTGCCGAAGAGTGGCGGCCCTATTTCAGACAGCTATGTGCTCATGAACCTTGATGCTAGAGGTTTTTATAACACTGTAGCCTTGTCCCACTTAAATGAAGTTTAAACTGAACTCTGTGGCCGGATGGAAAGATTAACACAAGTATATGAGTGACTGTGGAATTCAGTGACATTGCTGTTTCCTGAATAAGAATAACAAACTTGATTGTACAGCAGGACTGAGACTTCTATGACTATACCTTCCATACCACCGTGACTGGCTTTTATATTGGTTGGAGCTCCACTTTGTACATCTTTCAAACATTTTAACTGATCATCTGCATCCAGAAAGAAATTGTTTAAATCACCGTGTGTGACTGAGCCGATGATATTTCACCTGGCTGTATAGACAACATGTCTTTGTTGTTCGGTCATCATCTATGGCATCTACGGCTCTTCTGATTTACTTATTAGCCCATGTTGATAGTACACATTCTTTCTTTATGTTAGTGTACACTGCTAGATGACATTCCAGGTTTTAGTTACCTAGATAACCTTGTAATGTATTCCTAGCTTGTCGTATGTCAGCCAACAGTAGCATTAGCCCTCATTGATAATGACTTCAACTGTTCGTCTCAAAGTGGAGAAAAACCTATCTTGGGATTTGCCCACTTTGCATTGTTAGCAAGTCTTTCGTCCATCGTCGCTGGATGTCAGTAATATTCTGTGGATAAATTTACTGATTGCGTCTTTCAAGTACCTCAACTTTTTAAACTCCCTGTGAGACAGATTAAATTGTGAAGCTCTTGAGAGAGTAAGAATATGTATAAAACAGACATCACCCGTGTAAAAACAAAGCAAATATTATCCTCAATGCAGAAATTATTTGACTGCCTGCTTTTCCCATCTTTGGCTTGTATTTGGCAGCTTTGCAAATAAAACTTGGAAGTCATTGTCAACAGGATTTATCAAGTTCCACCTTAAATGTAAACTAAACGTCTGAGAATAATATTGCAGCCAGAGCAAGAAAAAAACAAAGATTAAAGCAAAAGTTGTAGCTGTGTTATGTGTTATGAACCCTTAGATGTCTCTGGATGTCCTTTATGTCCTTACCTAAGCTTGGGTGCCTTTTTCTAAAGAACTTTTCAAATGTTACCTTATCAGTAACTGCAAGTCGTGTCTGACATGTTCACTCACACCACTGTATCACAGTTTTTACAATAATTTACTGTAAAAGTAGCTTAATAAAAAAACAAATGATGGTCAATTTGCCATTTCCTGCTGTTTCATCAAACTGCTAATCCAGCCTTATGATGTGTGACGGCACATTAATGCTGTACGACAGAAGGTGACGTTAATAAAGCAGTGTGGGCTCGTGACACTGGACCGCTCTGGTTTCTGGTTGGTCTGATCGCTCAGGATGATATCTTAAAGTGACAGACCTGAGTGTCTGACTCACTGAGTGATGCTCAAAAGCAGCCAGAACACGCAGTGACTGTTCCCACATGGGCAAGTATACACTAAGCCCCTCCAATCCCAGCGCACCCTCCTTTTCTCTTTATTCATCAAGCTGAGCGTGATTGAGTGTGACAGTGCTGCGTCTTGACCGTGGCGAAGCTATAATTATCTGTGATGTCTGCTGGTGCAATCAGAGAAGGGGGCCGACAGCATCCACACATCACTAGAGCACGAGCCCTCTGGCCGGCACGGCACATACCGGGCCATAAATAACCACAAGGAGAGTGAGAAGAGGGGAGATGTAAGAGGGAGGCAGTGGTCAGGAAGATAAGAAAATAAAACCTACAGGATGGATAAAAATAGAGAGGCAACAGTGAATGGCTGGTTTTCACGTAAGTAGCAAGAAAAAAAGAGAAACAAAGCCTCTTTTGTCCAATTTAGGCCCCTGTTTGACATGTGCAAGTATATCATTATGTCCTCTAAATCGAATTTATGCTGTCTTTGTTATCACATAGACAGAAAGCTACCTTCAGCGATTCCCTTGCCACAAGAGGTCGCCACATGTAGCTACACAGGTTCGATTTGGCAGGTTGAGTTTTACGCCCTTCCTGATGTAACCCCATCTCTGGCTGGAATTGAACCAGCAGCCTTTCGTTTGCCAAGCAAATGTTTTAACCACTACACCAGTGTTTAAAAAAAGAACCCTGAAAGTGAATATTTAGAGCAGCCTGAGCTTTTGGCTCATAGCGATTATTTGCACATGAGCTTATTATTTGAATATTTGGCCATGTTTAATAATCTGAACATGCCAGCAGTGTATATGAAGTATGTTTCAGAAAATAGGAAAAAGCAAGAGAGGTCCACGTGACTGTTGTGTCCCACGACAGTCACATCCAACTTAGTTCTTTATTTTAGTGATTTAAGTCTGATTTAAGGTGTCAAGTGTATTGCTCTGTGCATAAGGAGAAAAAACTAAAGCAAACAAACTGAAAAACTATGCATGGCTTAATGTTGAGGATCATTTTCAATCAGTCCAAAATGAGCAGAGGGAGAATAAGATAAAGATATTAGAGGAGAAATAAATAAAGAGGTAGGTAGCCGTGATAGATCAAAACCAGAAGAGAGAGACAGAGAGTGCAGAGGAGCTGAGTGATACAGTGCACCAGCTGGACCGTACGTGCCAGCTCATAGTGTGAGAGTTGCTGACATGTGAGCTCAGCAGTCAAATTTGTAGACAGGACAGGGCACCGAGACTGTGACGAAATGTTCCCAGCAATACAATGATCGCACTGCAAGCCACACAAAGCACTCAAAGTGATGATGCAAACTGGCTGTGAGTGTTCAAACCTACTAAACATCACAGAGATAAGCTTGGAAAATTAGGTCCAGTGCTCTGACTGTCTACTAAAGGCACTGAAAGACTTGGATTCATGTGAAGTTTAATGTGACATTTGTGCCCAAAATGTTGGTTTTAAGTGGTCAGAATCAGAATACTTTAGTAACCCCACAGAAAACGATGTAATTTGATAATATGTAAGATTTTCATGTAATTTTTTTTAATGTAAGTACAATATAAAATGGAAAATTTCATGATATGCATTCACTTTATACCAAGCATGTTTTCTTTAATGATTGAATATTTGAATAAATAAACATTTTATTTTACATATTTTTGTTGTATTTTACTCTAAATTATGAATAATCCTTTTTTTAGTGTACAATCTGGTAGTATGTTCCTTCTCCAGTAAGTAACAGCACCGTGGAGCCAAGATGGGCTGCGTTATTGTATTTCTGACTACTTTTTTCAAGTAACGAGTAATGTAAGGGATTACTATTGCAAAAAAAAAGTAATTATATAACTGTTACTTTCCTGTAAGCACGCTGCGTTACTGCGTTAGTAAACCATCGTGATTTGTTTGTGATAGCATCTCATGACACTGACGTAAGCGTGTGCAATGTCCGTCGCAGCAACAGACGTGTGTAGATCAACAATGGATAATATGGAGTGCAGGAGAGAGTACGACCATGCAGCGTTTAAAGCTTGGAAGTACTGACATTACTTTGACTTTCTGTAAAAAGTGACAAAAACATTAGCGTCCGCTGTTCACTCTGCGGGGGAAGAAAACTTCTTTCCTCAGCGTTTCAAATCCGAGCAAGCACCCAGCAAGCCGCCACAGGAATGTGAAATTCACAGATCACCCCGCGGACATGACCGCTGCGACAGGACTCAGTGCCGCTGGATCTTTGATTTTATTTATTTTTTGTTGTGTTTTACTTGCATCTATTTGAAAGAGTGAGTGTAAACACAAATCATTATTTTATTTTATATGCTGGAATATGCAGAAAATAGGTTTAAATGTTAAACAATTTCTTAATTTCAAAGACAGTTGCATATATAAATTTTGCTTAATGCAATGTGCATAAAATTAAAAGATTAAAACTAATAAAACATTTTTTAAAAAGAGGCTTTCCATTTGATTATGCATAAAAAATAGAACTGGGCTGAAAGTTCTATTGCTTCTATTGCTACGTATTTAGGTTGTGTATAATGTTTTTAAAAAGTAACTAATTAACTAAGTAACTAATTACTTTTGAAAATAAGTAATCAGTAAAATAATGGGATTACTTTTCTGGAGAAGTAATCAGTAATTGGTAACTAATTACTTTTTTCAAGTAACTTGACCAACACTGGTGTGAAGAAACAAAAACATTTAGACAAGCAGACTGTTAGACAGTCCATGATTGTGAAATGTCTTTGACAAAGACACTAAATCGTATGTGCTTTCATGCATCAGTATCTGCTACATGCTACCTTTTTCATTCTGACTACTTCACTTCATAGCCTGCACTTAAAGTAGCTGCATTACACTGCACTGACAAGATGTCAGCATGTGGGAGTTGGAAAAACTGATGTTGAAGATGTGACAGATGGGACTGATCTTTTCTTTTTCTTTTTTCCCAGATACATAACTTATGCCTCGCATGCCTTGCTGTGTGAATTTATGCTGACAAGACCAGTCATCCTGAGCAAAACTGTCTCAGCCAAGTGTTCTAATTTTGGAAGTGATACAGAGCTGCAAAAGCAGCAGTATCTTTACAGCTAAATGACTTTTTTACAGCGCCGTCACGGCCTCGGTCTTCTGTTCAATCAGCTGTTAAGCATTGGCTTGGAAATATTTACCTTCCCAAGCATTTCTGCAGATTCAAAAATCCATACAGAATGACTGACACCAGCATTTTAAAAATCTTGTAAACAAGCTATGAGGTCTTTATTTTCAGTCAAAAGACATTTCTACTAAAAGTGAGAATTTACAGTATTGAAGCAAAAACCACGTCACACACTTATTTATCTGCAGAACAATCCACGCAGTGACTTTAATATCATTGTGCTTATTTGTACAGCATTATAAAATCAGCATAACACCAAGAGCTTGTCTACTACCAGAGACTGAAAGTTTAAAACTGACATCTACTTGAATTTTGTTGTATTATTATTATATCATTGCGCAGGTTGTATATGCCAAAATAGCAAGTTGTCAAACTAGTGATACAACCAATAAGTGGCAGGCAGTTCATGTAGACAGTCTACTTAAAGTCTCGAAGGATATGTTCCCCAGTCTACCAGGAGGTTTTCTGATTTTAGTTACAGGTGCAAAATACAAGAATAATATACAACGTCCCTAAAAAATAAGAATATTTCGTTTTCAACAGGCTTTTGACAGATTCCTAAAATATTTGTGTTTTTGTGCTTTCATGCCAGGCACCCTAATAAATTTGTTAAGAACTGTATAGCATATATCTTCTGTAATGTTCAGCTGTGCAGCAGAGAGAATGCAACAAGCTAATTTTAAGTGTTTCCCAGTGAGGCTCTGCAGACATAGAAGATGGGCTGACTATATGAAACTTAAAACCCAATCTCGGCTCTTGGAACTTGGGTCGACAGTTGTTTTGTCTAAATGCGCTTTTAATAAGTAGGATAAGGTTTCAAGACAATAAAGATTAACAAGATTATTGGTGTAGTATTTGTGCAAATCACCGGTTGGTCTTACTGAATCAGTTATATATCATTAAAGCTTTAAAACCCCTCATCATGATGGCTTCTTTTGACAGGAACAATGTGTTTAAGCTCCTTGTGATTACCTTCACCGAGGTCCATGACGGCCAAGACGGCACTGCACCTTGCCTCTCCCAGCTCATTGGTTGCCACGCATGTGTACAAGCCAGCATCACTTGTGCGGCAGTCTCGTATCCAGAGACCGCCCGAGTCCTGGGCTTCCGATGGAGATAAGAGCTCATCGTTGCGGTACCAGGCCAGCAAAGGTGTCGGATGCCCCAGCACTGACACCCTCAGTCGGATATCACAACCTGTTCCCACTGCTGCTTTACGGAGCTTACGCACAAAAACCGGAGCTGCTGGTTCTTGGATATTAGCCCCATTTTCTGGAACGTGGTCAATGCTGATTTTGGCCCTCTTGGAAGGGATGTTCGAACTGGAACTGGAACTTGAACCGTGGCTTTCTGCCATCTTGACTTCTTAAAGACTTTTTAATTAACTGTACTTCTTATCTGGCAATTGACTGGGTTATCAAGATGAACTGCATTTATTGAATGCCTCCTCTGAAAGACTCCATTAGTTTAGATGTCTCTGGGCTCACTGGGAGTGCAGAGGGGGTTTGAGCTGGGATGTTGCACCAGGAACTGAAAAAAAAAACAGAGTATATTTATCACACTGACATCAAAGTTATCTACCGATCCCAACATGCCAAAAAACCCAAATAAACAAACAAAAAAGAGATATTTTTACTCTGTAATATGTATAAAATGTATTCTTTTGAGACGAGTTATTAAAATGGCTTAAAAGAGGCTGATTGTACCCTTTGTAATGTCTCTATATACCAAGTGAAAGTAAAGTCATTATAAGTGAAAAAAAGCATCCTGGTCTTCAGTGCAAACCTGAATATTTTTGCAGCAGAGCCTATGAAATTGTGAGAAGCCCAGGTTTACTACGGGCTTTAGTGGGAAAACTGAGCTTGTTAATGTGTTTTAACCCAAACTGTGACCTTTCCTTATAACCCCAATTCCCCCCAAAAATCGGATGATGTGAAAAATGTAAATAAAAACAGAGTGCAATGATTTGCAAATCTCAAAAACCTATATTTTATTCACAGTGGAGAACAGAAAACATATGAAATGTTTAAACTGGGACATTTTAGTATTTCATACAAAATATTAGCTTATTTTGAAGCTGACAGCAGCAACACAAAAGCCTGGAAAAATAAGTGGAACTAACAAGCAGCTGCTGGAGGCACATTACCATAGTAACATGTTTGTAACATGAATAAGTTTAATGTAAGTAAGTTAAGTAAATACGGGCAGAGGAGAATAATAATGTTTATATTATTATTATTTTATCATTATTATTAATAATAATAATGTTTCTCAATGTAAAACTGTAAAGATTGTGAATATTTCATCATCTGCAGAACATAACATCATCAAAAGATTCAGAAGAGCTGGAAAAATCTCTTTGTACAAAGGCTGAAAATCAATACTGGATGCTCATGATATTCAGGTCCAAAGAAAAGTGAGGATTCTGCCTTAGAAATCACTGCAGGGACACTTTCAGCAGTCACTGTATGTGTATGTCATTATTGTATGTCCTCTCATTTTGGCACCCATGCCACAAAACTGATGAACCACCGAGAAGTCAAGCTGTGGTAGCCGGGAGGGAGAACCAATTTTAGAACCTTTTTGGATGCCACTAGTGGGTCTTAGACTAAACAACAGCCTGTAGCTTGAAGAGTGGTACAAGTTGTCAAAGGACTGTGACGCCAAAGGTCGTGATTTGGTTTCCTTCACCTACCTGCAGTTAATGTTGGCAATTTTTTTCTAAATGATAATAATACTAATCAAATGAGGGAAAAATTCATTCAATTATTCAATTATGACAATAAAATGACATTTTTTGCCATTTAAAGGGCAGAATTTCATAAGCCTGTGTAGGAAAAAGTGTAGTGGTCACTCCAGATGACAGCAAGTGGAGAAGCAAAATTAAAGAATAGCTGGCGTATTTCTTTCATGTGTTAATGTATGATGTTTCATATGCTGATCCAAGGAGTCGCCTAAAATAGGCTATATAATAGAAAGTAATGCACCTTACCTCTCTCTTGCCATCAAAGCCGACAAGAATCCCTTTGGACATCCCCGCAAAGTCCATGTTAAGGTAACAAGATCCATGGAGCAAAATGTTTCATCTCAAATCATTTGCTAAAGCCCGTGTCTCTCAGTGTCCTCAGTGAGCACGGGCTGTAGGTGTAAGGCCACCCTAGATCATGTAGCATTAGCAGCCACGGCCATGGTCCCTTTCAACAGCTTGAACCCTGGTGAAGGGTGAGACAGAGACAGATCCCTTTTTTCCTAAATGTCAAACGACTCAGGCCTTCCGGTCTTGTGTTTTTACCATTAAAAAAAAAAGTAAGTGCTTTTTAAAATCTACACCCTTAACCTTTTTAGGCTTTAATGTTCTCGAGTCGGTTCGTGTTATCTGTCTCCTTCTCTCCCTTGTCACTGCTTCACCCCCAACTCCTGCAGGTCGGGAACGACAGCTGCACCACCACAGATAGGTCACATTTCCTAGCCTGCAATGTATAACCTATTCTCACACACACACACACACACACACATGCATGCGCAAAGCACTCACACTCCAAGCCCTTTAGATAATGTTATCAAGCAAAGTGTGTGCATCTCTGAATGTGTGTGTGTGTGTGTGTGTGTGTGTGTGTGTGTGTGTGTGTGTGTGTGTGTGTGTGTGTGTGTGTGTGTGTGTGACCGTTGGAATTGCTATAAAAAGAAAGTCTAAGAATAAAGACAGGAGTGATTCATAGAACTGTAGGGCAGTGATATAACGATACAATCTAACTGAGAGGAATATTTACTATGTTTGTTTAACTGAAGCATAGTGAGCAGCTGTAGGTTTTGTAGAGCTTTTATAAAAATAGTTCTAAGTTGTTGTAGCTTGTTTTTCACTCGCTCCATCTCTCTTTTATTTTGGTAAACTTCTATTCACTGATCAATATTTCAATAAGAATTTGGGCTTTGGGCTTTAAATTCAAAGCAGTGCTTGACCAGTTTTTACAGACACATTTGAATGACAGCCTGGATAGCTAAGTTAGTGTGACAGTGAGCAAGGTGCGTCCCTAGACGGCACCATATTCAGTACCTCTGTAGGTACGTCTGTTTAACTCCTCTTAACCCAAATATGTAATCAGCCAATCACATGGCAGCAACTCAATACATTTAGGCATGTAGATGTGGTCAAGATGACCTGCTGAAGCTCAATCTGAGCATCAGAATGAAGAAGAAAGTTCAATTAAGAGACTTTAAATGTGGCATGGTTGTATTTTATAAACAGCCATCTCTAGGGTTTCAGACCACAGAGAATGGCCTGAAAATAACCATTGAGCAGCAAGTTTGTGGGAGAAATTGCTTTATTGATGACAGAGGTCAGAGGCGAATGGGCTGACTTCTTTAAGCTGATAGGTACTCTATGCAACAGTAACTCAAATAAGCAGCTCGTTACAACTAAGGTATACAGAAGAGCATCTCAAATGCCACAGAAGACCACACTCCTGTAGGCTAAACAGGAAACTAAGGGACTTAGAGAAGATTTGAAAAACGTGGCCTGAGTCTCAATTTCTGCTTCAACATTCAGATGGTAGAGTCAGAATGTGCTGTAAACAGATTTATTCTGCTTGTATCAACAGTTCAAGCTGCTAGTGGTGTAACGATGTGGGGGATATATTCTTGGCACACTTTGGGCCCTTTATTACTAAATAAGCATCATTTAAATACCACAGCCTAGTAAGTATTTTTGCTGACCATGTCCATCCTTTATGACCACAGTGTTCCAGCAGACTAACACACTATGTCACAAAGCTGAGATCAACTCAAACTGGTTTCTTGAACATGAAGATGAGTTCACTGTAAATGACCAACAGAGTCACCAGATCTCAGTCAAATAAACCAGCTTTGGGATGTGGTGAAACAGGAGATTCTCATCATGGGTGTACAGCCAACAAATCTACAGCAACTGCATGATGTTGTCATGTCAACATGAACCAAAGTCAAAAAGTCGTTATATAAAGAAGAGCGTCTGATTTGCCATCCATCTGCTTCAAATGTGTCAGAGGAGGACTCCAAGGCCACCGCAGCACAAGACACTACATTTGTTCTGTCTGGACTGGCTCCTTTTATTCCTCCTTTTCAATCAGTGGTCATTATTACAGAGTACTCAGGAGTCCATAAAACCAAGAAGAAGGAGAAAATAAATGGCTTCTTCTGAAAAACTCCTTCAAATACTGTGCTGTTGCTGTGGAAACAGTCACCGAGAGACTTGATAAGCTACATGATTGTAATCAAACAAAAAGGTCAGGTAAAGTAATAATACAACATAAGAAAAGATGCTCACATTTCCTTTACAAACAAAAATACTACATTCAGAATTTACTTATATAGTAAAACATAGAATCTTACTATCACATAAAGAATCACATTTATAAATGAGCATTATTCAGGAAGGGAATAACTTCCTAATACCTTCCTGATTATAATGCTATTATTCAATGAAAAAGCTACATTTAACCACAAACTAGAATTTGCTCGACAATTATCATTGCAAACTTAAGTCTCCATATGTCCGGTTGATTATGAGCTCAGCCATTAGCTTCTGCGATTCCAAATAGCTCAAATAACCAATATGAAAGCAATAACTGGTGTATCTCAGTATGTCTCTGTTTTGTCCGTCGTTCCTCCATGTCAGTTTGATCTCTCTTTACTGTCGCCAATCTAGAGAGAGAATGTGGAGAGGTGACTTGAACTGGTATCGAGCTGAGTGAAGCTGGAAGGTCACCTGTCAATTGACCACAACTTACCAACCATAACTAGCCTAATAGTTAGGTATGTTAACATGGTCTATAGGCAACGATTCACCTCAAGCCATAAAAGCCATAAAAATCATAAAAGGACCTTCAGATTCTGGGTTTGTTTATCATCCCAAAGGTTGCACTTATGTTGTATGGGGGGCACCAAGTGCCAAAATAAATGAACTAAATACATAATAATTATTTATATTTTGAATAACGAATGATTTTCCATTTTATTTTATTAACACATTTAATGAATTATTTAATGATGTTTTTAATATATTTATTTTGGCACTGAAGGCCCTCCATACATGGAATCCTTCCAGTTTACCATAATGCCTCTATTTGCAACAAACTGTTGGCAAACTGAGGACAAGATTATTTTTCTTTTCTAAATACACTGCATTTACAAAACTCTGGACTCCATAAGACACATACAGCACCACTTTGATCTTAAGAGTGCCAGACGAATGACACTCCCCTTTCTGTCAGTGTAAAGAAGTTTAACTACATATTTAATTCCTCAAATGTCTCAATATAAGAAAAAAAAAAGTACAAATTCAACGGTATGTCTCATTTTTTCTACTTGATAAACAAATGCAGCTTTAGTAAATGAAAGAAATCTATCAGCAGAACTCTTTGTGCTGAATTGTAAGAAATAAATGTTTGAAGTTAAATAGAAAGTTCTGGTAGCTCACTGCGATCATGTAATTGTAAAATTGTAATTGTAAAACGTTTTATTTTTGTTAATTCACAGAAAATGTCCCTTTCTTTTTCTTTCTCAAATACACTCAAAGTAAAGTACACAGGTGACTCTTGTCATTATAGGTATTTCTTCAATAATATCAAAATACTTTGATCTACTTTCACCTCCACAGTGACGAGAACTTGTCTGTCATATGTGTAATAATGGATTGGATTTATATAGAGCTTTACAATGCCACTATTCATTCACACACTGGTGGAGACAAGCTACGGTTGTAGCTACAGCTGCCCTGGGGCAGACAGACAGAAGCAAGGCTGGTGTTGGCCAACACCAGTAGGCAGTAGGGTAAAGTGTCTTGCCCAAGGACACAACGACCAGGACAGAGAGCCCGGGGATCGAACCGGCGACCTTCAGGTTACAGATATGCTTCCCAACCCCTTAAGCCACAGTCACAACGGTCATGGTGTAGTTCAGCTAATGGTGACTGAGCACACACACACACACACATATATATATATAAATTCATGTATATTTTTATACTTAAATTATATATTGTAAGCTTGACTAATCTTTGTTTTAGCAAACCTACTGAGAGGAATTGTTCCATGTTAAAAAAAAATAAAATAAAATTATATTCTCAATTGCTATTTAGCATACCCTAAAACACCTTTTTGGCTTGCCACATTATAAACCAAAGCAATGTTTTATTTTCTTATGAATACATTTTTGAGCTATCTGGGTGAAAATATTAACAATAAAAAAAAATAAAAAAAATAATAAAGGATACAAAGCAGGAAAAGCCCTTTCTTATTTCTTATTTCTTATTCTGTCAACCATCGCTTAACCTGTCAGATTCTGTTTTTAACTTCGCATCTCTATTAAGAACACCGGCAGTGATGATCTTTGTTTATTGATTTATTTACACACTAATTTACTGATTTAATTTTTTGTTTTGTTTAATTTTTTCCGCTCCATAATGTGGCAGCTCCTATGAGTCCTTATATGTTTTGTATTTTTTTATATTCAGTCCCTTAATTTTCCCATCAGGCTACATCTGACTCTTGACCTTTCTCCTGTATAATCATGAGTAAAACGCTCTGTTAGCTGTTTTCTCACCAGCTTTCCAAGCTCTATGGCTGGGACTAAATACACAAGGCAATATTGGGATGGATTAGATGGTTTTTATAATTTGTTTCGTTTGCAAATTAAGTATAAGCTAATACTAATACTGTTTGTAAATGTAATTCATAGAGCAGGTTTGTATTCAATGAGTTTATGCTGGTTTATTACTAGAAACTACATTTCAATGTTAGTTATCATGTCATTGAATTTTACTAATAATTATAATCACAACTTTGAGCAATTTTCATAATTTTTCTCTTGGGTGGCTGCATGTAGTACTATTTTTCCCCTTCATCTAACAAGGGAAAAAAGACACAAATGCCTTCAGGGTTGTGTCAGGAAGGACATCTGGCATAAGAACTGTCCAGATCAAACATGTGGAGCCACCTGGTGATCCTGTGTGAATAAGGGAGCACAGCATTTTACATACCTGTTCTTGTAAACTGCACTTGAACAATGTTCTACACATACAACTTGATTCATCGACTGATATTGTGGTAACAATGTTTTAAAGTGCCAGGTATTGTCACTAAGACACATTCTACAGCTCCACCTGCTGGATGCTGATGCATCACAAGCGTGTTCAGACAGTGGAATCTCTCCCAGTGGTGGGGTGAAGCCAGGTACATTTAATCAGCTACAACACTGTAAGTGCAGTTCTGAAGTATTTGAGGATTGCTTATGCTTATGTTATCATTCAGATCTAAGTTGTCAGCAGTTCACTGAAGAGTCATTTTTAATTTTTAGATGGTTTTAATAAAATCATTGTTGGAAGCCTAATCAGATCAAATTACCCCGTACTTTTTGTTGTAGAACTTTTCATTCTTCTCTCAGTCATTAATCATCTCATAAAACCTCACACTGAGAGACGCACTGGAGGGATCATGTCTGCTTTAAGCATTACTGGCCAACATTATCAGACTGGGAAGGGATTTTGCAGTGGTAAGTAGAAAAAGCTCTACTTCACTCTACTTCAGCAATTTAATAAAGCATACAGATGAGCGATAGCATCATCGTATAGTGCAGTTCATCAGTCAAAAGGCATTTTTTTATAAAAAATGATGACACTTTTAGTCCGTTTTGATGATAACTCCCATCCCAATTCCTGAAAGGTTTAATAGAAGTAAAAAGAAAAGAATGCAATGATTTCAAAATCCCATAAATCTATAGAAAACATATCAAATGTTTAAACTGAGAAAACGTAGCATTTAATGGGGAAAAAAAAGGTCATTCTGAATGTGATGGCAGTAACTCATCAACAAACTTTCCTACTATTTAACATCCCCTCTTCTTTTAACTACAGTTTATAAACATCCAGTACCAAATGGCCAGTTTAGTACAATGTTGGGCCCTTTGAGAGGTGCCAAGATCCACAACTGGTCATTAGCACACCACTCCCGGAGTTGTGGCATACATGCCAGTACTACAACTGTAAGCCCCTATTCTTAGATAGACAGCTTCATTAGCCACTACCTATCTGTTAACAGTTTGTTTGTCTCACTCTCCATGCATGTGAATCTGCTAGGATTGGTGCTAAAAGATGTGATTTACATATACATGTTTCTATCAGACCACTTAAAGTCTGCTTTCATGCGCATTATAATGTTAAAGTTTGTCTATTTACTTAATGTGTAACTGAGCTATGAGACTACGGTATATAGGAACTACAGGGAGTGCAGAATTATTAGGCAAGTTGTATTTTTGAGGAATAATTTTATTATTGAACAACAACCATGTTCTCAATGAACCCAAAAAACTCATTAATATCAAAGCTGAATGTTTTTGGAAGTAGTTTTTAGTTTGTTTTAAGTTTTAGCTATTTTAGGGGGATATCTGTGTGTGCAGGTGACTATTACTGTGCATAATTATTAGGCAACTTAACAAAAACAAATATATACCCATTTCAATTATTTATTTTAACCAGTGAAACCAATATAACATCTCCACATTCACAAATATACATTTCTGACATTCAAAAACAAAACAAAAACAAATCAGCGACCAATATAGCCACCTTTCTTTGCAAGGACACTCAAAAGCCTGCCATCCATGGATTCTGTCAGTGTTTTGATCTGTTCACCATCAACATTGCGTGCAGCAGCAACCACAGCCTCCCAGACACTGTTCAGAGAGGTGTACTGTTTTCCCTCTTTGTAAATCTCACATTTGATGATGGACCACAGGTTCTCAATGGGGTTCAGATCAGGTGAACAAGGAGGCCATGTCATTAGTTTTTCTTCTTTTATACCCTTTCTTGCCAGCCACGCTGTGGAGTACTTGGACGCGTGTGATGGAGCATTGTCCTGCATGAAAATCATGTTTTTCTTGAAGGATGCAGACTTCTTCCTGTACCACTGCTTGAAGTAGGTGTCTTCCAGAAACTGGCAGTAGGACTGGGAGTTGAGCTTGACTCCATCCTCAACCCGAAAAGGCCCCACAAGCTCATCTTTGATGATACCAGCCCAAACCAGTACTCCACCTCCACCTTGCTGGCGTCTGAGTCGGACTGGAGCTCTCTGCCCTTTACCAATCCAGCCACGGGCCCATCCATCTGGCCCATCAAGACTCACTCTCATTTCATCAGTCCATAAAACCTTAGAAAAATCAGTCTTGAGATATTTCTTGGCCCAGTCTTGACGTTTCAGCTTGTGTGTCTTGTTCAGTGGTGGTCGTCTTTCAGCCTTTCTTACCTTGGCCATGTCTCTGAGTATTGCACACCTTGTGCTTTTGGGCACTCCAGTGATGTTGCAGCTCTGAAATATGGCCAAACTGGTGGCAAGTGGCATCTTGGCAGCTGCACGCTTGACTTTTCTCAGTTCATGGGCAGTTATTTTGCGCCTTGGTTTTTCCACACGCTTCTTGCGACCCTGTTGACTATTTTGAATGAAACGCTTGATTGTTCGATGATCACGCTTCAGAAGCTTTGCGATTTTGAGACTGCTGCATCCCTCTGCAAGATATCTCATTATTTTTGACTTTTCTGAGCCTGTCAAGTCCTTCTTTTGACCCATTTTGCCAAAGGAAAGGACGTTGCCTAATAATTATGCACACCTGATATAGGGTGTTGATGTCATTAGACCACACCCTTCTCATTACAGAGATGCACATCACCTAATATGCTTAATTGGTAGTAGGCTTTCGAGCCTATACAGCTTGGAGTAAGACAACATGCATGAAGAGGATGATGTGGACAAAATACTCATTTGCCTAATAATTCTGCACTCCCTGTATATGTGTGTTTGGCTGTTATATTGTCTGCTGTCTAAACATATATATATCGTTTTTTAAGGGATTCTTATAGCAAAACTAAATGCTTACAAACCCACTCTTTCATTTAAATGAACACCACATCAGGGCTGTTTTCACTTAGGGGTTTTATATTGAGGTCATATGATGTGTGAATAAGGACCCAAATCCAGACTGGTGTGACAGAGCTAATAAACAGAAAATAAACCTTTACTCAGGGGCATCAGAAAAGGCCAAGTGCAGCCATAAAACAATCCAAACAGAGAAACAACAGTGGAAAACTGAATCAGCAGCACAACACAACAGAGAGTTAAGGCAAACTGAGGCTTTAAATACACAGACACTGATGGCTGAAGACACAGCTGAGGAACAAAACACACTTAAACTAAATCAGATTGAGGAGACAAGGTAAGTAAAACTGAATGTAGTACACAAAAATGTTTGGGGGTTTGCTTGTAAGTGTTTAAGTCCTGATCCAGTTGGCCTGCTACCTCAGATGGTTAGAGTGTGGTGCTGATAATGCCGAGGTCCAAGGTCAATCCCCAATGACAATGGGGATCCCCAATGTCTGGGCAGAACGTTCTGCCCAGACGTTCAGAGAGAATTCAAGAAATGTGTGTTACCTCCTCCTCCGTTATAGGAATTCCATTTTGTTTGCACAAATACCTGTGGTACCATGTTTCCAGTGCACAATTCTGTATCTCATTTACACCTTACAACCATAGATGTGATTAGACTACAAATCTGAAATCTATCAGGCCTACTTATTCTACCAAAAATAAATAAACAATTTGATCTAGGTCACGTTTCTCCCATGTGTCATGTTCTAAAATCAAAAGTAGTCCCACCTGAGTGAATATCAGACATGCATCCACTGCTATTTGTTGAGTACAATAATATAACAAATGTGGATAGAGATGTAGATCTAGCCATCTGTAGGTTGGATAGTGATGGTTGTTAAAGTGCTGGTAACACTGAAGTCATGGGTGGACGCTTGATATTGGCTGGTACAGCTTTGATTTTAGTATCAAATGGGTTTCCAGCTCCAGTATGACAGGAACAAAGTTAATGTTGTTTGAAGTAGTTGAAGACATTAACAACAGTATTGCTGTTTTTGTCCTCCCTCCACTTTAACTGTGGTGCAAGAAAAGCCAGAAACTTTTTGTTTGTTTCTTGGCAGTCAAAATCCAAACTCATAATAAGATAAGGTAAGATACATTAACTTAGTCACACACTTGAGAATTATGTTTTGTTACAGCAGAAAGTGGACAGTGCAAGGTCACAGTAGCAAAAATTAAGAATAAACACTGGAATAGGATAAGATAATAAGATACACAATAGAATAGAATAAAATACTATATACAACAGAATAAAATACAATGCTGTCAGAAAAAGAGAATTGCACTTAATGAAATTGCACATGTGTGGATGTGTGTGTTTGGTCAGCTGCGAAGTCTTTGTTGTGGAGTCTGACAGCAGTGGGGAGGAAAGACCTGTGGAATCTCTCCGTCCCACATCGTGGGTGCCGCAGCCACTGAAGGAGCTGTTCAGTGCTGTTCAGCTGTTCAGTGCATGTTCTCCTGCATGGGGTGGTGATGTCACTCACCACCTCCACTGAGTCCAGAGGGCATCCTAGAACAGAGTTGGCCCTCCGGATAAGCCTGTTCAGTCTCTTCCTGTCCTGAGCAGAGATGCTGCCGCCCCAGCAGGCCACACAGTAAAAGATGGCTGAGGCCACCACAGAGTCTTAGAAAGTCTTCAGGACTGGGCCCTTCACTCCAAAAGAGGTGAGTCTCTGCAGCAGGTACAGCCTGCCCAGCTTATTCTTGTAGAGGGCATCTGAATTATGAGTCCAGTCCAGTTTATTGTAGCTGTCCACAGCCTCAATGTCCATGCCTTGAATGTTTAGTGGATGCAGTGGAGGATGTTTGTCCCTGCGGAGGTCTACCACCAGCTCCTTGGTTTTACTAATACATTTAATACATTCTATTGCCAAAAGCATTCACTTGTCTGCCTTTACAGACATTTGAACTTGAGTGACATCCCTTTTTTAATCCATAGGGTTTGATATGATGTCGGCCCTCCCTTTGCAGTTAGTACAGCTTCAACTCTTTTGGGAAGACTTTCCGCAAGATTTAGGAGTGTTTGGGGAAATTTTTCTCTAGAAGCACATTTGTGAGGTCACAGACCGGATGAGAAAGCATGGCTCACAGTCTCCACTCTAATTCATCTCAAAGGTGGTCTTTCAAGTTAAGGTGAGGACTCACAGGAAGGGGCCATCGTCAAACTGTTCCCACTAAGTTGGGAGCCTGAAATTGTCCAAAATGTCTTGGTATGCTGAAGCATTAAGAGTTCCTTTCACTGGAACTAAGAGGACGAGCCTAACTGCTGAAAAACAACCCCACGCCATATTCCCCCCCTCCACCAAACTTTACACTTGGCACAACACAGTCAGACAAATACTGGTCCAATGGCAACCACCAAACCCAGACTGGTCCATTGGATTGTCAGATGGGGAAATGTGATTGATCACTCCAGAGAATACATCTCCATTGTGCTAGAGTCCAGTTGTGCAGTGCTTTACACCTCTGCATCCGACGCTTTGCATCACGCTTGATGATGCAAGGCTTGGATGCAGCTGTTTCCATGGAAACCTATTCCAAGAAGCTCTCTATTCTTGAGCTAATCTGAAGGCCACGTGAAGCTTGAAGGTCTTTAGTGATTGACTCTGCAGAAAGTTGGCGACCTCTGTGAGCATCATGCCCTACCACTTTGTGCTATGCCTAGGCATGTGTAGGTGCTTGATTTTAAACATGGAAGTGATGTGAACACCTGAACTGAGTGATTTGGATGGCTCGGTGAATACTTTTGGCAATATAGTTTACCTCAGAGTGACCTACACTTGAGAAAGAGTGAGAACATCACTTCATTTCATAAAAGTTTCCAGAGCATTCACTATTACGTACTGTTCCTTCTAGTTACTGGTGTAGCTATAAATCCAATGCTGACAAAGGTCTGGATTCCTTTATTGTCATTATGAGCACACAAAAACACAAAAAATCTCACAATCAAAACAGAACCACATTAAAAGACTATAGTATAACTTTCTGTTAAACAATGAATAATGAAATAAAGTAATAAAAAAAGATGGTACAGCACTGAATAAGAACATTAAATTAAAAAAAATGTATATATATATATATATACATATATATATATATATGCACGAAAACAATCTGTATGGCTTACGTGTGCTCAGCTATTGTACTGTCCATCCATTTATGATGTGCATTTGAATTTAACTGTCAAGCTGTTATTGCTCTGATTTCCAGGCTGTGATACTTTTTGCCTGAAGGGAGGAGAATAGTCTGTGACGGGGATGAGCAATGTCCCTCGTGATCCTTTTTGGCCTTGTCAGGCAGCGTTGTTGCACTAAGCCCCCAACAGGTGGCAGTAAGACCCCAACAATCTTCTCAGCAATCTGCCTTTCTGTCTGAGACACCGTTACTCTCATGCCACAGAGACACAGACAGTGTGCTGCACATTCTATGTGGTGCCTCAGTAGAAAGTGGTGATGACAGATGGGTTAAGATGAGTTATTTTTAACCTCTGGGGAAAATACAGGAGCTGGTGAGGAGATGTGCAGGCTCCTGGTTAGATTGTTGGTCACATGCTCGACTATCTCCACAGCAATGTCAGTTATGTAGATCGGGCTGTGCATGGGCTGCTTTTGAACACCAGATTTTAAAAAAAAACAAAAAAAAAAACAGGTTCCATTATGCAAAAAGTCTCACCTCCTCCTGTAGTCTCTCTCATTGCTGTCTTTGATGAGATGTTCCACTGTTGTGTCATCCACGTAATTTGTGATGTAGTGATTACTGAACTTTTCACCACAGAGGTGGGTCATCATGGTGAAAACGGGGGATTCGTGACATGCCCCTTTGTAGAGCCTGTACATAATGAAATGGTGCTTGATTTCTTATGTACTCTCTGCTCAAATTGAGGTCTATCCGTCTGAAAGACCAGTGTCCATTTTTCCAAGGGGGTGATTCAGTCCAACTCGGCCTAGTTTGGTGATCAGATGCTGAGGGATTATCGTGTTGAAGGCTGAGCTGAAGTCAACAAAGACCTTTCAGACCTGTGCATTTTCCTTCTCCAGGTCTTCCAGGGTTAATCGAAGAGGAGTGGATACAGCGTTATCAGTGGAACGGTTTGTGATGGGGTGACGGGGTACAACGGAGGTTCTGTGATCATGTCTTTCAAAGCGTTTCATTGTTGTGGGTGTAAGTGCTACTGAGTGATCGCTGTGATTTTATACCATGCTGACACAACGGCCCGGCACAGAGAGATGGATGAATATAATGTCCACCCTATTGTCACTCATTTTATATTCAGATTTTAAAATCTAGTTGCTATTGGTATGGCAAGTAACCTTCAGTAATAGTAATGAATCACACAGCAATAGTACATTCATGTAGTTGTAAAAAGCATGATAATATAGTAATAATCCAAAATATTCAGAATACATTACTCTCATTGAGTAACGTAACACGTTACAAAATACATTTTGAGGCATGTATTCTGTAGTGGAATACATTTTAAAACTAACTTTCCCAACACTGAGTATATTATTGTGAAGTTTGAAGACGATCAACAAAAAAAATTGTGGGTAATATAATGTTTTTACTGATTTTCACATTCAGTGTGACTTTCACCAGATTTCACTAAAATGTAATTTAGCTCAAGTTGTTTTTGTTATGTACCATCACACAAAATTGAAAAACTGTAAACAACCAGACAGACAGACAAACAGAACCACATACGCAGATGTGAGAGTGAAGAAAATTACAGATACAATGGAGAATAAATAAGACACAAGCAAATAAAGCAGATTATAATATTTATTATTAATTAACATCAGTATATTCCATTTTATACATCAAGGCCATTTCATTTTATAAATATTTGCATTAATAATTAATTTCTCTTTATTATTAATTTTTGTACTTTTTGTCCTCCATGAAATAAGTTTCCTAGACTCGTCTGTTGCAACAAATTTAAAAGTTAACCATGCTCTTCCACTTTTGTATATAATATATTAGTGTTTTTAACATCTAGTCTTGGTTTTAAATCATCCCAGAGAGCCACGGAGGCAGAAAGAGTCCAACGGTCCCCAGCAGACACACTATGATGAACATCCACAGGAAGATCCGGTCTACGACCATGGCCACATACTTCCAGTCCTCCTTCACCTGAGAGAAGACATAAAACCAAAAATGAGCCAGTAAACTTGGAGAAATATATAAAACCCAGGCTGTCTTATGTTTGACACCCCTGATGTAAACTTTTGACCGCAAATCTATAACCAAAAAAATCCAATACTTGCCGAAAAGTCTGCATCTTCTGCTCTTAGGTGTTCAGCGATGTACGTTACTCCCTCCAGGGCAGATATGACAGCAGGAGACAAAGAAGAGTCCCACTGGTTCTGGGTCGAACCACACTCCACAGGGGTATCCCACTCTAAGCTGACAGTGGACCGTGTCTGTGGTACGAGTGTATAGCCCAGAGACTGAGCAGAAAGACAAGATGGGGACCCAAACCTCTCCAAATGCTCCATGTTTGAGTAGCCATGAAAGTCCCAGTGGTTAATTTCATCTCCAGCATCCACATCAGACTCCTGAGTGATCCAGATGCTGTGGGAGGGGCCCGGAGTCCGGAGAGGGAGGAGTTTATCGCTCAGGTGGTGTTGCCTAAGAAAGGTAGATGGGTTTGTAGAAAAATTACAATGACATTGTAACGACAAGCAAAACATTGTGAAAATATAAAACAGAAAAACTAATGATTACAACTATCTGTCACCTTAAATTATATATTTCCCTTATTTTTACCACTACCTCAAATTATCAATATACTTCTACTGCCAATAGGTGGTGGTAAAATGCCTAGAAGCTGTCTGCCAACCACAATTAAACAACAAAAAGAAGTAGAGTTTGGAGGCTGTGAATGTATGGTGGGGCTGCTAAGTTATCTCTCTGCAATATGTATTAAAATCAGCCAAATGGTTCAAGCATATAATGAAAACAATAAACCTGTGCAGAGATTTTGTGGTTTCCTGTGTGGATTACCGCACTAACTCAGTCGAGAGCTAATTAATTGGATTGAATTAGCCAATCCTAAACTTCAACTCATACACATTTGACCACGTAGAAGTCAACTACACTAAGCTATTTATGACCATGTAAAAACCTGCAGTGCCTCTAATGGTCATAGAGGCTTTCTCACCTTGCAGGCCTGAGTCCATGATGCGGGCGCTTCATGCAGAGCCAGCGCGGCACCACAGACAGGAAAAGCCTCCGAACCCACCGGGGCATGGTGTGAGTCTCTGATGATCGGTGGTGCACATTCAAAACAAACACAGTGATGATGATTGACAGCGTGACAAAGATCATAGTGAAGAGTAGGTACTCCCCAATCAGCGGGATGACTAGCGATGTGGATGGGATGATCTCGGTGATGAGCAGCAGGAAGACAGTGAGCGACAGCAGCACGGAGATGCACAGCGTGATCTTCTCGCCGCAGTCTGATGGCAGGTAGAAGACCAGGACGGTCAGGCAGGAGATGAGCAGGCAGGGGATGATGAGGTTGATGGTGTAGAACAACGGCAGGCGGCGGATCACGAAGTAGTAAGTGATGTCGGGGTAGATCTCGTGACAGCAGTCGTATTTCTTGGTATTGTAGGTTCCTACAGCGTTGACGATTGCCCATTCTCCACTCTCCCAGTAGCCCTAAAAGTCAGACTCTTTTAGCCACACTGACATTGTGCAGAGGGAGTTTAAAGTTAAAGCAGCAGGGGGGAAAGCCTGTTACAGGAGAAAGCCAGGAAATAACAGAATAACAACAAGGAGGGGTTGGACTGAGAATCTTCACAGGACCCAAACAAAGCAGGGACTTAGTGCTGGAGTGGAATGAGAAGAGTACCAACAACTTAAACTTCACTTGGCTTGACACACCTCCCCCTGCTGGTCATCCTTCCCCAGCATACAATTCATCTCATGAACATTGTCCCCTTCCCTTGTCTTTGCACCTACAGCTTGCACCTCCATGTCCCTCTCAACTGAAAAAGTCAGGAAAGAGTTGTCTTGACTCTACTCTGGCAGAGTGGCTGGTTCTGATAGCATCAGCCCCAAAGTTGTGCTGCTCAGCTGTGTCTCATCAGCAACCAGAGTTTTAAACTGCATAAGGTCCTGACTCTCTCAAGGACATTCTGTCTTGTCCCTGTCTACAAAAACATCTCACCCAACTACTTCCAACGACCACAGGCCAGCTGCTCTGACCTTACAAGTCATGAAGATACTGGAGAGAATCCCCCACAACGATTATTGTTTATTGTTCTTTCCTCTTTTATTTTGGTAGTCATTTGTCTCCTGTGTGTTGCAGTTAGTTTTACTTTCCCTGTCACATTCATGTTACCTGTTCCTGTTTTCCCCTCTGTGCCTCATGCCCCTGATTACCCCTTTGTGTATCTGTCTGTATAAATAGTGCTGTCTTTTGTTACAGCGTACTCTCCAAGTGTTGCAGGATAGAGATCTCAAATGCAGACATGTGGAGTCAAACTGAAGAAACAAACTTACTTCTGCATTCTGTGCTTCAAAATCACACCATATTAACTCTTTCCCCTATAAAAACAACATTTCATGACCTCCCCTGTAGCCATAATGACACCTTTTAACACCTCAGTATATCAGTTAAGATGTAGTTTGCAGGCCATTATAATAGTTTCCATGTTTTCAATCCAAGTTCAGAAAAAAGCTTCAAGGGTTCCTCCTAGTATAGGGGCGGCCAACTCCAGGCCTCGAGAGCCGGTGTCCTGCAGGTTTTAGATGTGTCCTTGATCCAACACAGCTGATTGAAATGTCTAAATGACCTCCTCAACATTTCTTGAAGTTCTCCAGAAGCCTGGTAATGAACTAATCATTTGATTCAGGTGTGCTGACCCGGGGTGACATCTAAAACCTGCAGGACACTGGCTCTCTAGGCCTGGAGTTGGCCACCCCTCTCCTAGTAGGTGTCCAAGGGGTAAAGAGTTAAAGAAACCTGCCACGTTTTACAACTCAGAAATCTCCCCAGGATTTGGGTTTTTTCTTTCTCTTACAAAACTATTCTGTGAATTTTTCCAGAACCTGTTACTGCAGTGAAACATGACGCTGGGAAATACTTTGTTAATTAAAATGTGAGCAGCCTGAGAGTTTGGCGGGCATTCTTCTGTAAAACAAAACACATGTGAAGAGCCGATAAGAGGAGGTAAAGAGGTGCAGGAGGTGTTAGGAAGGAAATCATAAGAGAGTATGAGGGAGGAATGTGGAGGGGGAGGGGAAGCAGAGCAACCTCCACCCACGTGTTCCCACCTTCAGGTCCACGGTGTTCTCAAAGGGCTCCAGGTCGATCTTGGCGCGGTCATATGTCCAGGATCCGAACTTCATCTTGCAGCTCTGCTGGTCAAAGGGGAAGAAGGTGACGTCGATGGAGCAGGAGGACTTGTAGATGGCGGGCGGTACCCAGCGGACACGACCGGTGTAAAACAGCTGTGCCTTGGTCATGTGGGTGACAGCGAACTCCCCGTCAGCACTTTAACAAGAAAAGAGGGTAAAAAGTTTTAATTTCATTAGTTTTTAAACTCAGAAGGTGAATCAATAAACCTGGAGCTATGCCCGTTTACACAAGCTATGCTTAATAATTGATAGCTGAATGTAAATGAAACCGATGCAAGCTCATTTTCACTGAAAGCGGAGAGAGTTTCATCTCCATCCAGACCAATTTTAATACTCCCCCGAGCCCTGAGGGCTGGAAACTCAACTAAAACTGTGTGATGCAACATCGCCGTGCATCCGCAACAGAATCAGGGTCATTTATTCAACAGCATAATTTGCATGCATCGCCAATTGATATGCAGGAAAATGCAGAAAATACCATCGAGCTGTTTGTCTCCATGTAAGTGACCTCAACTCCTCTTTCGCTCTTCAATGAAGGAGGACCGTGTTATGGATCAAGCAGCTAATTGATCACTACAGATAATTTCCAGGTCCACCTACAGAAAGTCGTCTCTGTTCAGGAACAGTATGTGTGTCCTTGAGCATCTGCTGTGAGCGTGACTCAATATTTTAAATCCAAATAAAATAAGAGTTAATAATCCTTATTTACCCCCAGATGTTTTTGCAGGGTTTATAGAGATCTTTATCTGGCTTCATTTGCTCTTTGGATAGGGGTCACATGACGGTGGTTGAAAACTCAAGGGTTGTAGCTGAATAGTCAAGTTTTTCAGGAAGGTTCAAACTGAGTGAAATGATCCTGAAATATCTGCATGGGAAGCGTCGTAAGAACAGGTTGACCTCTGTAAATACGAAGGACAATGCTTCAGTTCTTCCTTTATTATCTTTAGGAGAGGATAATCTGGTACACCTGTTGTTAAAGGAGATAATACCATCCCACAAATCATAACGATGAAAACAAATAATCCGCATGGCTGAGAAGTGGCACAGAGCATGTAATTCATTTATTTGTTTTAAACCTTCAGTCTGTTTCTTATGATGTTGGTGCGTTGCAACAGAGGGAATATGTTTTTATATATAAAAAATGTCCTAAATTAAGATTATGGGCTGTACTAAATCTTTAGGCACTTTGCTACTAACAGCCTGTCACAAAAACACATTCATTTCTTTAGTTGACCCGAAAAATACAATACAGACATATTTTCAGCAGATGAACACTATCTGAAAGTCATGTCTTTAAGTAACAGGAAAAAAAATCCAGCAAAGACCTGACACAGGACCTGAGAGATGCACCAGGGCCTTCAACTGATCCATCTACTGTTCACTAAATCCTCATCAGAAATGGTCTCGGTGGAAGTGTGGCTGTCAGAAGCCATTCTTAATGAAGGAAAGCAGGGAGAAAACGCTGAGGTATGAAAATTAAACAAGAACTGTGGCAAACGGTCTTCAGGAGTGATGAATTTGAAATGTTTGGTTCTGCTTTGGTTCATCATCAGTACATACATACATAGGAGGTGAGGAGAGAGGTACAACAAGAGAGGTCTACAGGCACCTCTAAAACACGGTGGAGGCTCTGCCATGGTTTCAGGCTGCATTTCAGCCAGTGGTGTTGGGGATCTTGTCAAAATGAATGAATTATGAACTCAGAAAAGTATCTTCAGACTTTGATCTACCACATAATACCATCTGGAAAATGTTTAACTGATAACATTTTTCATTTTCAGCATGATAATGACCCCAAACACACTGCCAGTGCAGCAAAATCATACCTGGATAGAAAAAGACACAGTGGAACACTATCAGTCATGGATTGGCCTCCTCAGAGCCCAGACTTCAACATTATTGAAGCAGTGTGGGATCATGTTGACAGAGAAAAGAACAAAAGGCAGAAACATCCAAATAAGAGCTTTGAATCTTTGAATGTCCTTCAAGAAGCCTGGAGAACTATTCCCGAAGACTACTTAAAGAAATAACAAGAAATAATTATTTAGGCACCAGAAGCAGAAATACTATTTGTTATTAGCAGTGTTGGGTAAGTTACTTTAAATTAGTAACTTAGTTACATTACTAGTTACTTCTATCAAAAGTAACTCAGTTACTTCAAGTTACTCGTTACTTTCAGAGTAACTAGTTACTAGGGAAAGTAACTTTGGTTTTACTCAGAATTCTCTTGTTAATGTGTTGCTTCTGTAACTGGATACCCAGCCAGATTGCCAGTCTTCTAGCTTGCTTACTTGCCACAAGTGCACTGTGCCACCTACCAATAGAAAGGAAAAAAATAATGTGCACATTTCCACGAGAGAAATCCCACGCCTGGACCGTCGTTGACCGCCGCATGATTCTAGCCTGCTTTTTACATCCAACACAAAAACTGCAGTCGTGGTGCTTTCGATTGTACTCAGAACTCGGAAATTCTGCCTTCTGAATAGGAAGATGTAGGTAACACCAGACTGCAGATGAGCTGCATACAGGGCTGGACTGGGACAAAAAAAAAATCGTCCCAGGGAATTTGACTAGAGACCGGCCCGCCATTATAGGAAAAATCATAAAGCCTTTGAATTAAAACAAACGCTGTTGTGACAGTGATGTACACTGTTCTGATGGTATATATGCATTAATCTATCAATCGTTTGTTGTAAGACTCAGATAATTATTTTTTTAAAAGCGAGACATTTTAAATGAGAATAAGAAAGAAAAGTATTTCCTTGTGCCCCCCTCTCCCTGTTAATGCCCTACCTGCCCCCCTGACAACACTTTGCTAGACCCGCCCCTGCACAGTTACCAGCTGTCAGCTAAGTAAAAAAAGGATCCTGGTGTTATTTGTCTCTCAGAAACAGTTCATAACTTCAACTCATTCATGTCACCTAAAAGGTAAACCTATTTCTCCATCACCTGTTCAGCTCTGATGATTCAGTAAGGACATCTCCTGGTTTCATCTTCATGTTTCCCATCTTCTTTCCATCTTCATCCGCTTTATCCGAGGCCGGGTCGCGGGGGCAGCAGCCTAAGCAAAGAGGCCCAGACCTCCCTCTCCCCAGCCACCTCCTCTAGCTTATCCGGGGGAACACCAAGGCGTTCCCAGGCCAGCCGAGAGATATAATCTCTCCAGCATGTCCCGGTGGGACATGCCTGGAACACCTCACCCAGGAGGCACCCAGGGGGCATCCTTGTCAGATGCCCGAACCACCTCAGCTGGCTCCTTTCGATGTGGAGCAGCAGCGGCTCTACTCTGAGCCCCTCCCGGATGGCCAAACTTCTCACCCTATCTCTAAGGGAGAGGCCAGCCACCCTTCGGAGGAAGCTCATTTCTGCCGCTTGTATCCGCGATCTCGTTCTTTCGGTCACTGGTCATGTTTCCCTCTCACCACATATCCAAACCGACATCCTGACCAGCAGGTTTACAGCTGTGGCTCCAGCAAACATCAGCTGATAGTAGAAAGTAATATTAAATAAATTCTAACAACAGCTGATCAAGCTTAAACGTGCTGCTGTTGTTTAGCGCGACATCCGCTGGTTTCCTCTTTCTGGCGCAAAGTGGGCGATAAATAAAGAAGAGAGAAAAGCCGATCAGCTGATCAATGATCAGTTTCATGATTGAAGTAGAAACAGGAGAGGGGGGGGGAGAGAGAATGAGAGAAGAAGAGGCAGCTGTGCGGCCTAAACACAGAATAACTCCAGCTTTGTGTCTTTTTCATTGTAGCTGAAGTCCGGGACAAAATGTTCCTTTTCACCTCAATACGAAACGCGTAATATTTTCTCTGAATACGAGACGATTCTGTTTTTTACGGGACGGTTGGCAACTCTAATAATTAACGGTATGAACAAAATAAAGTATTTATGTGTTGCTCAGTACTCCCATTAGTTTTCCCAATAGAATATAAAGAAATGAGGGGGAAAAACTGTATTTGGATTTTTTAGGATCATAGGCTGCCTCTCAAAATGTTTACTCTGTTATCTGCTCATTGAAGTTAGAGGACACTTTAAGGAATAGACATGCTGTCCTCCAGAGAATTTACCGGTCAGTAGAAGGTGGTGTTGCACTTGCAAGCCTCTTATTTCAAACATAACTTGTGCCTAAGAAGGTTAGGCGTGCAGCACAAGTTACCGTGGCGATGCAATCTGGTAAGATGTAAAGAGCACCACTGTAATGCTGAAAGCCCTGGGTTTAACCTGGGGTTACCTTGCTAAGCCCCCAAATCCTGGCCTCCTGGGATAGACTGATGTCATTGCTTCTCTACTCTCAGTGAATTTTAAGATGAGTTTGAAAGGATGAAGGAGGACGAGGAGAAGGGTGGACTCGTGAATCATGCGTGTGGTTTTTACTTGTTGTACAGCACAATGTCGGGCACCCAGATGAGCTCAGAAGGGACTCTGATGGACGTCACATTGTTGAAGTCGGAAGGACTCCACCGCAGCTTGTAATCCGTCCATTCCTTTCAATGAATACACATTTTTATGTCATTTTAGGACACAAAACACATTTGCATTACATTTAATTAACTTTCAGACCCAGTTTTTGTTTTCACCCACCTGTTTCAGCCACACGTTGGTTGTCATCATCTGATTTTTCTCATCCTGTTTTTTGTAAATGAAGTGGACACAGCGAGTGAGCCATGCATCTAACGCCCTAGTAGGTGCAATGGCACAAAACAGAAGGGGGGAATAGTTTTTAAAGTTTTGAAGGTATGGTTAAATTTCCTACCACATCTATAAGCTGGGCGATGGACAGGCCAAACTTGACAATGACCACGTCTGTGACGTTCTTCGCCGGTCGAGTCCACTTGCTGTAGCCTCGAAACAAACTCCTGAAGAGCTCGTCCTCAGTGTGAACACGATCCCAGTCCTCAGAGAGCACTGACAGAGAGGCAGAGACAGATCAGCAACCCTGTCGGGTTCAGACTATCATCCTGCAGTAGTTTAAAAGTGCTTCCTTTGTCTGATCTATCTTATGTAATCAGTCACTCATATCATGAAACCTTAAATAGTTTTCATCCAGTTTGATGCATTTTGCAGGTCTCATTTTACCTTCTTGCAAATCTCTAAGGAAGCTCTCACTCACTAAAACACATTTATACAGGCAAAAGTCAATCACACACACAGAGGCCTCTGCCAGAAAGTGGGCTTTGAGTAACTTCAGAGGTGATCCTTGATGAAAATCAGTGTATATAACCATGGTAGCATATGCTGCAGACATAACCTGGTCCGGAGTGGGTGAACACCCACTTGCTTCAATAACTATCCCTCTCAATAAAAGACCAGTTAAAGATTTTGTGACATATTTTCCTACTTCAAAGAACTTGGTGTCCCTCGTGCTTTTTATTTAGAGAGAATCTGATTTTCACTTTTCAAAATCTAAGACACATTTCTGGAAAGTTTCTGTCCTTTTCTCAAAACTCTGAACCCAAAAGCTGGTTTTCAAACTAAATTCAGAACCTCTGATTTCACGATAACATATCAAAACAGGTTTTATGCTCAAGACTGTACAGCGTTGTCAGGTCAGGTGCAAGCAATTTATTAGAAACTCTAAAAAGTAAATGAACACAAAGCATTCAAGACTTTTCAACCATATGTGCAATTCTGCAAAAAAATTAAGCAAAGACAAAAAAAATGATCCCTCACACCAGAATCCTCTAATTGTAGGTCATTCACTTTGTCCTATTTTCCTTCTTTCACATAAAAACATATAATAAATTATTATTTTCTATGTAATGCAGCTCTCATAATGCTTGTATGCATCATAATATTAGCGAGTGCAAGTAAACTTTATATTCTATGAGGAAAATGTGAACAAGGAGCTGGAAAGTTTCCTCAGAGATTTTAGTTCATATTGACACGATACAATCACACAGCTGCTGCAGAGCTGTCTCCTGTTAATAATAATAATAATAATAATAATAATGATAATAATAATAATAACTTTATTTATAAAGCGCTTTCAAACAAAGTGCTGTACAACTAAATAAATAAATAAATAAAATGAAAGCGATACATAGCAATACAGGTAAAAGACACAATACAAGTTAAAAACAATAAAAAATTAAAAACTAAAAGCCATAGAATTAAGACATGTAGGATCGGGTGAACAAATGTGTCTTCGACTTAGTTTTAAAAACCTCCACAGAGCATGCCTGCCGAATATCTTGAGGGAGGTTGTTCCAAAGAAATGGGGCACGAAAAGAAAAAGCACGCTCTCCAATTGTCTTTTTTCTGGCTCTAGGAACTTTTAGAAGGCCAGAGTTCTGTAGAAGGCCAGAGTTCTGAGATCGTAGAGCACGAGATGGAACATAAAGGTGTAAAAGGTTGGAGAGGTATGTAGGTGCCAATCCGTTTAAAGCCTTGTAGGTGAGAGCAGGACCTTAAAATCTGCTCGAACCTGACAAGGTAGCCAATGCAGAGATCTCAGAAGAGGGGTAATGTGCTCAAATTTCCCAGTTCTTATTGAAATGCGAGCATTTTGCACCATCTGTAGACCTCTAAAACTTTTCTTTGGTAGGCCAGAAAGAAGAGCATTGCAATAATCAATACGGGAAGACCTCTGCAGTGTCGCTTGACAAAACTTGTCTGATTCTGGCTATGTTCCTCAAATGATAAAAGGCGGATTTTGTTATCTCTTTTACATGAGTTTCAAAGGAGAGCACCATGTCGAACCACACACCCAAGTTTTCTACCTTGTTCCTGCAATTTATGACACTGTCATCAATTTTCAAGATGAAATTTTGGGACAAGAGCTGAAATTTGTGTGGCCCAATGACCATCAACTCTGCCTTATCAGTATTTAGGAGCAAGAAATTATCCGATAACCAGCCCTTAATTGCAGAAAAACAACATTCTAGTTTAGAGACTTCAGCACAATTTCCAGTGGTTAAAGGAACATAAAGCTGCAGGTTATCAGCGTAACAATGAAAGGTTACATTAAAAGAATGTAAAAGAACACCAAGAGGCAGCAGGTACATAGAAAACAGCAATGGTCCAAGTAAGGAGCCCTGAGGGACCTCATGCCTCACTGCACAAGTCTCTGTCAGTGCGCCCCAGGGCAGCTGTGGCTACAATGTAGCTTGCCATTGCCAGTGTGTGAATGTGTGTGTGAATGGGTGAATGACTGAATGTAGTGTAAAGCGCTTTGGGGTCCTTAGGGACTGAGTAAAGCGCTATACAAATGCAGGCCATTTACCATTTACCATTTTTAAAACTAACAGCCTGAGACCTCCCAAGCAGGTAAGATCTCAGCCATGATAAAACATTTCCTGTAATTCTAATAAAATGTTCAAGCCTATCCAATAAAATGGAGTGGTCCACAGTGTCAACCGCAGCACTTAGATCCAGCAGTAATAAAACTGAAGTGCAATCATTGTCTGCATTTACCAGCAGATCATTTACCACTTTGACTAAAGCTGTTTCTGTGGAGTGATTTGGTCTAAAAGCAGACTGAAATGGTTCAAACAGATTGCTTGTTGACAAATGCTCAGTGAGCTGCTTAAAAACCACTTTTTCAAAGATTTTAGATAAAAAAGACAGATGTGAGATGGGTTTATAGTTTGCGACCATGTCAACATCCAGTCCAGGCTTTTTCAAGATCGGCACTACCACAGCTGATTTAAAACATTCAGGAAAGACTCCGGTCGTCAATGACGTATTTAAAAAAAACAGAATGTAGGGTCCTAATACTGACCACAGTTCCTTTATAACCCAGGCTGGTAGAGGATCCAAAGAACAGGTTGTACATCGAGCTGCTTTTACAACCTTAGTTAATCCAGACAGAGAAATAACCTTGAAGTCACGGAACAGTTTATCAGCACCAACAGGCAAAGCAGCTGAGTAGTCTAATGAACAGCTTGAGGAGGGAGTAATATGATTTCTAAGTGTTTCAGCCCTGTCTCTGAAAAACGTAAGAAAGTCATGAGCTATCAAATTAGAACAGCAGAGAGTTGACTTACTCTCTGTAAGTTGCGACACTGTGTTGAAAAGGAGTTTTGAGTTATGTTTATGACTCATGATGAGATTTGAGAAATAATTTGCTTTCGCTGTCGACATCGCTGATTGAAGAGAAGATAATGAGTCCTTCCAAGCCTGGAGAAATATGTCTAGTCTGGAAGATCTCCAGTGAAGCTCTGCTTTTCTACAATTTCTTCTCAAGTTCAAGAGCTCCTCATTTAACCAAGGCATAGGGTTCCTTTTTTGACATTTCAACTTCCTTACGGGAGCAACAGAGTCCAGTAGTTCAAGAAGTGTATTATTAAGATTCGCAGTCAAGGTGTCCACACATAACTCCTGGGTAAAAATAGGGTCCAACACATCAGGTAGATGTAATTTAACTCCAAGCAATGCTTCGGGGCTAATATAACGAGATGATTTTCCCCTCTCAGAAGCTGGAGGTTTAGGGATTAAAATATCAAATAAAATTGCTGAGTGGTCTAGAATAGGTAAAACACAATTTTCAGTCATTGATATATTCAGCCCGTAGCCCAAGACAAGGTCTAGGGTGTGGCCCTTACGTGTTGGCCCAGACACAAATTGTGTGAAGTTTAAGGAATCAGTTACATTTAAGAAATCTTTGACCAGGGGTTTATCCTCACAACACAGATGAATATTAAAGTCCCCCACTATAAGAATCCTTTCATAGTGAGTGATAAAACATGTCAAGAAGTCTGAAAATTCTGAAATAAACAAGTCATTATATTTAGGTGGACGATAGATGACTATAATTAGAACCATAGGACAGCCTAAAGTCAGAAGTTGGGACTCAAATGAGGTAAAAGCACCAGGACTTTGTATCTGTTTGCATTTAAAACAGTCTTTGATGATAGAGGCTACCCCGCCTCCCCTCCCAGACAACCTGGGGGAGCTGAAGAAGCTGGCATCGGTGGGGCAGAGTTCCAGCAAGGGTGCCACTTCACCAGCGCGCAGCCATGTCTCAGTTAGGAACATGACATCCAGCTTATGAGTACCAAAAAAGTCCCGAAGAGCATGAGTTTTATTTGATACAGATCTTGCGTTTAAGAGAGCTAATTTAACTCTCTGTCCATCCGTGCTAGCAGGCAGTAATTGTAGGTTGTTCATATTTGCTCCACCTTCCCTCGTATCCCGTCGGCATGGCGACCAATAAAGCAGCCTCGGGTGAGCGTGCTCCGATGACGTCGGGTAAACAGGAAGAAGGCAGCGCTGTTTGAGGCCAAAATAAAGTCCTAAACAGCCAGAGTCACTGATGGTAAGGACCCGCTGCGTCCAAGTTCTGACCTGAACATGCTTCCCAGAGCGCATGCCGCGCATTCGTCCACTTCTCCAGCGCTTCCATTTCAAAGGATTCCAGGGGGATCACGGCGATGAGGTTCCTCCGGTACCGACGCCAGAGGCGGCGGGAGTCCTCCACATCACTCGCTAACGCTGGGGAGCTTCAGTAGTGAGTCACGGATATTAAGCAGCATCTGTCGTTCATATACCAACAGGGAGTGGGTTTTTTAAACTAGCAGGGACACCACTAAGAACATAAAACATAAACATTGCAGAACCGAGAGACGGCGTGCCATGACATCCATCCTTACAAACGTTCCACCATATCTCAAAGGAGCTCTATTGGACTGAGATCTGGTGACTGTGGAGGCTATGTTCAAGGAACCAGTTTGAGAGGATCAAAGTTTTGTGACATAGTGTGTATTCCTGCTGGGAGCAGCCATCAGACGATGTTACACTGTGGCCATAAAGAGATGTACACGGTCAGCAACAACACTCAGGCAGGCTGTGGTGTTTAAAGGATGCTTAGTTGGTACTAAGGAGCCCAAATTGTGCTAAGAAAATTTTCCCCACACTATAACACCACCACCAGCCGGAACTGTTCATAGAAGGCACGATGGAGCCATCCTTTTATGTTGCGTATGTCTGATTCTGACCCTATCATCTGAGCAATATTTTTCCAATCTTCTATTGTCCAGTTTTGGTGAGCCCATGAGAACTGTAGCCTCAGTGTGGTGTGGTCTTGTGCTGCCTCATGGTTTCATGTGTGTGTTCAGAGATGGTCTTCTGCATACCTTGGTTACCAATATTACAGCAGAAAAGAACACATTTACAGCCTGCTAGAAATAATGGCTTAGACCTCTACCCTTCTATTTGCACACAGTGCTATCGTCATTTTTTGCTCTTTGGAGAGCTGCACTTCTGCACTGCGCTGAAGTTTCTCTCTACATGAGGCAAAATAAATACACATACAGGACCATAAATCCCATGTAAGCTGTTTCAAGCACTACAGAGATCACAAGACTTCGGTTTGTTGTGGTCATGGGCACCACAGACATGTCCCACCGACCAGAAAGCACCAAAAGCTCTTCATAGCTCTTATACTCGTTAAAACTTTTTCATTTACAGTAAATAGTTTGTTCACTGATGGCTTAATCACTGTCTTGTTCACTGCACTTTTGCTGTGTAGAAACTGAAAGAAACATTTAAATATCTGCACTCTTCAGCACTTTCACTTCACATTCCTCCTCTCTGAAGACCTTCCTCTTCCCCCATGGGTCATGGGTGTTCCTGATTTATCTCCTCACTTTTCTCCCCCTCCAGCCTTTTTTAAGGACCAGTCTGCATTTTCACTCATACTTCGCTTAAACCAAAGTCATTACAGTTGAGAGAGATACTGTACCCAGTCTCTGGGGGAAAAGCTATTACCTGAATTTTATTGTTCATAAAATTTCAAAGATTAGGATGTGATCTACTACACTTGGATTTAATTTGATCTTACTCAAAAACCATTAGAGATAATTGAAGTTATTGTAAAACACTGAGTGTGGTTTTCCAGCGTTCATAACTCATCGGGGGAGTCCTTTCACGCTTGAAATAAAACTCTTTAATTCTCAGTGTTTGACCTTTTTGTATCAGATGTGATTTCTCTTGCAGGATAAATGAACACCGATGGTAACTATATTGCTTTTCTGTTCAGCTTGCATCTAGAAAGCCCTCCATCACTCTCTGTCTCAGCTTTGAACTCTGGCGAGCCATCTGGCATCACCAGCAAGCAATTTAGGATTAGCCAGAGCAAGAAACGGCGAGCCAACAGCACAAACTGTGCAAATGTGATGCCAGTTTTTCTGATTACATTGGCTATTTATAACTGGCAAAATGATGTCTCAGGTAAGGCTGTGCCAGTGGAGGACAAACAGATATGTTGTTGGATTGTGCAGCAGTTTGTGTCCCTGGATTTAGCATAAAGACCCCGGCTGCTGTGTCTCATTTAGGACATGATTAAGGTTTAAGCTAATTTGTGTGGAGAATTATCAGTGAGCTTCAGTTTCTCTGAAGGATGAGTTGATCCTTTTTTGCCTGAATACTTAAGATTATGTTAAGTCTATAATCCGTTACTTTTTCACACCAAATGCACTAATTAAAATGCACCTTTTAAACGTGTCACTGGGTGTGCAGCTTTGTAAACAAGCGTGCTTCACTTTACGGTTGGATCATTAGAATCACTACAAGTCCTCAATGGTTTTTACTCACAGGTCTTATAATAAAAAATAACAACCAGAAGAGTACACAGAGATAACTTTCAGTTAGGATAGCCATCTGCAGTGCTGAGAAAAAGTATTTGCCCAATTCCTGATTTCTTCATTTGTTGATATTTGTCACACTTTCACGTTTCAGATTAAACAAATTCATCAAGTCTCGTCTCACATTTACCCAAATACATCTTTGATGATCCCCAAGACATTTTGGGAAAAGTTATCTTGCAGAAAAAAGCAGAAAACCCGAATTTGGATGGTCTGAGTCCTATTACGTCTGCATAAACCTAAGCATTTCATGAAAAGAACATCATACCAACAGTCAAACATTACTCACCACGACTGAACATCTGGCCTTAGAGAAGGAAATTGCAGAAGCCTTACCCGACCCTGTTATGAGAAATTACTTGACTTTGATATTCAGGATGTCCTCCATGTGTTTTGAGAAGAAGGTCCTTACGGGTTTTTTGACATTCTGCTTTTAAGAAAATATACGGTGTTATTTAAGCTATATAATTTTAAGTTTTATTTTTTAAAGCTTCTGAAACTGTATGCTGAGTGATCGTGCCGTTTGAGTCTTATGTACTGGAACAAAAATAGAACGATAGACTTAAAGTTCAAATTTATTTCACAAATAAATATGGACCACATTCATTTGAATAAAAATTAAGCAATTTAATAAAACTGAATTACAGAATAAAGTTGTGTCAAGGACTTAAGGAAACACACAGACTTCCAATGCTTCCACAGACCAAATCCTGCTTCACAGTGCAGGCCTCTGACTAAATGCCGAATTCAAATCCCATTTTTGCAAAGCGTTAACATGACAGTAACACCAACCAGCTTAGAAGAAATGTTGAACTTTTCCTTTAACATCTATAATTTTGTTTTTTCTGTCTCAATGACAAATATTGCTGGCTCTGCAGACATTTTTGGCAGCATGTTGGTCTCCTTTACTTTCTGATGACAACCTGTGGCCAAACAATCAGAGGAAAAAGGGAAAACGGAGAAGCTAACTAACTTTGGTGAAACCTAGCCCAAAAAGATGATGGTGACATGAATAGTCTGCGGCCAAGAAGTGGACAAAGGTGATGAAATGGAAGCCATATTGGCAGAAAACGGTCCCATGAGGTTTATATTTTTGGCAGCTAAAGCAGAAACAATAAAGTTGATAAGGAACTTGGATGGGCGAACTAAATCCTGTCAACTCCGAGTATATCCAGCTTCAGGTGCAGCAGGAGGGGAGGACACAAAAAGGAACTCTGTGTTTGGTAAGGTCTGACAATTTAAGTTTGTTTAGAAAAAAACTGAGTTTTTCTCATGTCTGGTTTACTAAAGCCAGTTTTCTTGAATAGGGCCCTGCTCTACATGGATGTCACAGGCTAAGCCAAAGATGCAGCGATTACTCAGGACACTGAAGTAGCTCTGCAGACATTTTTGGCAGACATTTTTGGTGGACCTATCAGAATGGGTTAAAGCATAGGTGTCAAACTCTGGCCCATGGGCCAAATTTGGCCCGCAGCCTAATTACATTTGGCCCGCGAAGCCATACCAAATTACTATTAGAGCTGGCCTACTGGTATTATACAGCTAATATATATATTGTTTAGTATTAAGCTTTGCTTGTTCCATATTCAGTTTTTCAGCAAAACGTGTTTGAGTCCATAAGAAAAGATTCATTCTTATATCTGGAGGAATAAATATATTTCAATAAATATTAACGTTAGCCCGCGACATTGTTTCAGTTTTGAATTTTGGCCCACTGTGTATTTGAGTTTGACACCCCTGGGTTAAAGGATCACAATTGATCTTTCTTTTTGTTCTTTTTTCTTTTTTTGAGAAACTACTCCACTTCGAATCTAGTAGGGATATCTAATATCACGGTCTCCATGTGGCCGGGATATTAGAGAAAACTTTGTCACAAATATCAAACACTGAAAACACTGACCTTTAATCAGCAGGAAAATCACTCAGTGGGTTAACATGAATTGGAAATCATTGAGATGAGTCTGAATTAAAGTCTATTAAAAGCCTGGAAAGACAGGTTTTCAGATTTTAACCAAATGTAGACACTAAATGGAGGATCATAAGTGATCACTACAAAAACCATGAGAGAAATACAAAAAGAATACTTCCCATTTCTATTTCAGGAACAAACATTTTACAATCTTGGCATGATTTCTTAAAATTCTGCATCTAAAAGGTCTAAAAACAAATCAGATTTGTTCTCAACGTTTTATAAAGTACTATCTGCATTTATTTGTATAGCACATTTCTGAGACTGGCAGTGCTTCAGGTAATCTTAACATTTCTTCTTCCTGTGACATATAACTCTTATTATTTTCACACTCAGTGACTCCTCATGCCCAGCCAATGGGGGCAGTGTCACTACCACAAAGCAGGGGTTTTATCTGTCCTAATTTACTAAGAGTAAAAAGCCAACATTTCTAACCTGTTTTGTTAACTGGGGACTTATTTACTTGAGCATCGTAGACAGTTTTGTCCATCAAATGGTCCAAAATAAAAGGTAAATGCGTAGTTTTCTGTCAACTAAGGTTTCGCAGAATCATTGCCTTTGCTGTAGGTGATCAGTGGTCATTCAACTGCATGAAGTTTAACAGAGCCACAGGATTGTCTCACTGTAAGGGGTCTAGGGTTCAGGTTAATTTGTCTCCCATGCCTCAGCTTCTGCCACTTTAGCAGGAACTTCTCTTTCTCTCTCACCCTCTTCTCTTCTATTCTCTCCATGCTTCATTTCAGGTGCGCTCGCCCACCCCTGCTGCAGCTTATATGCTGTTTCTCAGCTCCGCCCCAGCACCAGATAAACAGCTTTTTCTATTTTCTCCTACTCACCTAAACTCTTCCGATTAGCCCCGACTCCTGCCTCCAAACGCTCTGTCACACTAATTCCCCACTGTTCTACCACGTCAGTTTCTGAAACTAGGGTGTAATTTTAAGCACCTAAAAAGACTTACAGGTGCACAATAGAACTGAAGAAGAGGGGTTAACAACTGGAGGTCTTAAATTGTAAATAAACCTTTCACAGGAGAGTACAAATGCCTTATTACCACTTTTGCAACAGGCGAAACATTCGCCCATCCCTCTTGAAATACCCTGAAAGCAGTCATTAATTCCAGATAGTTTGTGCATATATGCATGTTAGTTTTTGGTTTTTCACTGATACCAGCTGATACCTTTTGAGAGAAATTGGTATGAAAACGGTCACAAATGTGCAAAATGTGTTCAGAATTTTGAGTGCTCACAAATGCCTGCTCCGCTCCACGCACAAAAACAGATCACTGAACACTGTTTTACACATTTAAAACCTGGATAATTAGAAGTGTTTTTAAAGTGACAGCATCACAGACCTGATCGTTTTTTGCCTCAAAAAGCTTCCTGTGCTGTGCCAGCATCAAAAACACATACTACACATCTAAATGAGTGGAGACTAACTGAACTTTTGCAGTCCTGTTTGGGTCTGCTGTGTACTGAATCGGGATTTAAGCTCAATCCTGACTCTGCAGGATGTTAATTTTTAAATGAAGTCATTATGAATATACACTCCAAAAAAAGAAACGTTTTTTTTAAAACAGTACCACTTAAAAGTATAGCAATTAAGTAAATTCCATTAAATGTAATGTTTCACTTGTAATGTTGTTTTACTTGTGTAGCACAGTTACATGGAAAAAAATTACTTAAAGTCAGCATAGCCCTTTGTGTAGATGCCCCAACACAGATTGTATAAAACACCTTTAAAATGCTACTTTAGTGCATTGATCATAGTAATAATAAATGTGAATGTGAATAAATGACTATTGGCCTTCTATACGAGCCAGCAATAAAGGACTAAAAGTTTCAAATATTCTTTTGCACTATCAGAACATTGCAGGAATATGCGATATGATGATTAACAGCCTTCCCTTACTCAATTAATTTGCAACACCGCTTTATAAATGCATCATGTCAAAACGGGAGAGCAAAAGATGTACCCCAAGTCTCACAGTCACTGATTCCTTTAAGTAAAAGGGAGGTAACAAAGTTATAAAGTCAGGAAATCCCCATGAGATGACTAAAAGCCTCGGTGCTTTTCAACGTGCTCCTACAGGGAAGTCACGGCTGATTTTTACCATATAAATCCCATCAATCTTTTTCGCCGCCTCTCTTACCGGAGTTGATGAGGATCCAGCAGCAGCAGCAGAGCGGCGTCAGGTCTCGTTTGCGCCCCATTTGAAGCGCTACAAAGGGATCCCACCGGCGTTCACACGAAGCTCAGCTTCACTCCGAGGTTCCCAACGCTCATCTTCACACTGTCACACTCCTCTCCACACAGCTGCATGGATCCCAGTCACAGCCTCCCAGTGCACATCACCGCTGAGGTATCAAGCTCCCATTGGACTTGATTAATCGGTCTTACATCTCCACAATAACCCTGCCCCAGGTCTGTAATAATAAGAAGGCGGGGTATCATCTGGTTAATTTAATCAGCCCTAATAGTTCCCAGTAAATTATTTCAAATCTTGACTAAATTTTAATTAAATTATTTTGATCTAAATACAGCTGATGGTAATAAAATACTACCAAGAACAAGAAAAAGCCCAATGGATGCTGGAAATATGAAAGTATGTCTTTTGAGAAGCAAGTCACACAACTTCTGGTTGTAGGGTCTATAAATCCACGTTAAGGCTACGTCCACACATACCCGGGTATTTTTGAAAACACAGATTTTTCTATGCGTTTGCACCTTTCATCCACACGTAAATGGTGTTTGCGGTCACTGAAAACAGAGATTTTTAAAAACACCTGCCAGGGTGGATATTTTCGAAAACTCTGTTTTTGCATTTAGGTGTGGATGAGGAAAACAGAGAAAACGCAGGTCAAAGGTGTGCGCCTTTTTTGATGTCACACTGTGCGCCACATTATTGTTTTGGTGAAATGAATTTCTACAATGGCGGACTTAGATAAAATACGGTTACTGTTAACTTTACTCTCTGTAGTGTTTACATGCTTACATATAACACAGTTTCTGTCCCTCCACACATAGTACTCAGCTCTGCTTCTATGCGCCATCTTTGTTTACTCTTTCCCACCCAGGCTTCTAGACTTCTGATTGGCCAACATTTCTACAGGTTAGGAATATATTGCCACAACTTTGGCATGTTCCTAGTAGTGATGGGTCGGTCGCGAACGAAATGGCTGTTAGAGCCGGATCTTTGACGTGAACGATGCGAGCCGGCTCCTTATCGTGAGCTGTGGTTTTTTTTTTTCCCTTTCTCTCACCCTCTCTCTTGCACTTTTTTCCGCTTCACTCTGCATGCCAGCCTTGTGCTTTACGCTGAGAAGAGGAGGGAGGGGCGGTAGTTACACTCAGTAGCACAGGAACAGAGAGGGAGGGAGAGACAGAGAAAGAGCCAGGGACAACAACGTCACATTAGAAAGGTATAGTAATCATCTACAACTATTTTCAGTTGCAGATGATAAAGGATTCAGAAAATTTATTCATGCAGGCCCATATGATAGAGAATATGCATGTTCTTTTTGTTTTCATATTATAATTTACATTTAATTGTGTTGTGGTTTGCAGTGTTTTGTGTTGTTTCACTTTAAATTTGTAAAAGGACAAAGCAAAATTTAAATAGTTAAAAGTTGAAATGTGACTAGTTGATTTTTGTATTATATGATTTATTTATTACATTTTATGTGGAGTGAATAAATAAAAGTATATTTACGGTGGCCCCTACAGACAAAGCACGTACGAACTCTGAAGCACGTACAAACTCCAAAACACGTAAAAACTCCAAAACACGTAAAAACACGTACAAACTCCAAAACACGTAAAAACTCCAAAACACGTACAAACTCCGAACCACGTACAAACTCCAAAACACGTAAAAACTCGGAAGCACATAAAAACTCAAAACACGTACAAAAGACAACAGGAGTGCTCCAGGATGCTAGGGGCAGTGTTGAGCTTTTGTTACCTAGTGGCTACACAAGCCAGCAAGTACCAACGACCGGATTTGGTGTGTGGTAGTAACAGGTAAATGAACTTTTTTTTTTAAATTATTTGAATATATATGAGTGCCTGTGTATAAATACACAAACAATACACACATGCTTTCAATTGTGTAATTTAAGTGATCTAGGTAGTTCTGTTTTGGAAGTTCAGTTCATGCTAGAAATGTGTTTTGGAGTTTGTATGTGCTTTTTGGAGTTTGTACGTGTTTTGTCTCTAGGGGCCACCGCATATATTTATATATAAACATATAAAGAGCCGGTTCTCTAAAAAGAGCCGGAAATCCCATCACTAGTTCCTAGCAGCGTTTTCCTTTGTTTTTGCGTTTATGTCTGGACAGGATTTTTTTTTTAAAAAACGAAAACGGAAAATCTCAGTTTTCAAAAATACCCGTGTACGTGTGGACGTAGCCCACACTAATGCGTTTTCGTTTGAAAACGTATCGTTTTCTCTCCGTTTTGGCCTCCCATCCACACTGAGACAGCGTTATCCTCAAGGAAAAACGCAGCGTTTTGAAAACGCTCTCGAAAACGCATACATTTCAAAACAGAACTGCCCCGTCGCAGTGTGGACACTCGAAAACGCAGACTTTCTAAAACAATGATGCATTTTAGTCATGTGACAAATTAAACAAAGATAGCGGAGGGCATTGTATAGCAGTTGTTTTGATTGCTCTCAATTTTGACAGCCCTACAAAAGATTATTATCAGTTTGTACATGCTCCAGATAGCTTTTCTTAAAATTCTTTAATTCTCACTCGCTTTTGCACATGCGCAGGACTGGAAACTTTTAACTGTGAAGACGACTGAAAACGCTGACGTGGAGCGTTTTCAGACGAAAACGCCTTTTTCAAATCTATCAGGGCTAGTGTGGACGTAGTGCTCACCAGCCAATGTTGATGAAGAAATGCTTAAAAGGTTGGTAACAACATAAATAGATTCTTAAAAAGCAATTTCCTGGCAGCATTATATTATGCTGTCATCACAGATTTATATTTATTTAACCTTCTAACCTCATATTTAGCATTAGCTAAACAAATGCTAAATATAAAGCTAGCAACCGACTAAACACTGTAGCCTACCTCTGTTCAAGAGCAATAATAAAATTTGCCAAAAGGCTCTAAAGTATATGCCTTCATGGGCAACTTTGTTAGCGAGCGATAGCGTGCAAGTACTGGTTTGGACCCAGTTTGCCTTCAGAACTGCCTTAATCCTTTGTGGCACCTTTACCAAGGTGCTGGAACCTCGATAGTAAACTACATAGTAAACTCTGAAAATCACACCACCCTATGAGAGGAAGCACTTGGCAACAGTGGGAAGGAAAAACTCCCTTTTAACAGAAAGAAATCTCCAGTAGAACTAGGCTGAGGGAGGGGAAAACATCTGCACCCTCACGGGTGAGGGAAGGGAGCCAGGACAGAAACATGCATGATAGCATCACACAGTTGTTGCAGATTTGCCAGCTGCACATCCAAGATGAGAATCTTCCTTTTCATGGGCTTTACCCACTCCGTTTGCCAGGCTGCCTGCCTACCTATTGTGCAACTACTGAATAGCTCAATAAAGATTTGGAGTTGTATTTCAAACCTCATTCAGTCTCTCACTATGTGAAGCACCCACTGTGGGTGGAACTGGGGTTACAGTAGTAACCACAGAATATTTTCCAGTCTTGTGTGTTTGTTACAGTTATACTTACCTGGACTTCAAAAGATTCAGACAGGATATGTTGGACAGAGTAGAAAACTATAGCCCAGGTTTAACCACTTTCACTACTTCTTTTCATACTACATGAAGACATTTATTTATGGTATTTATTTCCCACCTCTGCAACCTAAAGATGTAATAACTTGGGAGATATTGCATCTTTCATCATTGCGTTACATAATCGTTCCGACTGTGAGGCATACCCTCTGAATTAATTAGCAGGTCGCTGCTAAAAATGTGATATTAAGTCTGCAAGGCTTTTTCAATCATCTCATGAGTAAGTTAATAAAAACTTTTAATTTGCTGAAGGTGTAATGCTGATAGGCAAAGCCCCATCTGTAAATCATATTCATGTTTAGGGAAATTTTGTTCCATTCAAATATTAATTTGGAGTGAGATTATAGCAATATATGTCCAGGTAACAATAACAGAGAAAATTTTAATTTAAAATCTTGAAAGTCTTTAGGGCGTTATTGTCATTTTTCATGTAGTTTTGGATGTCCCCATCTTCACTCTTTTTTTCTTGCAGTCTGAGGAGGAGCAGGAAGGAACGCCGGAGGCATGGAGGAGGGCTGTGCAAAAGCGACGAGCCGTTCAGGCAGTGGCGCTGCGCGCGCCAACACGCTCGCAGCATGGGACGTCAGGAGGAAAGCGGCTGGAATCCAAACTGAGGGCCG